>NC_056748.1:287246028-287553528 GCF_019279795.1 Protopterus annectens | reverse complement strand
ACAATTTCAGATCTTCACAGTCTTTAATGTGCCCTTCCTGCCTTCAGAAATATTAAAACAAAATGATACATTTCTCATGCATCCTATCTTCAGAAACATTAAAAAAATTATAACTATTCTAATGCATCATGTAAATGTGGTTACTGGCACAGTAATAAAACACTGCTGATGCCCTAAAATTATTTGTTTCACAACTAAACAAATCTGTACAGAGCTGAATATCTCTTTACTCATTACATGCAGCTGGTATTGTGTCTCCTGCAGAATAACTGCAGTATTTGGACGTGGTCTGCAAAATGATGCGGTCGTGTAGTGCTTTGAAAAGTAGTCTAAATTAAATGCTTAGTGCTAAAATATTAAAAAGTGTCCATACTATAACATTTAGTTTGCTGCACATTTATATCTGCTAAGCTCATTTTGTTCTTTACAATGTGTGCAAAGAGAAATCCCAGCGGCAGTTTATGACCTGAGAAGTTCTATCATAGAAAATGCCAACTGTTAAAGATGCAGGAACATGCACACATGCACACTTTGTATAACAGTTTGTAAGTGCCAAGGGTTCATAAACTCAAAGCTATTTGTAAGGAGCACTATATAATGACTTTTTAAATTGTTTGTAAATGAAATATAGTTATTCTAGCATGTGCCTGTGTATACCTGTCCTTTTTGTTCATGCCTTCAGCTTTTCACTCTAATCAGATTGCTTATTAAAAATATTCTGCCACAGGGAGTGAGATATTAAGTAAGAATGCATTTCAGCACAGACATTTCAACTGAAATTTCTTAAACACAAAATTGCACATGGATTAGTTAAAAAATGTCCCTGGTATAAAAGTGACTGGTTTCTAAAGAGATCTGAAAGATCCAGTGGTACCCAAGACAACTTGACACTGACATTTAAATGCTTTTTTATTAATAGTGTAGCTACATACTTCATTTATGGCAAAGTTTGTGATAATGGGCCAGATTTCATTGCATTAAGTGCTGCTATTGTGTTGGTGGGGCGCAACACTACCAGCATGATAACTCACTATTTGGTATTCATTTAACAGTTCTACACTTAGTGTAGAGTTTCACAACAAAGGGAAATGGTAGAATATGCTAATAAAAGCATAAAGAGACTAATTACATGCTAATTAATCAACCCAACAAAGTGGAGCTATTCAGGAAGAATTACATGCTAATTAATCAATCCAGCATGGTGGAGCTATTCAGGAAGTAATAAAGCAAGCATGTGCACTCAGTGTAGCCATTTGCCCTGACATCCAAAACTCTTTGGATTGCAGTCACAATTACACTTGGAAAAAAAAATGTTAGAGGTCACTGCTGCTATTATGCTGTATGTCCACAGGCTTTAAATCAAGGCGGCTGCTGCCAGACCTCAGGCGAAAAAACAAGAAGGGTGCTTAGATCCTGTTTGACTTATTATGAACTGCAAGACACACAAAAATCTACAGTAAAACTAGGTAGACATGGAAACCGTATAGTAAATATGCAATCTATTCCACCTCATCTGACGCCCAAGGTAAGAGTGGAACCTGTTTGAAAAAAAAAAAAAAAAAACACCTAACTGCTTAGTTCCATATGCAAGTAGTTATACATTCCTAAGATAACACATCTGTCCTGTGTACAGTAATACTGTATGACTGCGATGTCTGCAATATCCACTTATGGACTTTGCACAATAATGTGCATCAAGCATTTTACTTCCCCACACATATATGGAGCCGTGACTACATTAAAAATGTGCAAAGGCTAGCACACATCTGTCCGTCATTGATACAGTGTGGTGGTGAGGAAGAATACACGAGGGCAAGCCTTACACCAAAGAAGTGAGTGTGATTTATTAAATTGTTTTGTCTACTCAAAAGTTCTGCAGTATACAGCCTGGTGTTGTCCTCCGTGTCAGAACCAACATCAACATACAAAATAAGTAAAAAATTAATGCTCCATATTAGTACACCCAAGTAAATACAGCCTCCCCTACTAAAAAAAATTTGAAGGAAGTGAAAATAAAGTGTACAGGTGATGTAACAAGGACAACAGCTGGTCATGTAACAAGGACAACAGCTGTGTAACTGAGTAGTACTTTGCAGTATTAACCAAAGCAATGCACAATTTTCCAGAACAAATAGGTGAAAGTGTTCTTGGGTATCGGCTTGTATGTTGGCCTGTCAGTTATATATCACAGGCTTAAAACATCTGTGGGCTATAGACGTCACACCCCTGACCTTGCTATAAAATGATACACTTGTCAGCAATGTCTTGCCAGATGATCAGAGAAAATGTTCCATGTCACATTACATTTTTCAAAAACTTTTGTTATGTAACAAATAAGGGATATACATGCCTATGCCACCATCAAGGGACAAACAAAGCATAGACTAACTTATGGAGTATTGTGAATACTATCTTTCACTAAGTTTAAAGTACAGCATTTAAAAAAAAACAGCTACGTACCTTTGCATCAAGTTAGTTGTTACACTAGAAACAGCCACCCTACCACAGAACACATTCCCTAGTCGACACAACTACCTTGATAAAGTGTAGATTCATTCCTAACATCAATATGAATTGTTTATGACAACACTTTCTGCCTCTGAATATAATTGTGTCTGAAATTATAAATAAGTAGATTACTCACTGAAACAAATATCAATTGCAAGGAAAAACACATAGCAGTCTTATTAAGTATAGATCATTGAATGATGTTCAAAAAATAAAGAGGCACAGTGTTCAAATGTTTTATTTTGTATTGTATAAGGAAAGATTATCTGAACTGCTGCCAGTATCACAGCCATCCACACATCTAACTGCCAATTACACAGGACAAAGGTCAGAAACTTTTTCTGAATATCATTTGATACTTTGTCACATACTGAGTATAAGTAACCTCTTTTTTATCTTCACAGTAGAATGTGTGTGGCACATAGTGATAAGAATCTGAACTATATCCTTTCAATTCTATGGTGTCCTAATCTAAACACGGCTGACTTTGTGTGAACATAATAATGTTTAATGAGCATATGTTCATGTGGAATCACAACCAAGTTGAGGAAATATCAAAAGTATACATTATAACTACTTTTTTCTTAATGTTTCCTCTATTTCACTATCATCTTTTTTTTTCTCCCTCTCTGCCTTGTTTCATGCCATTTGACATTGCGCACACTGGACTGACAGTGTTCTCCAGCAGTGAATTATAGTTCAATGCCTTTGGAAAAAAAGTGAAAATTTTAATTTAGGCTGCCTTCTATAGTGTAAACAAGCCTGGTGACAGTGTGTAGATTGCATCACTCTGGATAGTACTCAGTGAAGAAAATGCACCTGTCAGGTAACTTTCTCTGTGGCACAAGGTGTATCTGTGATGAATTTAAAGAATGAAAATAGCTGATGCAGGGTTCGAATACAGTAAAGTGGTAATTTTACAAAGGGGCGGTTTGAAAACATATTTACCCATATTATGTGATATCAGTGTGTTACTGTTTGAAAATCAATTATTCCCAGTATTGCTAACAACATGTGAGCTGCTGTTTGTCCCATTTACCCTTATTTGGCAGTACCTACAGTCCCGATAATGTGTGCCAGAAATTAAAGCTCTGATGTATCAAGGAGATGTAAGAAGGATGAATGTGTCACTGTAATGCACTTCTTGCTCTGGTTATTGATAGTTATACCCTATGCTTAAATTACATTTCCTTTCAGCTTTTTATCTATGTCAATTTATTAAACATTTTTCTATGCCTTTTATATTTGCTATCTGGTCAGCAATGAGCAAACATGGTTCACTCCCTATGGAAAAAAGTGAAAAATTTAATTTAGGCTGTTTTCTGTAGTGCAAACATGACTGGCAACGGTGCAGTTTCATCAGCTCTCTGGACAGTACTGACTGGAGAAATTCCACTTGTCACATACCTGTCTCTGTGGCACAAGGTATAAATGCAGTGAATTTAGATGAAGAATATAAGTGATTAAGGGTTCAAATCCAGCTAACAGATGTGTACACAAAGGATGTCACAATCCAATTTCCCACAACATTTTGATTAGTAGTGTAAAACTAAATGAAAATGAGAGTGATAAACAGGTTTACTGCAAACAATTTATCAGTAATGCTTGCATAACTACACTTTGCTATTTAGCATATATCATTAATGCTTCACATATAATCTCAAGATAAAGTGTGCACAGTTTGTTAAACATGACAATGACATTTACCTTAAAAAGCAGTTGTATGTGTTTAGGACAGTATGTCTTGTGAAGTATGTATGTAACATACCCCAACCAGTACTACTCAGGTTACACAAACCCCTCAGTTGTGAAATATATTTACAAACAGAAACGTTGCCTTTTACATCAGGATGCATTCCAAGGATTATTTAAAATCACACAAATACAGGCCTCTCTGAAGTATATCACCACTCATTCTGAAATTAGTACATTTCTAATTAGTATACTCAAAAGGAAGCTATCCTGTGACAATAAGAACTGATAAACTAAGTTTCAGTTTTGACATTCTTTATCCTATGGGTTCAATTGTCAGATAGTAAAACCCAATTTTAATAGTGTGTAAGTCCCAACATCAAAATATATCTCAATTCATCTTATTAAGCCTTCCAAACACTAAGTATTACAAGTCAAGCCATTAAGCATTTCATTGTTGAGCACTGGAACATGTGTCAAAATGTTGAACATCACACACAGCAGATCTCACTACCATGTTTTACACCTTTATTGCTATTTGATGTAAGTACTTCTAATTTTGCTTTCCAAAGAAAGCATATGCATGCAGTTGTGAAAATACAGCTGGCAAGGCTGTGCATTTTGTGCACAGCCTGTTACATGTGAGATCTGACTTGTGCACTAATTCAGACATATATTGTTAGCTTGACTTCTGCAGACATGGCTGTTGATGGAGAGAATGGTGTTAAATTTAGAGCACAAGGTGAGGTGTTGAGGAGTCCAGGATTTTTGTGGCACAGCTACAGCTGTGGGGTATTATACTGGATCTCATTTTAAGGCTGAGGCTTGGAATAGATTAGCCAAGACTGTCACCAGTGCAACCGGCATTCCACTCACGAGGAACAATGTTATTATCACTATAGTGACCTGAAAAAGTATAAGCAGGACCTCCTAAGCCAATGAGAGGACAAATTTAGGACTGCAAACATCTGTCAGTTGTTTAAGTGTATTGACCCATAACCTGTCTATGGTATGGCATGAATTATCCAGCCAACCAAGGCAGTTATTCATTATGCCTTCATATATATTATTTTTCTTTTTGTACTGTACAGCTGCAGAGAAAATAGGAGGAAACTATAAGGCACACCAGAAGAGACTAACTTACCTCAGAGAGGCACAGGGTTAGTATGTCTAAAGTCCAAAGGCAAACCAGATAACTATTTTCAGTCCCTCACTCCCTACTGTCATGAGCAGGCATACCTCAACTTTGATATCAAGCATGCATACCTTCTTCAGTAGTTCTCACTTCTTGTATTAGGCAATGAGATTCAATATCCAGAAGCACCTATCAGTTATTATTACAAGATAGTACTTCTAAAAATTTAACAGCGATAATGAATGCCAGGAACAATTCAGTTATGGACAACGCAGTTATTATATGCAAATGTGTATCCTATACTGCGTAGGAAAAAGACTTCTAGTTCTTATATCTTAGCAGTGAGATTTGTTTATTTTGTGACACATTAATGCCTTCCCATCATATCTGGATGTGGCAAAAGTGCACAACAGTAACTTTTTTTTTGTAATTTCTTAGCATTCTGTTGCTTGCATATCTTGCTGCTGAAAACAAAATTACAACAGCACACATATGTGGACTGACTACTGTGGCCTGGCTCATCATACCTCTACAGATGGCAATGCAGACACTCAGAACTTTGGATTCACAACCTGTCAGCATTACCTCCACAACCCTGCCCTACCTGGTCCACCAGTGTCAGGTAGCTATGGCCTAGCTCCTGATGCAGTGGTACCCTCTGGGAGCAGTACGAATGGAGGTAGAGATTTTGTCACCTGGCAGGAGCTGCCAGGCTGATGGAGGATACAATGGAGATGGCCTTTGGTGCTTGAATCAGCAGGATTGAAAAGGTCCTGCATCTGACTGCAAAAATTATGCCATGTCTCTCACTGACACAGGTAGCTGACACAGGAGACAGTGACAACAGTTATGAGGCTGAGGACTAGATTCTCACTGTTCTCAAGCTGTATGTGGGTACATCTCTGATGTCCCTACCAATCCCCAATCATGGTGTCCGCTAACCTTTTGCATCCATCACCATCCCTCTCTATCTTGTATGCCTTGTATATCTGTGCCTGGTTCCTAAACTACCCTACCAACCTGACCCAGACATTCCTAAGACCTTTTCCAAACATTCCTCTTTTTATATAAAAAAATAGAAAATGGTCACCTGCCCTCCCCAAAAAAAACACGCCTCATACATAGCTCTCCTCTTCACTTCTGTGTCTTTGTGACACACTTGATTTGGTCTAATTGGCTATACAACATTATTCTACTGCTGTCATCCATCCCTTGGGTGGTGACTCTCCAAAGGAATAAAATTCTGTGTACAGGTCTACATTTACATTCTGCAGACATGTATAGCTATGTTGCACTCCCACCACCCTCCTGCAAATTCTTGTATTCTTTTCCCTGTGCCCATTCCTCTGCTTGTCCTCCATTTTCATCACTGTCCTATTGACCCCTTTTTCACACATTAAACTGATCAAAAAATAGAATCACAGACAACATATATGTCAGAAATGGCCTGTGGAAAAGCTTTCACTTTTTGTCCTCAGCATTTGTGCTGAGGTTGGCATAGTGCACCAGTGCTGAGTGATGGTGAACACTGTGTAACTTCCTATGGCAAAAGCTGACATTTTTAATTGCAGCTGCAGTAGTCTGGTTATTTTCATGCAAATGTGCTGAAATCTGCTGTACTATGGGTATACACAGTAAAGGCACACTAAAGGCAGTACTGTGACACAGTTACTGTAACAGTTATTAGGCTGCTGGATGCAATAAACCAGAAGTTCCTATATGACATGCCAAAATAATTTCCATATTTCTAGAGTGGTGTTTTTGTATGCTGTCATGGGTTTGATTACAGCTGTAGGTCAAATTATTATTTCATGACATTTCATATTCATTTCATATAGTTAACGGCAAACATCAGTATTTCTATCCATTTACAACATTTCATTAATATACCATATAAATAGTGCAGCAAGACATATTTTGCAAAAACACTGCAAACCCAACAAGGAGGCTTAGGTAGCCAACCTTATCCTGCTTACCTCTTAATGTTGGTTGCACTCTCCTACATCTTCATTCTCCATTTAACAAGCACTTTATTTTACAGAGAATGACAGTGTAATAATGAGGTAATAAGTTAGAGTAGCACACCATACAGATAGTACTGCATGTCCCACAAATAATATTGTCTCTCTCTGCATCTGTCTCTAGTGCTGTTTGTTCACTCCTTTTGCTTCAATAAGTTATCGCTGTCCTTCATTTATGTTTACCAGGCTGTGGATGATGATTCATTACTGAGACTAAGAAGAAATTCCTTAACATTCCAAGAGCAGGGTAAGTTATTTCTTACAGTTATTTCATTGAATTGCACTTCTGTAATGCTTATAATTGTGCTATACAGTTAATCTACTGCATTTTGCACTGTTATAAAGCTTTTTTTACTATTTCACTGCATTTATGTACTGTTTTATACTGTTGTAACTGTATTTTCCATTGCTAGATACTGTTTCATTACTCTAATTGCATGTTTACTGAATTACTTAACTGTAAACTGCTTTTTCATACTGAGAGTTGTATTTTCTGTTTGTGAATACTCTATCCATGCTTTTCTGTGCATTTTTGATGTTTCTGTGGTCTAGTCAGGTATCATATAACTGATTTGTTTTGCAGTTAAAAGCATTCTCTAGGGTCTACTTGCTCCTTTATCTGTTTAACTTTCATTTAGTGGCTACAGCTAGTAGCTGTAATAGTGTGCATTACTATAATTGCATTTTTATTTAATTACTAAACTGTAAACTGCTTTTTCATACTGAGACTTGCATTTTCTCTTTGTGGGTGCTCTTTCTATGCATGTATCATGAGGTTTATGTGCTCTGCTCAGGTGACATAAACTTGATAGAAGCCTGCTGTTGTCCAGGACTAGTAGTTTTGTTTATTGAGTTTCCTGTGTTTCTGGCAGACATTTTATGCTGATAGTCTGTTGTCTTCATTATTATTGACAGTAACAGGCTTTCCTGACCTTCTGTAGCACGAGTGATTGGGTAATAGCAGGGGCTAGTAGGACTAAGTAGTAACTCAATCTTCTTGATTCTTCCATCCTTTCTGATATATAAACCTTGTGTCTGCAAAAGGCTGTACTTGTATTTACCAGGCTGTGGATGGTGATTTATTACTGAGACTTAGCAGACATTCCTTAACATTCCAAGAGCAGGATAAGTTATTTCTTACACTTATTTCACTAAATTGTACTTCTGTAATGCTTATAATTGTGCTATACAATTAATCTACTATATTTTGCACTGTTATAAAGCTTTTTGTACTGTTTCACTGCATTTGTGTACTGTTTTATACTGTTTTAACTGTATTTTTCATTGCTAGATACTGTTTCATTACTCTAATTGTATGTTTACTGAATTACTTAACTGTAAACTGTTTTTTTCATACTGAGTTGTATTTTCTGTTTATAAGTGCTCTATCCAAGCTTTTCTGTGCATTTTTTTATTTTTTGAGGTTTCTGCGGTCTAGTCAGGTATCATATAACTGATTTGATTACAGTTAAAAGCATTCTCTAGAGTCTCCTTGCTCCTTTATCTGTTTAAAACTTTCATTTAGTGGCTACAGCTAGTATCTGTAAGAGTTTCCCCACTCACCCTCCCTATTGTTGTCTTGTTCTTATACTTGGTGGCTTTGCAGTTGCCCGCCCATACTGTATATTTGATCGGGGACACTCCTCCCAGTTTAGTGTCATTAGTTCATTCTACCTAACAGAGAGAGAACATTTGTGAAGGCCAACCCACTTAGATTCTTAACCTTGAATTATCTTCTGTTCCAGCTTTCTCCTTTTCCACTTTACTAAAAAACTCTAAGCTTGTTTCGCCCCTTTCCTGTAATGAGTCTAGTCTAGATACAGATTTGCTGTATCCAGGACTGTTTGTAAGCTCAAGAGCCCTCCCTCAATCCTTTCTTTGTTGGTGGGAAGCCTTCTAGCTTATCAGTGGGAGTGGTAAGCACTAGGTAACCTATCTACAACATAAGGAGTGGTTTCTGGGCCCAGAAATTGTAGTTATTGGCCATTTGGCCAGTTTTTCCATCTCTCAACACTTCCTGATTTAAAAGACTGCATTTGCACCTGTTTCCCCCTTTCCTGTAACTAGTCTAGTCCAGATATAGATTTGCTCTATCCAGGACTGTTTGTAAGATTCTCAGTCCCCCCAAGCCTTTCTGTTTTGGAGGGAAGCCTTCTAGCTTATCAGTGGGAGTGGTAAGCACTAGTTAACTTATCTACCACATAAGGAGTGGTTTCTGGCCCAGAAAGTGTAGTTATTGGCCAGTTTTTCCATCTCTCAATACTTCCTGATTTAAAAGCCCACATTTGCACCTGTTTCCTCCCTTTCCTGTTACTAGTCTAGTTCAGATACAGATTTGCTGTATCCAGGACTGTTTGTAAGCTCCTGAGCCCCCCAAGCCTTTCTGTGTTGGAGGGAAGCCATCTAGCTTATCAGTGGGAGTAGTAAGCACTACCACATAAGGAGTGTTTTTTGGCCAGAAATTGTATTTATTGGCTGTTTGAGCAGTTTTTCCATCTCTCTCAACTTTCTGATTTAAAAGACCACATTTGCACTTTTTTCCCTCCTTTCCTGTAACTAGTCTAGTCCAGATATAGATTTGCTGTATCCAAGACTGTTTGTAAGCTTCTGAGCCCCCCAAGCCTTTCTGTGTTGGAGGGAAGCCTTCTAGTGTATCAGTGGGAGTGGTAAGCACTAAGGTAGCCTATTTACCACGAGGAGTGGTTTATGGCCCAGAGTTGTGGTTTATTGGCGTTTTGGGCAGTTTCATCCATCTCTTTCAACTTTCTGGCTTAAAAGTCTGTGTTTGCACTTGTTTTCCCCTTTCCTGTAACTAGTCTAGTCCAGATACAGATTTTCTGTATCCAGGACTGTTTGTAAGCTCCTGAGGCCCTAAGCCTTTCTGTGTTGGAGGGAAGCCTTCTAGCTTATCAGTGGGAGTGGTAAGCACTAGGTAGCCTATCTACCACAAGAGGAGTGGTTTATGGCCCAGATTTGTGGTTTATTGGCCTTTTGGGTAGTTTCCTCCATATCTTTCAACTTTCTGGCATAAAAGCCTGTATTTGCGCTTGTTTCTCCCTTTTCCTGTAACTAGTCTAGTCCAGATATAGACATGCTGTATCCAGGACTGTTTGTAAGCTCCTAAGCCCCCCAAGCCTTTCTGTGTTGGAGGGAAGCCATCTAGCTTATCAGTGGGAGAAGTAAGCACTACCACATAAGGAGTGGTTTTTGGCCAGAAATTGTATTTATAGGCTGTTTGGGCAGTTTTTCCATCTCTCTCAACTTTCTGATTTAAAAGACCACATTTGCACTTGTTTCCCCCTTTCCTGTAACTAGTCTAGTCCAGATATAGATCTGCTGTATCCAAGACTGTTTGTAAGCTTCTGAGCCCCCCCAAGCCTTTCTGTGTTGGAGGGAAGCCTTCTAGCATATCAGTGGGAGTGGTAAGCACTAAGGTAGCCTATTTACCACAAGAGGAGTGGTTTATGGCCCAGATTTGTGGTTTATTGGCCTTTTGGGCAGTTTTCCTCCATCTCTTTCAACTTTCTGGCTTAAAAGCCTGGGTTTGCACTTGTTTTCCCCTTTCTTGTAACTAGTCTAGTCCAGATACAGATTTTCTGTATCCAGGACTGTTTGTAAGCTCCTGAGGCCCCAAGCCTTTCTGTGTTGGAGGGATGCCTTCTAGCTTATCAGTGGGAGTGGTAAGCACTAGGTAGCCTATCTACCACAAGAGGAGTGGTTTATGGCCCAGATTTGTGGTTTATTGGCCTTTTGGGCAGTTTCCTCCATATGTTTCAACTTTCTGGCATAAAAGCCTGTATTTGCGCTTGTTTCTCCCCTTTCCCGTAACCAGTCTAGTCCAGATATAGATTTCCTCTGTCCAAGACTGTAAGCTTCTGAGCCCCCCAAGCCTTTCTGTGTTGGAGGGAAGCCTTCTAGCTTATTAGTGGGAGTGGTAAGCACTAGGTAGCCTATCTACCACAAGAGGAGTGGTTTCTGGCCCAGAAATTGCAGTTTATTGGCTGCTTTGACAGTTTTTCCATCTCTCTCAACTTTCCAGTTTAAAAGCTCATGTTTGCTCTTGTTTCCCACCTTTCCTGTAACTAGTCTAGTCCAGATACAGACTTGCTGTATCCAGGACTGTTTGAAAGCTTCTGAGTGGTGCCAGAGTCTGCTCTTCAATTTTCCCTTAGATCTACTAGTTCTTGCCTCTCCTGCACTTATACTAGCTTATTAGTCTAGCACTTTACCAGACTTCTTGTAGCAATTAATGCAGCATGCAAGCGCTACCAGCACTAAACATTTTACAAGGAAACATATCTAGTACTTATTATCAATGCCCACCCCTCCAGGCATGTCTAAAGGCCAGTTCCTTGTGCTTTCTCCTATTAACCTGGTGAACATGGGCATCCTGAGGCAATGTAGCAAATGCCTCATGTACACCAACAACCCTCTCCTCTTACCTTCCAACACTCAGACTTGCAAGAGATGCACTTATGGAAGCCACATACTCTCCAGCTAAGACCGGAATAGCTGGTCAAGAGGAGAAGGTCAACATTTGCACCGCACCACATGGAACACACAGCCCTCTGGAACACACACAAGCACTGCCTTCACATAAAAACACAAACCACACACCCACCTTCACAGAGGCTCTCAATAAAAATCTACCCAAGCAGCAGAGACCTCCAAGGAAGAAAATCACTTGACCACCATAACACAACACTAATCACGAGACAGATAACTCTCCTAAACAGTGTGCCACTCAACCAAAGCCCCTAAGGCAAAACAGCATGCCCAACACACTAGTCATAGGTGACTCAATAGCGAGGCACACTGATGTCCCACTCACTAGGTTGAATAAGGAGAAGGTAACAGTCAGCTGCCTGTCAGGTGCTAGGATCTGACAAATAATACATGCACTCAGGTCGCTCAACAATAGGTACAAATATGACTCTGTTATTGTACATGAGGGTGTGAATGACCTGAGATGTACCTCCCTGGACTACATGAAAAGATACATGGAGGAGCTCTCGGATTATGTAGCCCAGGTGGGTATTACCCTAGCCCTGAGCAGCATCCTACCATCACCAAGAATGATACCACAGTACAAGCAGAAAATGATTGATTTCAACAACTGACTAAGTTTCTGGTGTCACTCTAAGGGGATTCAGTATCTGTCTGCCTGGGATGACATGATTGCCAGACTTCAATGCTTTGCCAGTGATGACATCCCTGGGCTTCCGAATACTGGCCAAGGCTCTTGCCACTCCTACACTGCCTTTTTTAGGCAGTGTTCCGAAAACCAATTTACCACCATAACAGCTACAAACAAATGCAATCCGAGGGTCATGTTGCTCAAAGCTAGAAGTCTAAATCTCAAAATGCACTCGCACGATGCACTCCTTAAAATGGAGAACATCGACATTTGTGCTGTAACAGAGACCCAGTTCAAGGCAGCAGAAAGCACCCCTGCACTACCAGGCTATAACTCATTCCACACCTTTTGGACCCAGAACTTGGACCGAAGCTCCAAAGGTAGTGGTATTTCCATATTCATAAAGGATGCGCACACCTCCAGACTGGTAGCCCAACATAACGCATCAGAGATACCTCAGGTGCAGCTAACACTGGAGTAAGACAGCGATTCAGGTTGTAACCTGCTACAGGTCCCCAACCATGTCCCAAGGCTCGCACTCCACAATCCTAAGCACCCTGGAGAATATTAGGGTCCAACCTAACACTCTCTTACTAGGCGAATTCAACTACCCCTCCATTAACTGGGCAAACTACTCATGTGCCAATGCACTTGCCCAACCTTTCCTAGAGTTCATTAATTCCAATGCCCTGGACCAGCTCGTTTTTATGCCCACTAGAGGTAGCAAACATCCCTGACCTGGTTATTACTAACATGGGTGACCATTGCTCTCCACCAATAGTCACCTCCTCCCTGGTTAGATCCAACCACAAGCTAATCACCTTGGAATTCCACATCCCCCCCCCCCCAGCAAAGATAACCACCATGAAAAACTTCTCCAAAGCTAAGTCTGGGATTCTAAAAACAGAGCTGGCTAACTTCACAGCACCCCATGAAAATGGAGAATAGTTGTGTGACTGCAGAATCATACACCAATGCACTGTATGAACACGTACACAAATGGATGGATCTCGCCATATCCAATAGAACCAAGACACTCTCCTCCAAAAAAAGGAAGCCAATCTGGTGTGCTCTGTCATAAACAAACTCTACAGCAAAAGGAGGAAACTGATGCAGAATAAGGAGAAGTCCCAAGACTGGAAAAACTCCCTTATCCGCCTCAACAAAATGTTGAGATCCCTCATCAAATCCTCTAAAGCTAAGTATGAAAACAGAATTGCAGCAGATAGTAAAGACAATCACAAGGACTTCGATATTTATGCAAAGAATCTCCACAGCAATACTCAGATTTGCTCTGAGCTACTGCATAATTGTACCTCCTATACCAAGACAACAGATATTGCCAGTATACTGGCTGACAGATTCAGTGCCAACTTTACCCCCCCAAAGGACCAATCACAATGCCAGTAGATTGCCAGGCACCCAGTATTACTGCTGCACAGGTTAAAGCAGTACTGTCCAAGGCCAAGAATACAGTTTCTATGGGACCTCACAATATCCTTGGTTGTGTCCTACATGAACTACAAAGTGAACTGGCACCTCACGTTAGCATCCTGTTCAATCACAGCCTCACCTCAGGCCTTGTCCCTGCCGAATGGCACACTGCTACAGTCATCCTTCTCCACAAAGGAGGAGCGACTACAGACCCTGGGAACTATCGCCCCATTAGCCTAACGAGTCTGATATTCAAAGTTATGGAACACATCATCATTGACCTAATAAACAAGGATATAGGGAATCTCCAAACTCTGGATCCCACACAGTTTGGGGTTGTGAAGGGTAAATCATGCCAGCTCAACTTGGTTGACTTATTTGAGTCAGTCACCAGAGCTGTGGATGAAGGCATGGTGGTTCATACAGCCTACCTTGATCTGGTCAAGGCTTTTGATACCATTCCCCACTCAGGAATCACAGAAAAACGCACTAAGCTTGGCATCAACCCCTATATCACTAGTTGGGTTGCAAACTGGCTCACAGATAGAACCCGCAGTGTGAAAGTAGCTGACTCCAAGTCAGACTGCCGATTAGTCACAAGTGGAGTCCCACAGGGTTTGGTCCTGGGTCCTCTCCTGTTTGGTATGTACTTCTCTGAAGTCCAGGCCAACACAAAGGGACTCTGGCTGACAAAGTTTGCACACGATTGCAAGTTGGGAGCTATTATTAACTTCCCAAGTGATGTTGAGATCCTACAGAATGGCCTCACTGTGTCCAACAACTGGTGTCTGAACCATGGCTTTAAGCTCAATGCCAAAAAATGTCTTGTCATCCCCTTTGGGAAAAACCCTGTTCCCATGAATTACCACATTGATGATAGTCCATTGAACACAGAAGGTGTTATAAGAGATCTGGGAACACAGGTTGACAGCAACCTGTCTTTTGATCACCACATTGCCACTGTGGTCAGAAAGTCCTTCTATGTGGCACATCTCATTACTAAGGGTTTTGCATCCAGGAAGAAAGAGGTCATTGTCTCCCTCTACTCTTCTCTCATTAGGCCAATCATTGAGTACAATGCCCCATTTGGCATGTACTTCACTAGACACCTGCAACAACTGGAGAGGCCGCATAAGTGCCTCCCAAAGAAGATCCTAGGCCTTAAACAATTATCCTATATGGACAGACTCAAAAAACTCCAACTGTTCTCTGTCTCATATCACCTACTTAGAGGCGATCTCTGCTTGACTTACAAAGCCATGTCTGACCCAACTCTGTTAGAAATGCTACATCTAAAGAAATCACAATCCCTCCGCACTACACACTCCAGAGACCTCAATCTCATTACCACAATTAACAGAACATGCTGGAGGGACAGGTCCATAACCCAGTGACTGCCCATGCTATGCAACAGACTTCCCGTACATGTCAAGCAGCACCTCACTGACCCTCTTCAAGAGAAATCTTGATGAGTGGATGGGAAACAGAAAATTCACCCCGGGGATAACTTCAGTGGTTGTACTAGACAAAGGCACTGGGAACTAAGGTTGGGTGGCACTATGCCAGTTTAATCCTATGGCTAGGATTGTAAAAGCCCCAGGGCCATTAGCCTGGTACACATCTATGAACCTATGAAGTAGTAGCTCCTTTGTGGTGTAATGAGATAATGCTCACATGTATAGACAAATGTATGACTTTCAGGGGGTTTTAATTCAGTCATTACCTAAGTGTTACTGACTGTGTGGACCACAACACACGTAGCTCCTTTTCAGAATCTGAAGGAAATCATATTGTTGACATTATATATGTAACACCTTTCTTACTTCACAGATTGATTTCAACTGTTTGTGACAACTTCCACTGCTATCTCCTGTGGCACATGCAGTCAATACAGAGGACTGTAGAGAGCCTAATATCATAGGCAGGGGGTTTGAATCTGGTAGTATCTGTCTGTCAGATAACTGTGTCAGACAGCACTGGCTAACATATAGAAAGTAGCTATGGCACAGTCAGAGGGCCACCTTTTTCAGGCATTGTCCTACAAGGTAGGGCATCCATACCCTTTATACTAGGAAAGTGCTGTAAGCCCTTCATGGATATCCATCGTGACAAAACTGATATGCGTATTTCTGTGGCATCCATCACTGATATGCATGTCTCTGACATCTGTCCTGATGTATGTTTGAAAATGACAAGATGCTGAAGTTTATTATGTCATTCACAGTTCACATGCTTAACTTAAATCTGAAATAATTTGTCTCTGTATTGCATGTCTCCATCCAAACATTTCTTTATTACTGCAGTTTTTTCTTCACACTGTACACCTTAATTTCAGATGAGGGCTTCCATGACACATTTCTTACTGTATGGCATGCTGCAAGATCATCAGAAAATGAGATTGGTCCTCTGTTATGACATTTTCTTGTGTGTTAGTACTTCTGAATTGCTGTTATATTACTGTCCCCTGTAATTCCTTGTAAGCATGCCCAGTATAACAATGTATGAGATGGGTGCCCATTACTAAAGGAAATTTTGAAATCATGAAATCCCATCTGATCTGTGTTGTCATTTGTCACTTATGTATGTTGAGTGTTATTATATTATCATTTAGTATTTACATGAGTTTGAAATGCATGCTTATCTATTACATGTTTATAGATGATAAACCCCTTTCCTATGGGTGCTAGTAACAGTTGTTTGCAAAAACATGTCCCCTTTCCGATGTGCATAACATAGCAGCTGTAAGGTTCATTTTCTCTTGTGTATACATGTTGAAGTGGAGGATACAACACTGGTATTAGCTAGCACACTTAAATCCCCTATATATACATCTCATATGCAATAACAAAAGTCTATGCATTTATCCCATAATGTATCTACTGTCCTTGCTGACTCTTATCTCAACTCAGCATTTTATTAACATGTATATCTCATTAACACCCCTTTGTTACACTGTAGCATTATGTCCATCTCACATCCTTTGTTAGTATGTCTGTTTTTGTTTATATGCATAAGTCAAGTATTTTTACTGAGATTAATTATCAATACATCAGTATAGCAGTATTTATGTTACAAATGTTTCTTTGATGTTTTGCATATTTGCCTGCAGTATCTGAGTACATTTTCCCCACTTCTCTTCTTAATTACTTCTGCAGCAGAACCAATGTTATTTATTTGTATACAGTTCTCCCATCACTGTACTTGCTCTTAGCATTTCTGGGCTACAGTGCATACTTGTATATTTACTCGTGGTTATAAGCACCTTTCCATGGCCATGAACACTATTGCTGACCAGAAAAAGGTGCTTGCAAATATGTAGGTGCTATGAGCATCATGACATATTTGAGTTGCTTCTGGTCACGATAACATGCTTAAATTATGTAAGCTTAGCGTGAAGCCTATATGGATTGTTAATGAATCCTAGGAACTGTTTTAAGCATGCTTAGTTTGTTGCAGTAAACTCTCAGTTAACTGGCACCCATGGGGATTGGTAGATGCCGGATAACTGTAATTTCTGGTTGCTTGAGAGTTACTATTTAAAATAGGCCTGACTAATACTGTAGCCTATATTATTTGTTTGGTTTGACTTGTTCTTAGGTTGGGGAGAGAGGGAATTTATTCCTATCTTCCTTTTTAAAACTCTAAAAACATAAGGTATGTTTCTGAGGGGGGAAGCAGAAAGTGCAAACATGAAAATTGTGCTGTAGTTCTACGTTTTTTTTTTTTCCTGATTGCTTGAGTGTTCTGGTTGCTTGAGTTCTGGTTAACTGAGAGTTTACTGTGTTGTTTTGTGGGTCAACATAGTTACTGAGGAGCTGGACAGATACAACAAAGAGGTACATGACTGCAAATATTCTATATAAAGGCAAAAGGGGTGGAATTAAACTAAGAGTAGTTAAAAATTCAAGAAAGGGAGTCAGAGCCAGTGACATACATTCATACATTATTTTAACAAAACATTATTCCACCCTAACTCACAGTACCATGATTAGCTCAAATACAAGAAAACTCTCAGTTTAAAGCAATCAAATATTTATGCAAAGATTTTTAAAGCCTTTCTATTGTTAAAAGAATTTTTGCATTTCCTCTGTGCAACTGCTGCATTCCAATACTTCATAATCAATCAGCTGATTTACAGTGTTTTGAAGTACATTCAAAGAAAGCTGCAGCCCATGACATAACATTAATTAGGCCGTTTGCTCTTCCTGAGGCGTTAGTTGCATCTATACTCAAAAAGGCTCATTTACCAAAGAAATATTCAATATCCTGCCTCAAAAATAAAAAAAATGATATTATCAGATTGCATTTAGACATTTGTCTACAATTACTGTTTTATACAGAGCAAACTTCCATCCCAGCCCTGTGTCTCAACAACTCCTCGTATTTCTAATCATTCTTATTACTTAGACAAAAGGCAAATATACCAATTCTTGCTTTTTGTATATAAAATATTTGCCTTTTTCCTTCTTTGGATAAAAAAAAAGTTTCAACGTATACTGTTTGAATTTATAATACCTAGGTACTTGCATTTTCTAAGAAGAAACTGTTCCCAAATAACTTCATCAAAAAAGTGCAACAAGAAAGACCAAAGAGCTCCCATAAAACATTTCTTTTTACTTTACAGTTGCTTGATTTGCACACATAATACCATCATGTCTCATATGTCTCTTAGTAATCTTACAGAGAAGAGAATATCACAGTGAGTTGGTTAGATTTGATTGGGGGGGGGGGAGCAGGGCGGTGCAACTAGGAAAAATGCCTGTGAGGAGAAGATCAAGAACATTAATACCTCTGGACAATTTGGTCAATTGTATTAGCATTTACAAAGTCTAAAAATCTCTGTGGATATTTGTTGTTGGCAGTATGTATTTGCCAGTTTATGTGCAATAGCCACATGATTGTTAACTTTTCCAACTGGTTAAGGTACTCTCCATGCTCTGTAGGGGTCATGAGGGGTTATAATTAGCTATAATGTGATAATTCATCTTATTAAGTGTAACTATGATTTCAATTAGTTCCAGGTTTATATTGTGTGAAATCTGGTAAGAGACAATAGGGTTATGAATAAATACAGATACTCCCTCAAAATTTATAGTGGATCTGAATGTATAACAAACACTGTATACTGGAATGCAGGGAGTGCTATCATTAAAATTGATCCAGATCTCTGCAATTACAGAAATTGATGCCTTCAAGGTTAAGGGAGGACTTAAGTTCAGAGATCTTGTTGTTTAGGCTTCTGGCATTCAGATTGGAGTTTGCTATGTTGTGATGCCTAAAAACAAAACTCTGGGGACAGCAAAAGTGTTAGTCAACATGCAGAAGCCATGGGGTGAAAAATGCTTGCCATCCATGGCAAAGCAGGAGGGTCAGTTGACTATTTCATGTCATAGACACACACATTGGAGCCCCCTCCCAAAGAATGACACAGATTTACTAGCCAATTATTGAAGCCAGTTATTTTATTCAATTTAGGCATCATTCCTGTAATAGCAGAATGCAGTTCAATGCCAGGGTCTTTCCGTCTTTGAAAATACGATTGGAAAACTGAACAGGGTTTCTCTGCATCTCTCCCAGGGTGGGCATCTAGAAGGTTGTAACTGTACCTGGGGCAGTACAGAGGTCCTAGTGATATCCATAATCCTTGCACCACAGAGACAGCTCTCACCCTACCTTCTGACAATCTGGTAATTGTTATGTCTTTATTATCTTAGAATGAAGTCAATAATGACAATACATTTCTGAGATATGCTGCAAGCCTATAGCACCTTAACAATACAGGCTGTCAGTAAAGGTGATTCCCCGTACCAGCTGGTGTGAGTGCAGATGCGACTGTGATATTAGTATCTACTGAGGTAAGCTAGTACAATATGTAGGTGGCTTAGACAATGATTTCTTTGCTACCTCAGCATATGTAGGAGTAATATTTTGGTGTTGTAGCGATACAGTTTTGTGCTGATGTTTACTGACAATGGGTGGGATGGAAAAACTAGCCTCCAGTTTAGATAAATGAATGCAGCTCTTCCAGGTATAACTGGTACATGTGAGAATAATTGGATTATTAGTTAACATAAGGCAGTTGCTACACTGTTTCAGACAATCAAATGCTAGTAGGCTGGCTAAAGATGAAGCTAAAACAAGCTGGTACTCCATGGTGACAAGTAGCATTTTTCAGAATTATTAAATGTGCAGATAGCTAAAAGAATTAACAAAGTGTATAAATCTAAAGTCACTGGATCCCACGGTGGTGGTGCTGCAGTAGCGTTGTCGCCTCACAGTAAGACGCTGTCCGGTTCGATTCTCAGCTAGAGCGTCTTCTGCGTGGAGACATGCGTGAATGGGTGTACCTTTGTTGAAGGTTGTGCGTCAGGCCTGGCAAGCTGGTATGTAAAAATCAACTGCCAATCATTAGCGGACCGGAGTTCTGCTGTGGCGGCCCCTAACCGGGAAAAGCCGAAAGACACAAACAAATAAATCTAAAGTCACTGTAAAACAGTGATGGTTAAGGAAACACAATGTATAACCAACATCACTACAATAGTATGGAGGAACAGTTAAGACAAGAGATTTTTTCTAAGAATAATTCATCATTTCACCTCTTAAATAGGGTTCTCACTATTCCGAGTCTGTGGAATACAGAGGAATGGAAAATGAATTTAATCAGCTGAAGGTGAGTGCCAGAATAAAAATGTTACTCTTGTGCTTATTAACAAGAGCCAATGAAAAGAGAGTGGGAGAGAACTATGTGGTCAAATTAATATAAAGGGTGGACAATAACAGAGAAATTTGGTTTAAGCAGTGGCGGATTTAGGCATGAGCGCAGGGGCGCACACCGCCCCCTTTTTAAACTTATATATATTTTCCAGTTTTCAACTCATGATTTCTTTATTGTGCTGTAAAAAACAAAACTCACTCTGTTCTGTTGAAAATGGAAACTGTACCACCAAAACAGTACATTTTTTGGTTTCAACTTCAGGTACATTATTTTATTCACAGAGAATCCCTAGGCTGTCACCAAATAAGCTCAATACATTGGAGATGCGATTGGAGGCTGCAGTCAGGTGATTTTTTTTTTTTTTTTTTAAATAAAGCTTCTTCTCCAACTGCATCTCCCCTGTAGTTGAATTAAGCGTGTTGGTGAGAATATCATTGGTGAAAAGCTGTAATGCTTGACTAATA
The DNA here is from genome assembly GCF_019279795.1 of Protopterus annectens. Classification (NCBI taxonomy): domain Eukaryota; kingdom Metazoa; phylum Chordata; order Ceratodontiformes; family Protopteridae; genus Protopterus; species Protopterus annectens. The sequence goes on along the minus strand of NC_056748.1, from coordinate 287,532,422 downwards.
ATCCCTGGTTCTGGGTCGGACAAATATGTTTTGCACAGTGTGCAGATTAACTCTGAAAAAAAACTGGGTGAGCAACTCACTGAGTGATTCTGCGCTAAGATAATTATTATCATTTGTTTTACTGAAGTACTACTGATTCAAAGTGCCGAAGTGATACAGCTGAGTACTGCGCACACTGTCTCAACCTCTTAAAGCAACAAATCTGGAAAAGCCATAAATAATGGGGTGGGGGGGCAATTTGTTCCATAGTTCTTCTCCAGTTCAATTAATCTTGTGTCAGTCCTTTGCAACTCTAATCGTTCTCCGGGCACTTGACTGCAACTTGCATAATTACTGAATTCTCAGCTGAATCTATTTATGTCTAAGTGGGGGTGATCTGCTGGCTCCATTAATGCAGCTGCCAGGGTCCTGTTATTCCTGAAGCGAGACCCCTTCTCCTGTATTAATCACATCATGGGTCACAGAACTCTAAAGTCACCCTACCTGTTGCCACATCATTATTTAACATGATACATCTATCATTTGTGTTTAATGACCAATAATTAAAGAATATTAAAACAGAAAATATACATAAGTTACATGCATTTTTCTTTCTTTCTTTATTATTAATATCACAGATATCTAAGATTGTTTGCAGTCCTGAGCACCACAAAACACAACTAAACACACACATCATTAATCTATTGATGTCTTCATTGCACACTCACAATAAATGACTGGTGTGTGTGTGTGTGTGTGTGTGTGTGTGTGTGTGTGTGTGTGTGTGTGTGTGTGTGTGTGTGTGTGTGTGTGTAGATTAAGAGAGAGAGGGAGCAGAGGAGGTAGGCAGACAGACAGATTAATGCGGGGGGGGGGGTGGCACATGAATGAGACGAGCTGCTGCTCCAAATGAGAAGGGGTTAATTAAGGAGTTGCACGCTCTCATTGTAGATGGTGGGTCTTGAAGTAACAAGGGGAAAAGATGTGCTATAATCTAAAGTGAAAGTTGTTGCCTGGGAGACCCAAGCAGAGAAATGAAGCTTGAAAGCAAGGAAAAGGAGCACCACCACTATCATTAGAGTGAGCTGAGAGCTGTGAATGGAGCTGAAAGAATATACTGCAGCACCAAATTCCATGACTGAAATCAATGGGAAGGTGCATTGTACCTGCAGTGAACTTTCCTTGATGTGGAATAAGCAACATGGTTTGCTGCTAATATTTACCGCTGTCTTACAATGAATATTTTAACTCTGTTAGAGTTGGTAGCATTGTAAACATACAAGTTAATGATAATTAAAACAACCCAGTATCTGATTGCTAGTAGCCTTGCATATAGAGATCCTCATTTTGGTTTATGATGCCTTCAGTAGGATGCTGACAAAATAACTAATCCAAGAATACTATATATTGTAAATCTATAGCTGGAAAGTGTGAATGAAAGAAGAAAGCTCTATTAGTATGGTGATGGAACAAGAAAACTTCAGTAATAGTAATCTGATTTTGTTGGAGGTAGTCTGGATGCACTTGTAAACATTTTAAGATGGACATAAAAAGTGTCAAGAACACACTATAGAATATTGCCCAGTGAATCATGGGATCTGAGGTTTGTGGAAAAACACATTTTACCACTCCAAGTGCTTTGCCTCAACCTCCTGGGAAAAGGGAAAGATACTTTAATATCCATGACACACAACATCACTTAACATTTTTGTGAGTGTGGACACCAGTTATCCAGCTGCATCTGACTTAGAATCACCTGTCTAAAGGTTGGACAGATGTGCTTTACGGAATGATGGATGGTGAAAGCTGTACCTGAGCACATCAGTAAGAGGATTTTAGTCAAGTTCTGAAGCAGTGATAAAACTATAGATGCCACGGCAGAAAAACATTTTGTTACAAGATCCCTGATGCATGAAGTGTGTAATGTCCAAAATAAGTGGTCCCAAATATCTTACATGGGATAAATCAAAAAGCAGTAGAATAATTTGGGCACACTAGTATGCCAGAACCAGAAAGTTACTGGCTTTAAAGTTACGACATGACTGGCATACTTTTGACTAATGCAAGTAAACTGCACATGACTCCTGCTGATGTAGGAAATGTTGCCAGGTACTCCACACTGCCCACTAATCTGAAAAAAGGGTGGATTCCATGGATGGCCATAATATGGGCACTGCATGTTATAAAACAATATTATTATGGTATATTAACTGTTGGCAATTTTGGTTTAATAAATTTCACCTCCTCATGCCTCCTTGTAAAAAAAAGTCTTCTATCTCTTCACAAAGAGCATCCGCAAAATGAATGAAGTTGTTTCTGCGCAGAATAATCAATCCATTGGAGATGGTAGTAAAGCAGAAAACCTGGTTCCCTGGGCTGTCACCACACTGGCCCCCATGCTGATTATAACTATAATGGTGGATACTCTGGGAAACCTACTGGTCATCATATCCCTTTTCAACAATAAGAAGCTTAGAAAAGCAGGTAGTTAACATTTCATTTACTACCCCACATTACTGGAAATCATGTAGACTTCCACAAAATTCAAATCTTCCCCATAAAAGTAATGTAAATTAAATAATTTAAGTGGGAAATTACACACAGAAAAAATGATGTACATGTACATGAGTGAGGTTGTGTGCACGTGTATAAGAGACAGGCAAGCAGATAGACAGAGAAACACACACACACACACACACACACACACACACACACACACACACACACACACACACACACACACAAATTTTATGTTTTTCTTGTGTTCTTTTTTTTGTCCCACAGTCTCACTGTAGCTAGTGCACTGCCATGCCCCTGTGATGAATTCATTTCTACACCTCCCAAAATTATATGACACCAGGTATGGAGGATTGACTGCCTTCATCTTCCAGGAAATTAGGAAAATTTTTCTTTTCACCCTAACTCCTCACAATGTTTGCCTGTAGGTGCAGTGCAATATCAGCTATGCTAGGTTATTTTTTGTGTGCACTTATATAGACCTGCTGTGCCTATCTAGAAAGTGATACATCTCCATAGCAAGAAAATGTTCTACATGCTGTCTTCTTTCAGGGCACATACAACTTAAGGTCTATCCAACAGGTGTCTTTACTGCTACTTCTTCCTCTAGGATTGGTGAGCTGGCATCAGCTGTTCTCTTCCAGGTCTGCTCATCCAGTATGCAGGCTGCAGTCTGAACCTAGGCCATTTGTCCTGTAGCTAAAAATGTATCCATCTATCTCACAAAGCCGGCATATATTGTCTTCTTCTTAAACAGAATATGCAGTAATCCTTGAGATATGCATTTAGAGACAAAAGTCCTGAAATATGTGCTCCTGCACACCTTGATATATTGTAAAGAATTCTGATAGCAGTGTGAATGGCATGAGATGTCCAGTCTCTGTTCTTGAATGTTTCTACAAATCCTAAGCATCACATTTGTTGCTAACATTTACTCCAAAAATGTGCCGCCCAAGTAGCTCGTGCATACAGATGTGGTAAAACCCAGAATTACAAAATGCTTTGAAACCAAATTCATCTGCAACTCTACCTGAATTTTTTTTCTGCGGAATATGCACATGGAAATGTCAAAATATGCTTACTGCTGAGGGAAGCATAGATCGAGGTGTACTAATAGAATATTTCAGTGGCTGGTCATATTCAGCAGTACATTTTGCACTCAGTGGGACTCTTACTTAAAAAGGGACTTTGTAGGGATTTGCATTTGTGTAGCGACCTATGTCTCCCTTCTAGATGGCTTTCAGCAAATTGTAAGTAATCAGTCACACACATACTAACCTGCTTCAGCTTAACTTATATCTATAACGTTCATGTAAATCTGTCACAAGTGAGTTTCCTGATATTCTTAGTGTTTTCACTGTTTGTAATATGAAATAGCCGACTTATTTGTCAAAACCCTGACAAAGTAGCTTGACACGTATGCATTCAATTTAACTTTCAGGAAAGGAAATGGTCTAATTATGAATTCCACTCATCTTGTAATTCTAACCTTCAAAATTGTAAGTTTTGCAGGGTGTCAAAATCTTCCAGTTTCATGAGGCGCTGTCCTTGGCTTTGTCTTTAGTCTTTGTCTGAGGTCATTAAGGCCAAGTTGTTGGATGGTCCTTTGGATAATAAATATCTTTTTGGGACTGATGCTGCTGATTTGTTTAAGTCTCTTCAAGAGAAATGCAAAGCCTTGCAGGACCTTAAACATATTTTTGCATCTCCCATCCCTAAGTTCCAGAGGAATGATCCTTCTGGATCTACTTTTGTCTGCAACTGTGTCAGGCCTCCAAGGGCAGGAAGGGTGGTAGGCAAGCCTCCTCTACTAAGGCTTCTCAGACATTTGTGGTCCAGAGGCCTCCTTTAGCTGATAAGCCTGCTTCTGTTTGATAATTTGCCCCCCCCACATACTTCTGTAGACCATGTTCCTTTGTCCCTTTGGCTTTCCCTTTGTCTTCTAAACTGGCTTCTCATTACTTCAGACTCTTGTGTTCTTTCTGTCATCTGTCAGGGTTACTTCATGGTATGCAAGTCTCTCCCTCCTTTTTCAGGGATTCCTCAACCTCCTCTAGATCAGCTTCCTCATTTCCCAGAAGTCCTAGGGTCCACGGTAAACCAAGGAACCTTTCAACCTGCTCCCTCTTCTGAAGTGGGAAAGAGTTTTATTCCAGCATGTTCCTGGTTCCTCAAAAGGAGTGCACTTGGAGACCTATTTTGGACCTCTCCCTGCTCAACAACATTCTCAAGGTCCCCTATTTTTGGATGCTTACTCTTCAAACACTGTTTCCTCTTTTACTACCCCTCAGTTTTTTGGTGTCTTTGGGTTTTAAACATGTTTTAAACATGTAAGGATAAATGTATTTGTAAAGTGAGAGGTAGTTTTAGCCATGGGACCATTATTAGTTTCATTTTGTCAAGGTCACAGTAGTAAGAGACTGGGATTACAAGATGTCTCTGCTTACTTTAGTGTATATAGTATAATAAGACTCAAATTAGTCATTATGATTGTTTTATTTGATTTTACTTTCAGCTATAAATAGATTTAAACATGGTAATAGAAAAATAATCAAAAGTTCACTTAATAGAAAAGATCACATTGCACATTGAAATTAACAACAGAAATACAAAAACAAAAAATACCATCACAGCTCTCAACTGTCCAGATTTTCACAGAATTTCCAGATTTTTGCCTCATATGTTTCATCTGTTCCTCATAAAAGTTGTGGATTTCTGGCAAATCATTGAGGACTGATGTCACTAAAAAACTTGAGTTTCAGACTTCAAATCCATCAGAAAATGTATACTAACGCAAAACCTTTTATTCTATCAACTTTCTAAGTTTATAGGAGTAATATTTAAAAATTGTCCCTATTTTTGAACCTTTGCCTCCCCAACTATTTTTGGCTTTGTCCAGATTTCATATGCTAAGAGGTTGGGAGGTATGATTATACCAGCACTTCAGTTCATTGGATAATCAGTTCTTTTATTTACATATTCAGTTTATCTGCATTAATTAAACTACACAGAAGCTGTAAAAACTTAAATTTTACTGGCCCAGGACACATTTCAATTAGAATCCAGCAGGTGTGACTTTTCTTTCTCACTATTGTTATTGTTTCATTAGATCTGCTCATTGATAATGTGATTTTATTTTTAAATGTGTGGCTGCTTTGGTAATTGTCTTTGCTGAAGTACTGTTGCTGCTTTTTTTGCAATATCTGTTACTCAGGAGTTAAATAAAAAAAAGACAAAAAATGTATTATTGCACTGCATTCATGTGTTCATTTATTTTAATTTGTTGACCTGGTTAGAGCCCTAATCTTAATGGACCGGTTTCAGTCTCAACCTAGAGACTGTTCTTATACTCCTAATAGTTGTGTCATGCCAGAAGAAATAAAATGCTAACTGTTTAAATCAACTTGTCTGCCAGTTACAGTTCTCATCTTCAGCTGTATACAAATATTGAATATTGGTGGGGAGACTCATCTTGGAAAAAGTTTGATAATTGTTATAAACCACATTATAAACATTTATTTATTTATTTTATTTATTTATTTCAGTTTGATTACCGAGGAAGTCCACTGGGCCAGTGGTGTGCCCATTTTCAGTGGAGGCCTGGGGAGAAAAGCTCCAATAAGCAATATGGTTACATAATGCAATGGTAAGTACATACATATATAGATACACAGGTTACATAATGCAATGGTAAATACATATATGCAATCAGGTACAGGTGGATAAATTATAGTTTCATAGTTTCATAGTTTAGTACTAGGCTATCTGCCCTGGGGCATTTGCAAGCCTAGCCCTAGAGATGTGGCTTTCGCCACCCCATGTAGTGGTACTAAGGTGTATAGAATAAATTTAGAATACTGTGCCTTTGTCTAGTAGTGACACATTGAAGACCCCCTTACTTATTAAAATTAGTTTACTGTGCCTCTGTTAAGTAGCGACACAGGGGTGACCCCTGAGGTAAACCTACAATCTCCCATCCGCTCGTCAAGATTTCTCTTGAAGAGAGTCAGTGAGGGGCTCTGCCTAACATGGACTGGGATTTTGTTCCAGAGTATGGGAAGCCTCTGAGTTATGAATCTGTCCCTCCAGCATGTCCTGTTCATGTTTGTACTGAGGTTTAAATCTTTGGCTCTCGTGGTTCTTATGGATTTTGATTTTTTGAGGTGGAGCATGTCCATCAATTCCTGGTTGGACATGGCCTTGTACGTCAGGCACAGATCACCTCTGAACAGGTGGTATGCTACTGAATAGAGCTGGAGTTTCTTTTGCCTGGCAGCATATGACATATGTTGGAGACCCTTGATCCTCTTGGTGAGGTACTTCTGGGTCTCTCCAGCTGTTGTAAGTGCCGGGTGAGGTACATACCAAATGGGGCATTGTACTCAATCATGGGCCTGATAAGGGAGGAGTACAGGGGCACGATGACCTCCTTTGATCTGGATGTGAACCCCTTCATGATAAGGTGGGCAAGGTAGAAAATCTTTCTAACCACTTTGGCAATGTGGGTGTCAAATGAGAGGTCACTATCAACTTGGGTTCCCAGGTCTCTGATTACTTTTTCGGTACTCAGAGGATTACTGTCTATGTGATAATTTGTGGGTACTTTGTTTTTCCCAAAGGGGATGACTATACATTTCTTGGCATTCAGTTTAAGGCCATGATTCCAGCACCAGTTGTCCGTTTCGGTGAGGCCTTTCTGTAGGATGTATGTGTCAGCTGGTGTATCGACTATGGATCCTAGTTTGCAGTCATCTGCAAACTTTGTCAGCCACAACCCTCCCATGTTTGCTTTCACATCTGAGAAGTAAATGCCGAACAAGAAGGGTCCCAGGACAGAGCCCTGTGGGACACCACTTGTGACTGGCTTTGAGTCTGACGTGGCTCCCGCAATCTTGACTTTATGGGTTCTGTTCTTTAGCCAATTTGCAACCCATCTTGTGACATATGGATTTACATTTAAGCTGTTTAGCTTATCTATGATCCCCGAGTGGGGTATTGTGTCGAAGGCTTTAGCCAAGTCCAGGTAGGCTGTATGGACAGCCTTGCCCTCATCAATGGCTCTAGTGACTGTTTCAAAAAAGTCAACCAGGTTCAAAAGGCAGGATCTGCCCTTTACAAAGCCGAACTGGGTGGGATCAAGTGTCTGTAGGTCCCCAATGTCATTGTTTATGAGTTCCATAATAATTCTTTCCATAGCTTTGCAAACCAGGCTGGTCAAGCTTATGGGGCGGTAGTTCCCAGGGTCTGTAGTGGAGCCTCCCTTGTGGAGTGGGACCACTGTTGCTGTACGCCAGTGTTTAGGTACATATCCTGTAGTAAGGCTAAGGTTAAATAACATTTTTATATGCGGGTTTAGCTCCTCTTGGAGTTCACGTATCACGCAGCCGGGGATACCATCGGGTCCCATAGATGCTGTGTTTTTGCTTTGCTGAGGGCGGTTCTCACCTGGACATCAGAGATGACAGGGAGGTTACATTCAGCTGGGATGAGTATTTCTTCATTTGGAGGTGAGGGAGGGGAGAAATTTGCACTGAACCTGTCTGCCAGAATGTTGGCAATATCTGTGGGTTTGGTAAATTTTTTGTCGTTGTGTACTAACTCTGAGCATATCTGAGTGTTTCCGCCCAGGTTTCTAACATAACTGAAGAATGCCTTGTGGTTATCTTTAGTGTCCTTGGCGATTTTTCTCTCAAAGTTGGCCTTGGATATTTTTATGAGAGAACATAGCTTTCTACTAGTGCTGATCAGAGATGCCTTCCCTTTATGGGATTTAGCTCTTTCTTGCAGTAGCTTCCTTCTTTTGTTATACAATTTGTTTATGGCTGGGGTCCACCAGACAGGACGCTTTCCTTTGGTGGAGAGGGTCTTGGTTTTATTTGGGAATGCACGATCCATGCATTCTTGGAGATGTCCGTAGAAAGCATTTGTGTAGGATTCAGCATTGTGGGATGTGGTTTCCATTGGCCCTGTGGGCTTAAATGATGCCATCTCAGTCTTGAGAAGTGTAAAGTCGGCTTTTGAGAAGTTTCTCACTGTAGTCTTATGTGCTGGGGGTGGAGGTGGTAAATGTATATCCAGGGTGATTAGTTTGTGGTCAGATCTCACCAGTGAGGGCAATACTTCCAGTGTGGAGCATTTTGTCCCCGTGTTTGTGATGATCAGGTCTAGTATATTATCCCCCCTTGTGGGAGAGGTGACTAGCTGTTCCATTGCATTTGAGTTTATGAATTCCAGGAACCTTTGGGCTAGGGTGTTAGGGCTAGAATAGTGCACCCAGTCTTTGTTAGGGTAGTTGAAGTCTCCCAATATGATGGTATTTGGTGAGACATTCATATCTTCCAATGTCTTCAGGAAGGCTGAGTGGGGTTCTTGAGATTGGGAGGGTGGTCTGTAACATGCAACCAGTTGTATAGCAGTTTTGTCTACGGTTAGCTGCACCTGGATGGTCTCCGATGCTTCATGAGTTGCCACTAAAACCTGGAGGTGTGGGTATCCTTGATGAATATGGACACTCCCCCTCCCTTTGTGGTTCAGCCCGGGTTTTGGGACCGAAAAGCATGATACGAGGTAAAGCCTGGTAGTGCTGGGGTGCTCTCAGGAGCCTTGAACCAGGTCTCAGTTACAGCGCAGACATCGATGTTCTCCATACTGAGGAGTGCTTCGAGAGCCTGCATCTTGAGATTTAGACTTCTGGCGTTGAGCAGCATTACCCTTAATTTTTCTCCATTTCTGTTTTCTAAGGAGGTGGGTTCGTCCTTTGAGCCTTGCCTAAAAAAGGCACTATGGGGGTGGCAAGAGTCTTAGCCAATATCCGGAAGCCCAGTGGTGACAGGTGCAAGCCATCCCTTGCGAAGCAGCGTGGCTTGTCCAGTATGTCATCCCAAGCAGACAGACATTGGATCCCCCTAGAATGACACCAGTAATGGAGCCAATTATTAAAGCTGATCATCTTGTCTTTGTATTGTGGCATCATTCTTGGTGAGGGCAGGACGCTGCTCAGGGTCAGGGTCATACCAGCCTAGGCTACATAATCAGAGAGCTCCTCTATGTCTCTTTTCATGTAGTCCAAGGAGGTACGTCTCAGATCATTCACGCCTGCATGGATAATGACGGAGTCATATTTGTACATGCTTTTGAGTGACCTGAGTACGTGTGTTATATGGCGGATCCTAGCCCCCGATAGGCAGCTTACCATTACCCTCTCCTTGCTCAGCCTGGTAAGTGGGACGTCAGTGTGTCTGACTATATAGTCACCTATCACTAGTGTATCAGGCATAGTGTTTGGCCTTAAGGGCTGTGATTTATTGACACACTGATTTATTGAAGTATGTGTTGCATGTGTTATGTTTTGAGGTGGTGGATTTTTGGGTGTCTGCTTTGGGAGCCTCTGTTGTTTTGGTAAGTTTTTTAATAGAGCCTCTGAGTATGTTTTTGTGTTATTATGTGCTTGATTTGCAGTTGGGGTAGGTCTATGTGTGACTGGGTTTGTTGTGTGTGTGGTTACCTTCTCCTCCTGTCTGGTCTTGCCAGTCCTGTGTTGAGAGAGTTCAGCCTCCAGTTTTGCTATATAGTTGCATCTCCCACATGTATTTGTGTTTGTTGGGAGGAGGAGCGGGTTGTCTGTGTACATGAGACAATTATAGCATTGTCTCAAGATTCCCAGATTAACCAGCTGAGCAGGAGAAGATACTAGAAATCTACCACTCGACATGCTAGAATATTATAAGAGAGTGCTGTGCCTTTAAGGGAAGTGGTTGGGGTGGTAGGTGGATGTAGTGCTACTTGAGTTTGAGAGTGCTTGCTTAGAAGAGAAGATTTGAGAACAGGTGCTATGCTTACAATATAATGAGTAGACTGGTTTTTCTAAGAGTAGAGCTTTCTAAGGGAAAATTTGAAGAGCAGACTTGGCAGAGCCAGAAAATGTTTAACCCTGTTTAACCGGCGCTGCGCTATGTGCACAATCGCGCAAAGCCGCGCTAATGCGGATTTTAAACAGGGAACTTCAAAAGAGCTAGAAATGGTCCAAAACAAACAATTACTACAGCTCTTGTGCTGAGGTCACTCCTTCAGGGGCAGATAGGCTGCTCAAGGCTCCCCACTCCCACTGGTGAGCAAAGAAACTTCCTTCTTATCCAAGTAAGGTAATGAACAGCACAGGAACTACATCACAGCCCAGAATACAGCAAAGCCTGTAAACTGGTCTAAACTAGTCGAGGAGAGGCGGGAAAACAAGGATTATGTTTTTGTTTTTTTTTTGTTTTTAGATAGAAAACACCCAGAAATACAGAAGGCAGCAATAAATCAGTTACACAGGCTAGCACACTTTAATGGGCAGCCTCAATAGTTAAATTAAACAAACAAACAACAGATTTTTGATTAATTTTCAACCAGGTAAAATTTTAAGTGCAGATACTATAAAATGCAGCAAACAGTTGAAAAAACAGTATAAGTTTGTTTAAAATAAGCAAGAGAATGTATTCCTGGTAAAAAACCAGAAAACAAAATACTTAAATCTGGAAAGCAGTCGCTTTTCTCAGTTCTCTGTAGCTAAGACCACTCTGCAGGACCACGTGGAGCTGTCTCTGAGTAGTATAGCCAGAAAAAACGCTTTGAGGTGGATTTTAAACAGGGAACTTCAAAAGAGCTAGAAATGGTCCAAAACAACCAATTACTACAGCTCTTGTGCTGAGGTCACTCCTTCAGAGACAGATAGGCTGCTCTAGGCTCCCCACTCCCACTGGTGAGCAAAGAAACTTCCTTCTTATCCAAGTAAGGTAATGGACAACACAGGAACTACACCACAGCCCGGAATACAGCAAAGCCTGTAAACTGGTCTAAACTAGAGCTAGAGCTAGAAATGGTCCAAAACAACCAATTACTTGAAATACAATTTTGACATAGGTAGCACAGTTTGTAGGTATTTACATTCAGGGCAGTAAGTTTGGACTGACTGGACAATAAGCATCAGTGAATTACTTGATATTTACAATATATACAATACTTGGAGTCAAGAGAGAGAAGATGCTTAGTCTGAGTATGTTAGCTTAGGTTTAATTAGAGAATAGAAAAAGAGGTAATAGTGCAGAGAAGAGCAGGAGTATGGAGAGCTTAAAGGGGAAATTCTTAAGATTGTTATGTAGGGTGAAAGCAGGAGCATTTACATTTAGTGGATAGGTAAGAGAAAAGTATGGTTTTGAAGGATTCAGAGTTAGGTGTAGTCCTGAGTGAAGGAGGGAGAGAGTTCCATTTTTTGCCTACAGTGAAAGAGAGAAGGAGTTGGCCTGCAGGGCTTTTGGGTTTGTGGACAGAGATTAAATTTTGGTGTTCAGATCTCAGAGATCTAGTTGGGATGTAAGGAGGAAGGATGTTTCTTAAGGCTGGGCATTTATCTGGATAGAATATTAAGTTGTGCACAGTGGTTAGTTGGAAATAGTCTAGGAGGTTTGAGAGTTCCAGCCAGTTCAGAGATTGTAGGGTTAGGCAGTGGTGAGTAGAGGTTTTGGATTTAGTTGCAAATTTGGAGATTTTATTATAGCAAGTTTCGAGTTTAGAGGTGTTGGAAGAAGATAGGTTAGTTAGTAGAGGGGCTCCATATAATAGAGAGGGTAGGAGGTAGGTATTAGCAATAGTTTGCCTTGCGGAGTTGGAGAGAAAGCGATTATTTCTATAGAGCATGCCTAGTTTTTGATGTGTTTTCTTTATGTTTTGTTGGATGTGGATATCAAATTTAAGGTGTTTGTCTATGGTAATACTGAGGAGTTTTGCAGAAGGGACCACTTCAATGGCAGAGTTGCTTTGGCTAAGGACTTTGAAAGCATTCTTGTCAAAGGAGAAATTTCTGGAGGGAGGAAAGAGAAGTATTTTGGATTTATTAGAGTTGAGAGAGAGATAGTTTTTGTGCATCCAGTTTTCGGTAGTGGAAAAAGCTGTTTGAGTTTTAGTCAGGAGTTCAGGTAGGTTGGAGGCGGCACAGACTAAGGTAGAGTCATCTGCATATTGGATAACTGTCATATAAGGGATGATTGAGTGAAAGTTGTTAATGAAAATGTTGAAAAGCATGGGTCCGAGGATGGACCCCTGGGGAACACTGGTGGGTGTTGGCAAGAAGGAGGAGGTCATAGTATAGATGAAGTTGTTAAACTGCCGGAAAATAGCACATATAATGCAATATTTATTCAGGCTCCAGAGCCATTAGCCTAGTACACACCTATGAACCTATAATAGACTTCCCATACATGAGTGGATGGGAAATAGAAAATTCACCCCGGGGATCACTCCAGTGGCTCTACTCGACAAAGGCACTGGGAACTAAGGTCGGGTGGCATGATGTCAGGGTAATCCTATAGGCTAGGCTTGCAAAGGCTCCAGGGCCATTAGCCTGGTACACACCTATGAACCTATGAACCTATGTTTTAACCTGGTAACCCCAATGAATGCAATACCTCTCAGCCTCAGAGCAAGAAGTCTGGTCAAATATAAGAATAATCAGGGACTAAGGCCCCCAAATCATGGACAGATTTTAAGTGTTGCTCTTGTAAAGTGCGAATTTGCTAGAATAACAGGTTTTGCTTTAATGTGTATCTGTCAAAGGATCTGAAGTATGAAACTCAAATGTCATTACATAGTGACTTCAGCCATCTGAATTGTCATAAAAAGCACAATTTTTTTGAGAATCCAATAAAAAATATGAGGCAAAAATTTGTACACTGCAAATTTTGGACATTTGAAAGGTACCTCCATATTTATACTTGTGCAAACATGCACACATACTTATCTACATTTTAAACATATATCTGTATATATGCTGTGTGCTGTACACGAATTACCTGTTTCTACTATCACAGCCACAGAAAAATCATGTGCAACTGAATGTAAATTGATGTCTTTCCACACATGATATTGGAGATTCTTAATGTGATCTTTTCACAACCACCAAACCCAGTATCCCAGTTTCCCACTTTTATTCTGGGAGTCAGCTAACCAGACTGCACCCCCCATTTGCAAATTCCTGGATCCGCCACTGGTTTAAGGACACTACAGGAACAGGATGAAATGGTGTTCCAGTGTGTTTTATCTTGAAAACTTTGCAATATTTTCTTTTCCTTTTAAATAAAAGCACTGACCTCAAGTTTCTCCCCCAGTATAACTTGTAATATCTATGTCTCTTCAAGATAAGCAGCTGTTACCTTTACTTTTAACACTACAAACTTCTAGCAAATTTCTTCCCTACTTTAAGACTACACAGTTTATAACAGAGGCACACTGCAGTACAGATTTAACAACCAATCCTTGATATGTGCATATATTGCACATTTGCATGTTCCAATCATACTGATTACAGGCTACAGAAAGTCATTTGTGCATCTGGTACAGAAGTATGAAGTTACATTCTAATAATTATGAAAATCTAACAGTATTGTATATTTGGGAAGTGTGTTTTTTGAACCCACAACTGAGGACTATGCTAAAATACTGTACTTTTCTTATCCACAGAATACTGCATGCATGAATACATTCCTTTTACAGTTTAGAGATGCATGCTCACTGTTATTTGAGAATATGGCACTATTGCTTTGTGCTATAGACTAAGGCATGCATAGTTTCTTTTAGAGTTGGGATATGCATACTCAATTTCATACAACTCTATTAAATACCAGCTAAGTTGTCCTTAACTTTTAATGCTACAAACTTACTATGCAAATTATTATTATTATTATTATTATTATTATTATTATTAAAATAGTATTTAGACAGTACTCTTCTGATGCATACATAGCACATAGTGATTGCATTCTTATTAGATACATGGCATAGGACCACACATTTGAGTCTCTCTCCTCAGAAGCTGCAGAAAAAAACAGAACAAAAGAGAACACCATCATGAATACCAGTCTTGACTATATTCAGCTTATAACTCTTACAATTACTCACTGAAATTAATACTTACACATCTGTGGGGTGTTCCCTGCCAGACAGTGCCTGATCCAAAGGTCAAGGGTATCCCAATTCTTCCTCCGGAGGTCATCAAAATCATATCTGCATTTCTCAACTGTGCGGGGGGGGTACCTGTTGCACTTGTTAAGGCCCTGACAGCACCATTCCAGGCTTCAGATTTATATTCTGAGACTGAATAGTCCCACTGCACCAACCTGGGCCCATGCTCCTTAACTAGGAGTCCAACAAAAATCTTGGACTCCTGGACACCCCAACGCTATGCCCAAAAGTGCACACCCTCTCCAGCCACTCCTGACATGCCTGCCATAGTTCAAGCTTAATGTGTAATGAGCATTTCCCACTAACTGCTTCCTGCCTACTGCACGTCTCATGCTTACTGAGGATGTGCACATTTGGTTTTGCAATGTATGAAAACATTGCGTATCGGTTTCCATCACGCAAATATGGTAGGTGCGGGAGCACACTTGCGAGCACAGTGTTTGTGCGATAGTAAGCAATGTGCAACAGTGGCAAACAATGCAATTTCTAGATTATTAGGTATACAGGCACTTGTGAAAATGGGCTAGTGAAATGCACCATATATATGATTGTCCTACACTTACAGCTATAACAACAAGGTTGAGAAAACAGTTGTGTATATTGCACTTAATTGCTATAATCTACAATTTTACAAGAGTAAAACAAGATTTTCACACCCTGTACTAGAACCCCAGACCATCTGCACCCCACACCTACACTTAACACCTGCTGCCACAGAATTAGTGAGGCAATATCTGCTATCATAGTAGTTATTGTAAGGTTCTCACTGTTAATCGTAGTGCAACACAGCTTATTGTGTTTGTGTGCTGCACAATATTATTAAATGAATGCATCTGGTCCATATGTGTGGCTGTCTGGGTCTTGTCTACAACCCAGGTGGTCCATTACTCCAGTTTCTGCACTGCTGCACTTCATGCAAACCAGGTGAGTAAAGCTAAACATGTTTATGCTAAGTGGTACATCACGCAAACACTTGCAAAAAAAAAAAAAGAAAAAAAGAAAACAAAAAAAAAATTAAAGCACAAAAGGCAGACTGCCACAGTTTTGTAGAATGTCCGGATTTTTGCATCATATTTTTGACCTGTTCCTTGTAAAATCTGTGGTTTATTGTGAAATCACTGAAGATTGCAATCAATATATAATGACATACATTTCTGTTCCATACTCCATATCCTTCAGAAAATGTATGCTTGCCATTTACTGGCATTAAAAGGTTGTGTGGAATGATCCACATTCAGTATACAGGTTTCATGGCCAGTAAAACCGGAGTGAGCAGTGAAACTTTGCTTACAAGTGCCACATATCATTAATATTTATGGTGCGATGCTGTGTGATGAGCAGTATTGCATATGTGAATACACTCCATGTAGGTTCTGAGCAAAAGTTACATGGTGTTTATTGAATCTGGAAGAGTCTTCTGCAAAATAATAGGTGTGGATATGCATGCTTTGGCCTTTTTATTGACTCCATCAGCTCAGCATAACACTAGTGTTGTTTGGCTGTATTGGGCTGAATGTAACCATAAAGACAAAAAGTCATGGACATCCAGAAGCCATGCAGATGAAACCATTGATGTCCTTAAGGGGTCTTTTGCATATATCCCATGGTTCTCCATTACAGGAGGTTTAAGGTAACACACATTGGAAACTCTAGCTTGGCTGGGTTTTTCTTGCTGTTTTTACTGAATGGCTTGTCTGCATAACCTTTTTATCCTTTGATATGTATACGTACATACACATAGATATGTATAGGATTGTCTCATAACTGAGCAAATGCTCAGAGTGCACACAAAAGAGTAATAGCTTTAGATCAAGTCTAAAAATATTGAAAAAGAAAAAACAAAAAACATTTCTTTGCAGTGGGGCAAACCCTCCTGCACACCCTGCTAATTACATATACAAACTCTGAGATCACACAGCAGCAGAGTAAGTGCAAATTCAAAACAATGCTGTACTCTGATCTCACATGCAAAGTAGCTGGCACGTTGAAAAAGCAGTCTGTAAGCATATTCCTTGTTCTGAGAATTCGCTCTTACAGACTGCAAGCATGTATACTGGTGTGTGTTTGTGTGTGTGTTTCTCTTATGCTGCACCCTTTACCAACTGATTTTGTGACAGTTTTTCATACACTTTATTATACATTGGAAAGCTAGGTGGGCAGCTATTTTTTTTTCCGTTCCTTGTTTTCTTTTTTTTTTTTTAACTCTTTTTGACTTTCTCTGGAAATTATGATAACTGATAAACCCCCACTTCCTGGTTTGGCATCTCACGTTTCTTCTCCCACTGAAAGTTGAGGTGGCCGATACATTTTCATTTCCCTCTTTTATCACTGCCTCTCGTTTTTGTCCTCTATCTGAACTATTTTAACTGAAAATTTGAGTTGCACATAAATTCCCAAACCATGCATTTTTTTCACTCTTTCTCTTCACCTCTGACCTCAAATTTACATGTCAGTAACATTTCCATTATCTTCCTTACTTCACTCCTTCTCTCCTACTTCCACCTTCTCTGTATCTTTACATATGTTGTTGCAGGAATCACAGGAAGTTTATGGATAATGAATCTTGTGAACATTACGCTTTGCCATTCCCACCCCAGACTGTATCCTTCTCAAGAAGAGTTAGGTCAGTCAAGCCCAGGGTGAATTTATGAATTGTCATCCAATTATCCAGGCTGTATCTGAAGGAAGATAGTGTATCACATTGCTTTATCCACTGGGAGAGTGTATTCCAAAAGTGAGGAAGACTCTAAATAAAAATCCGTATTTTCATCTTGTTTTACTGATCTGCTGAAGCAGGTTTAGATCCCTTATCCTGGTATTTGTGCAATTGTTTCATTGTAAATATACAGGGGATCATGGACTACTGGTTCCTTGATTAATGCAAAGAAAAGGCATAGATTTCCCCCTGAAGAGCCTATAAAACACAAAAAAGATGGACAGTACTTCTAATCCTCACTGGTAGCTTAGTGATTTTCATAAGTTCATAAGTATTTACTAGGCTAATGACCACAAGGGCTTTTCTAAGCCTAGCCATGCATCCCAAATCTTTGAGTTCTGATACCCTTAATAAGTGTAAACATGGACCTGGAAGATGAAAATTTTACAGGTTGTCTGTTTGCATCAGAGACATAGGTGCCAAACCAGGGATGAATTTCTGCTTTCCCATCCAATTGTCCAAGTTACTCTTGAATTGGATTTGGGAGGAACTCTCTTTCACATGGATGGAGAGCCTGTTCCACAGATGGGGGTAGTCTCTGGGATACATGCCTATCTCTCCACCAGGTCCTATTTATATCACAGGCAAGGTTTAAGTCTTTAAAATGGGTAATTCTGGTACTGTTTGTTTTGTGGATATGGAGAAGGTCCATCAGAGTGGGATCTGACAATGCCCTGTATGTCAGCCATAGATTTCTCCTCAAAAGCCTGTACGAGAGACTACGGGGATAGGGCCTTGAGGTGGTCTACATAGAACATATTGCTTATGCCCTGTATTCTTTTAGTGAGGAACCTCTGGGGACGTTCCAGTTGTTGGATATTCTTGGTTAGGTACATACCAAAGGGGGCATTGTACTCAATGATAGGTCTGATGAATGCCAAATACAGTGGAACAATGACTTCCTTGGACTTAGATGCCATACCTTTGTTTATAAGTTGCGCAACATAGAATGATTTTCTCACCACTTTAGACAAGGCTAGATTACTATCTATGTGTCCCTACGTCCCTGACTACTGGGTCAACTCTAAGGGGTGTGTTGTCAATATGATAGTTACCAGGGATGGAGGACTTCCCAGAGGATACCATTATGCATTTCTTGGCATTTAGTTTTAGTCCATGGCTCTGACACCACTTGTTTGTCTGTGTCAACCCCTCCTGGAGAACATTTGTATCAGTGTGAGATTCAATGACAGCTCCTAATTTGCAATCATCTGCAAATTTAGTCAGCCAGAGACCATGGAGATTGGCCTTGACTTCTGAGAAGTAAATGCCAAAAAGGAGCGGTGCAAGGACTGATCCCTGAGGGACTCCGCTTGTGACTGGCCTCTTTTTAGAGGTAGACTCCCAATTCTAACTTCCTGGGTCCTGTCTGTGAGCCGGTTGGCTATTTGGCTCTTGAGTTTGTCAACAATGCCTGAATGGGGTATTGTGTCAAATGCCTTGGCCAGGTCAAGGAAGGCAGTGTGAAAAATTTGCCCTCATCCATTGCTTTGGTGACCTTCTCAAAGAAGTCCACAAGGCTGGGTAGGCATGATCTGCCCTTTATGAAATGAAACTGGGTTGGGTCCAGTGTCTGGAGGTTTACTATCTCTCTACTGAACATCCTCATGATAATTCTTTCCATGGCATGACATATAAAACTAGTGAGACTTATGGGTCTGTAGTTTCCCAGGTCAGTAAATGGCCAGCTTTCTGCAGAGGATGACTGTCGCCTTTCTCCATTCATGAGGCATGAAACCTGTTTGGAAGTTACAGTTAAAGAGTAATTCCAGAGGCCCTGATAGGTCATGTTTCATGCTATGTAGAAGGCATCCTGGGTTATTGTCTGGACCCATTGATGCAGTGTTCTTGGTGTTAGAGAGAGCATTAATGACCTGTTCCCTAGTGATAGTAGGGGAAGATATATTTGATGATATTTCCTGAGGGAAGTTTGAGGGGCAGAGAGGAGTAAAGTTGAAGCTGAATTTATCAGTCAGAATGTTTGCTATATCTTCTGGATCAGTATAGGTGGCTCCATTTACAATGAGCTCTGCACACAATTGTGTATTGCCTTTGAGGATGCGGACATAGCTAAAGAATGCTTTGTGGTTGTCCTTGGCCTGAGAGGCCAAACTTCCCTCAAATTTGTCTTTGGTAGACTTTATTTGTCTTCTGAGTTGTTTGTTTAATTTAATGAGAATGCTTTTATCCTGATGGGTGCTGCACCTCCTAATTTATGCCATGATGTTCTTCCTCCTGTTATACATCCAACTGATTTTGTGATTCCACCAGGGTGGCTTGTTTTTTGAGTTAGTTCTGTATTTCTTCCTGGTGGGTACAGCTGCCTCTATACAGCTATTAACATGCTTGTACAGGGTTTTATGTGAACAGTTCTGAATAGGCAGAAGTGTTCTCAGGGTTTATATGGGTTTGAAATGTTGCCAGGTTCTCACTTAATAGCAGGAGGTTAGCTTTAGAATAGTTCCTGAATATTCCTGGTTTAGCTAGGGGTCCTGGTTTTATTTTTACTTCAAAGGAGACCATTTTGTGCTTTGACCTTATCAGAGAAGGCATTACAGTAGAGGGTCTGCAGCACTCTTCCATATTAGTGAGGACCAGATCCAGTATGGCTGCACCCCTGGTTGGTGTATTGACTATCAGGTTCAGGAAGTTTGTGTTTACAAAATCCAGGAATCTCTGTGCATGTACTTTTGATGTTGTTTGGGATTCCCAGTTAATAGTGGGGCAATTAAACTCATTCATGAATATGGCATTGATTTGGATGGCTACTGTTTATAATAAGTTTAAATACATGGTATGGGTTTCCTGGGTCATAGAGGGGGACCTATAAGTTGCAAGGAAGTGGTATTGGATTTTACTTATGGTGATTTGAACATGGAGCAACTCAAGTGCATTGTCCTGCTTGACCAGCCTTGAAGTATATTTATTTTTTATGTAAATAGAGACACCTCCACCTTTAGTCCATGCCTGTGAAGTAGCTGGTCTAAATGTGTGGAAGGCATTATAACCTTGCACTGTTGGTGTGCTGTCCGTGGCTTTAAACCATGTCTCTGAGACTGCACAGACATCAGCATTCTCTAGGGTATAGAGAGCTTCCAGGGAGTGGAGTTTTTTGTTTAGGCTCCTAGCATTCAGCAGTAATACCTTTAGATTACTGCTGTTATCCTCTTTGTTAGGAAACACTGGGGTCTTTCCAATTATTTGATATGCCTAGTGAAGTACATCCCATAGAGGAGTTGTAGTCTATAACTGTTCTGATCAGTGCTGAATACAAGGGTATGATAATGCCATAAGATCTTGATGATATTCCCTTGGTGATCAGCTGCACCAAGCAGAAGAATTTCCTGACAACTATTTCTAGATAATGCCGAAAGGAGAGGGAATTATCAACCCAGGTTCCCAGGTCTGTAACCAGATATTCATTTTGAAGTGGAGTATTGTCAGTGCCACATACTGGGGCATGGTTTGACTGCCAAACATGACACTGTTGCATTTTTAGTATTTAATTCAAGCCATTTCAGTACAACAGGCATTTGCTAGTGCTATTTCCTGCTGGAGAGCTTCTGTGGCATCGACAATGACTTCAAGTTTGCAGTCATCCCCAGACTTGGTTAGCCATAGGTCTTTTTTTTTAGTTTAAAGGTCAAAGAAGCAAATCTCAAACAAAAACAGTCTCAGCACTGTGCTCTTCAGGGCACCACTGGTCACCTTCAAGTTTTCTGATGCTGTCCCATCCAACTGTGCCACCTGGGTTCTGTCTTTTAGCTAGTTTGCTCTCCAATATACCGCACAGGGGTAGATTTGTTTAGCTTATAAATTATGCCAGCATGGGGTATGGTGTCAAATGCCTTGGCCAAACCAAGGTAGGTCTGTGTACAGTGCAACTGATGTCAGTAGTTTGTGTTACCCTTTCAAAGAAGTTCACAAGATCCATTAGACAGGATTACCGTTTACAAAACTGTATTTGTAAGTCTCTAGCTTGATGAGATTTTTAATGTCTGTTAATAAAGTCTGTTATAATGTGTTCCATGGCCTTAAAAATGAGACTGATCAGGCTGATGGGCCTATAGTTTTGGGGTTGGAAGAAGAGCCACCTTTAGGAAGTGCTATCAGCATTGCTATACACCATACTTATAGGTACTTACTAGGCTATTAACCTGTGAGGATCTTAATAAGCCTACCTTTAAATTACCATAGTAGTTTTTAGCCATTATTTTTTGAAAACAGAAAACAGTTGCAATAATGGTTAAGGTCCATGCTTCCGATACACAAAGTACAAGGTTCAGTCCTGACCTCCAGACAATGACTGTATGGAGTTTGCATCTTCTTCCTGTGTCCCAGTGGGGTTCCTCCCATTTCCCAAAAACAAGCTGAGTGTTTCCACCTCAAATCCACGTAAAAATGGAGTCGTGGGCATCAACACAAACTCTAAATGGTGCCAACTGGAGGATAGATGCTTTGGGCTTCAACTGTGTTGCACCATATCCTGTAGACAGGAAAACGTGGATCACAGATTAAATGCCATGACAGGGCTAGGCACTTGATGGTGCAAAATTAGCTCAAAGTGATTTAGTTGTGTTGACTAATGTAATGCTGCCTGGGTCAATAGGCTACTGGCTGGCCAGTGTTCAGCTGCCCAGCTTAAGTTACCTGGGATAGTTCTGTTGAATGAAAGCTGGATGTAAAACAAATCAATCTAGCAAATATGAACTAAGGATTGCTATACTTGATATAGGTTCACTTGGAAGTGGATGGCATGATGTTAAGGAGGAGGCTGGACATCGTCTGTATTCAGGAGACTTGGCTTTTGATCCAGAGTCTACTACTCAGGAGAAGGAGGAAAAACTAGAACTGATGTGAAAATTGAGCTGAGGGATAGGCTTCAGAAGGCAGTGAGGGATGTCATCAGACTTAGTGACAGAATAAGGGCAATCCTGAAGAATAGGGTAGCATTCATAATCTCAGACTATGCCCCACAATAGGTTTGTGGAAAAGATAACATTCAGACAGCATTTGATGGACTTTCTAGATAAAACATGACAACATGAGTTCATGTTGATAATGTGGGACCTGAATGTACATATCATTTCAGACAGAACAGGATGTGAGGACTGCCTGGGTCCATATGGGTGGGGGCAAAAGGAATAAAGAAGGAGAGGCCATTCTAGACTTCTGTCTGGAAAATGGCTTGATGGTGACCAACACAAGGTTCAGCAAGACAGACAGTCACAAGATCACATACACATATGGCCAAAATTCAGTTCAGGTAGGCTTAATACTAGTAAGGAATGGCCACTGGGATAGAATAAATGATTGCAAAGTCATTCCCAGCAAAATAGTCAGCCAGCTGCATAAACCACTTTTTTCCCACAATCAGCTGCAATCAGTGAACAGAGAAGGATCTAAGGGTAAAAGAGGCTGCATAGAAGACCTGGAGCTTGGCCAAAGAGAAAGGACAACAGTTCAAGGAAATACTCAGGACTCTAGCACCTCAGGAAGAAGACGAAATAGGTGATGTTGAAGAATGATGGCAACACTTCAAAACAGCATGTGTGAAAAATACAAAATCAGATATGCAGCTGAGACAGGTATGGAATTAAGGTGCATAAGGAACGCTGGTGGTAGAATGCAGAAGTCCAGGAAGTCATCAAAAGAAAGGAGGGGTGTAATAAAAAGTAGGATATAGAAAAGACAGGGGAGGCTAAGAAGAAATATTGGTTGGCTAACATAGAAGCTAAGGAGAGCAGTTGCAATAGCAAACAACACAGCACTCTACCAGCTTCTGGAAAGTGACTTAGCTGATGGCACAAAGAAACTCTATCAGGCTGCAAGGCAAGGACAGAAATATAAAGATGTTAGTCATTAGACACCTTTCACAACTTGTTCACCACTCTACAGGACATCAAATGCAAATGGAACTGTACATCCAGCAGCTTCTGAATGAAGAAAACCCCACAGAACCTGTACTGCCCTATACAAAGCCTATGATGGAAAAAGAAGAGGAGGCCACCCTAGAAGAAGTAAGAACAGAAATAAGGAAAATGAAATCAAAGAAGGCAGCAGGCTCAGATGAGGTCACAGCAAACATGATTTAGATGTCAGGTGCATTAGGGGAGAATGGTTCCTAAGGGTACTCATACCAGTATGCAGAGAAAAAAATGTAAAACAGATGACTGGATAATAAGCATACTAGTGCCAGTGTGAAAAACAAAGGGGACATTCACAGCTGTGGGCAGTATAGAGGTATCATATTCCTGTCACACTGCATGGAAGTTCTGAAGAGGGTGATTAAGAAATGAATATGCAGAGTAGTATAAATTAAGATGGGAGGCAAGTAGTTTGGATTCACATAAGGATGCAACATAATCTACCCAATGTTTGCAGTGAGACAGATAGTTGAAAAGTTAGAGATGAAGAAACAGTCCAATGGGGCACTCCTAGACGGTGAGAAAGCATATGACAAGGTCCCAAGAAAGCTGATTTGGGAAGTCCTGCAGTGGTTCAAAGTCTCAGAAATATTGGTAGAATTAGTGCAAACTTTGTACAAGGGCCTAATGACACAAGTACAGACAGATTTTGGTCTCACATAGGGGTATCCAGTGGAAGTGGGTGTACATCAGGGTTCATCTCCAAGTCCACCGATGTTTATTTTGGTGTTCAGAGGTCTAGCTAGCTCAAATAGCACCCTGTGCCAGTTCCATCAGCTAGCACCCCGCTCCCTCAGTCCTTCAAGTGAAAAGCAAAAAACAAATGTCTTAATTTCTTCACTTTACTGTAAGAAGCTGATTGGCTTTTTACAGTAATTCTATAAATCATACTCAGGTGGAGTACCATTATTTTAGTACAGAAAAATTTAAAAAGTAACCATTAGTCTCTTGATTGAGCCCCCTAACACTATGTACCCAGGGCAAATGCTCCCTAAACCCCACCCTTGCTAAGGTACTGCTGGTAATGGACTACATTAGCAAATAGGTCAAAAGGGACGGATCAACAAAGTTACTGTATGCAAATTATGTGGCATTACAGGCAGACTATGAACAAGAATGGAATGCAAAACTGAAGGCACACAGGATGAAAGGGAGTACAGACAAGACAGTTGTAATGGCAGCAAATGGGGGAATCAAAAGAATCTGAGAATTGAAGGGATATAGTGGGAAAAGTTAACAGCTTCAAGTACCTGGGAAAGGTAGCTGAGGAAGAGAAGACTGAATGAGGAGGACAAAGCTAGAATCAGAAGGGCTGCAACCAAGTGGCAGAGAGTGTCAGGGGTAGTGTGCGATGGACCATTGCCAAAGAAGCTGAAAAGTAAGGTACAAAATACAGTGATATGACCAGTACTACTTAATGGTACACAAACCTAGGGAGTAAAGGCAGAGGAGTTAAGTCAGCTAGAAGTGATGGAGATGAAGTACCTGAGATAGGTTTTAGGATGCACACTGTGGAACAGAAGAAGAAATGAGGGCATCATATCAAATATTAACTCATGGCTACTGCCCTCCTCTTAAAGGAACATTACAAATAAAAGACCATGGCTACTCGCTTAGGAACAGCCAGGAAGATAACTTAGCACTTTTGTAACCTAAATTTACACTTGCTATTGGAGGAAGAGCCTTTCCTAGAAAAGCACTTGACATCTGGAAAACTGTGCAGCATTGGGTACTTTCAAAAAAATCTTAAACAGTATCGATTTAATGAATCTAAATGCACCTGCTTTCATGACAGCAGTTAGTACTGAAATGTCATCTTTTCGGCCATATAACACTCTATTATAACTCTGCTATTTGTACGTATTGTATATGCTATAACGGTCTATACCAAGAAAATATCAACCGAGAACAGAAATGTGATACTAAGGAAAAGAAACGGGGGGGGTTGGCTGTGTATAAGTATTTGGCAATAGATGAAAGGTCAGCAGCAAAACGTGAACAAATATGAACAAAGCATCACAAGTAATACTTCAGCAGACTCAAGCTAACACTGAAAACTGTCTTGACATCTATTAATAAAGTCTAAGCTATAAATCAGCTTGATCTTCCTGTTCTAACAATAAAAATTAGTGCATGGCAAGATTATACATCTCTTCATCTGAAGGAGGTATGGGCTTCTTTGAAATGGACTTTTTAGATAAAGGTCTGCAATTGTCTAACTGCATAAATGTTGGCATCATCAGATCCAAACAGAGTGAAGTTCTAAATCATGAAGAAAACAAGTCAAAGGTGACATTTTTGCTCAAACTAGTAGAAACATTTTGGAAAGGAGTGAGAAAGGAAATCAAATCAGAAGTATACAAAAATCAGGCAGGAAAAGAAAGTGCCAAAAAAAGAATATAAAGAAAAGTAGCATTAGAAATGTGAAGAAAACTGGAACACTCACAATTATAGTGATGAGAGAACTCCTGGAACCACATGTCGATCAACATGTGATGAATAAACGGTTAAGAAGGAAAAGTAAACTTAAACCAAAAGATAAAAGGCTAATAATGACAGCCCAAGATAGCATACTTAAATATGCTACTGAAAATTGTAACTTCTTATGATTATCTGTGACATATTTAAGCAACTTCAGAAGGAGTTGCATTGTGTTTTTGTAGACTTAGAGAAAGCATATGACAGGGTGCCTAGAGAGGAGTTGTGGTATTGTATGAGGACGTCAGGAGTGTCAGAGAAGTATGTAAGTATGTACAGGATATGTACAAGGGTAGTGTGACATTGGTGAGGACTACAGTGGGAGTGACAGATGCGTTTAAGGTGGAGGTGGGGTTACATCAAGGATCAGCTCTGAGCCCTTTCTTATTTGCAATGGTGATGGACAGGTTGACAGACGAGATCAGACAGGAGTCCCCATGGACTATGATGTTTGCAGAGGACATTGTGATCTATAGTGAGGGTAGGGAACAGGTGGAGGAGACCCTGGAGAGATGAAGATATGCTGTAGAGAGAAGAGGAATGAAGGTTAGCAGGACTAAGACAGAATATATGTGTGTGAATGAGAGGGAGGATAGAGGAATGGTGAGGATGCAAGGAGTAGAGGCGGCGAAGGTGGATGAGTTTAAATACTTGGGGTCAATAGTTCAGAGTAACGGTGAGTGTGGAAGAGAGGTGAAGAAGAGAGTACAGGCAGGATGGAGTGGGTGGAGAAGAGTGTCAGGAGTGATTTGTGACAGACGAGTACCTGTAAGAGTGAAAGGGAAGGTCTACAAGAGGGTAGTGAGACCAGCTATGTTATATGGGGTTGGAGACAGTGGCATTGACAAAAAGGCAGGAGTTTGAGCTGGATGTGGCAGAGTTAAAGATGTTAAGATTTGCACTGGGTGTGACAAGGGGGGACAGGATTATGACTAAGTATATTAGAGGGTCATCCCAGGTTGGAAGGTTTGGAGACAAAGCCAAAGAGGCAAGATTACGTTGGTTTGGACGTGCTGAGGAGGGATGCTGAGTATATTGGGAAAAAGATGCTAAGGATGAAGCTATCAGGTAACAGGAAAAGAGGAAGGCCTAAGATAAGGTTTATGGATGTGGTGAGAGAGGACATGCAGGTGGTTGGTGTGACAGAGCAAGATGTAGAGGATAGGAAGAAATGGAAACAGGTGATCCACTGTGGCGACCCCTAACGGGAACAGCTGAAAGAAGATGATGATATTTAAGCAACTTCTTCTGACAGGGTGGCACAGTGGTGCAATGGATAGTGTTGTCCCATCGCAGTAAGAGGTTCCCCAGGTTCATTCCCAGCTGGGGTGCCTTCTGTGTGGAGGCTGCATGTCCTCTCTGTGTTCACATGAGTTTCCTCTGGGTGCTCTTGTTTCCTCCCATATTCCAAAGACATGGATAAATGGACTGGACACTCTAAATTGATCGTGGGTATGAGTGTGTGGTATGGAAGAACAACAATGGCAGGGTTAGCCACCTGGCGGTGTGAATCTTGGCTCTAGATAATTATCACTATTGAAGTGACACTCTAACCCCATGTGCAAAAATGGGGAAAAGCGGTTGTGGATAGACAGATGGAATGAACTACAAAAGAGGCGATTCTGGGTATATTGCAGGAGGAGCACTCTGGGCAAATATCAATGGTTGAAGTAATACTAATTTCATGAACTATAATTATACCCTGATTCAGGAATTGAGTCCATTCTTGTCACATTATCTGACACTCAAATCATTTAGAGAAATTAAAATAAAAATAGCCAGCCCATACACTCAGAGATAAATGCTGGAAACAGAAACAGCTCACTGCATCTTGTTCTACTCACCAACATTCCTAATCATTGCAGCTCTTGAAATACTCCCCAGCATCCCTAATCATTGCAGCTCTTGAAATACTCCTCAACATTCCTAATCACTGCAGCTCTTGAAATACTCCCCAACATTCCTAATCATTGCAGCTCTTGAAATACCCCCCAACATTCCTAGTCATTGCAGCTCTTGAAATACTCCCCAACATTCCTAATCATTGCAGCTCTTGAAATACTCCCCAACATTCCTAATCATTGCAGCTCTTGAAAGATGTTTCCTAACTCCTTTAATAATCACTACCCTACATTATCATTTTCATCCTTCAGAACAGCAGAAATCCCTCAAATATGTTTAACTGCTGTCTCCATCTCTTAAAAGAAAGTATGTATTTGCACAAATTTCCATCAAATAGACTTCTCTTTACACTTTTACAAACTCTACTAATACCCTTGCACACGTTAACAGAAGGTGCTTCTCCTTACACTGTTATAAACTCTACTAATACCCTTGCACACGTTAAAAGAAGGTGCTTCTCTTTACACTGTTATAAACTCTACTAATACCGTTGCACACTTTAACAGAAGGTGCTTCTCTTTACACTTTTACAAACTCTACTAATACCTTTGCACACTTTAACAGAAGGTGCTTCTCTTTACACTTTTACAAACTCTACTAATACCCTTACACACTTTAACAGAAGGTGCTTCTCTTTACACTGTTATAAACTCTACTAATACCGTTGCACACTTTAACAGGTGCTTCTCTTTACACTTTTACAAACTCTACTAATACCCTTGCACACGTTAACAGAAGGTGCTTCTCCTTACACTTTTACAAACTCTACTAATACCCTTGCACACGTTAACAGAAGGTGCTTCTCTTTACACTTTTACAAACTCTACTAATACCCTTGCACACGTTAACAGAAGGTGCTTTTCCTTACACTGTTATAAACTCTACTAATACCCTTGCACACGTTAACAGAAGGTGCTTCTCTTTACACTGTTATAAACTCCACTAATACCGTTGCACACTTTAACAGAAGGTGCTTCTCTTTACACTTTTACAAACTCTACTAATACCCTTGCACACGTTAACAGAAGGTGCTTCTCTTTACACTTTTACAAACTCTACTAATACCCTTGCACACGTTAACAGAAGGTGCTTCTCTTTACACTTTTACAAACTCTACTAATACCCTTGCACACGTTAACAGAAGGTGCTTCTCTTTACACTTTTACAAACTCTACTAATACCCTTGCACACGTTAACAGAAGGTGCTTCTCTTTACACTGTTATAAACCCTCCTGATACCCAGGTACACCTCAACAGTATTCTCCTTCCTATTCAAAAGCATTTATACCCAGTAATAAACAATGGCTTTATGGGAATTTCTGCCTGGAGCTGCATTGAAATATGGAACAATGTATGCATTCATGGGACAATATATGACATTTTTGGAAATCTGCCAACAAAATTTTGTACCGATGTGAGAATCCAGGAATAGTGAGAATGAATATGTGAAAATGGGGACTTCAGTACACTAAGTCTGAGTTAGCTGTATTTCAGAGTATGCCCTTTCCTCAAGGGTATGACAGCCTCTGAGTGAGTATATATGTGTCAGGGATAAGGGGGCAGACCCCCATATGGGGGGTACAAGGGGGCATAACTTTAGAAGAGAACAGTAATTGCCAATCCTCACTGTTCTCCTTTAGATTCTATTTTTTCCCATTAATTCTGGGACTTGCAATTATGGAAAATTACAGCAGGAAGACCATAAAACATCCATTTTACAAAAGACTCAAAACAAAATCTGCGCCACCTCTCGGAAATATGTATCCACCATGGCTTACTTTTTAACCTCTAGTAAAACTAAACCATCACAGAATTAACATTCTTCTTCTTTGCTACTTCCTTTTGCAAACTTCTGAATTCAGATTTCTATTCCCTTGCCTGTAAACCCACTACTAAGTTCACTCTCGACCCTCTCAGAACTACCTTCCCCAACAACTTAAACTTGTAAATATCTATTTCCTTTTCTAACACTGCAAGGACGTTTTGCAAGCTTATCCCAGAAGCATAGAACTCTACCCCACCAGGGATCTGTAGCCTTTCCCATTTACAAAGTTTTAAAATTTCCCTTCTCTCACATCTTGTTTCCTCCCAGTGCAAATGTTATTCTCACACCACCCAACTCCTCTCTCATACATGCAGTTCATCTTTCATTACTGAATAATTTACTAATATAAAATAAATTTTTTATCCTGCTGATTTTTTGATATATTCATTTAGTAATGTTCTTAACAAAGTTGTTACTTCTAGACATTTTTGAGCTGTCCTGTGTATTTCAATAAGAACTTAAATGTTTCGATGTGCTTCTATTTCAAATGTTAATTGCATTCCTTTTCCTTTTATTGTTTCTCCCAATTTAATTTCTCCAAGTCTTTTTGGTTTTTAATACCATGATGGAAATATACCCCATGCTTAAGTCAGAATATTATTAAAGTTCATGAAATTAGTATTGTTTCATTCTTTGATGTTAGCCAAAAGTGCTCTTCATTGCACCCACAATGTGTCCAGAAATGACTCCTTCTGTAATTGATATGGAGTTACGTGTACTGGTAGCATATCTAAATAAGACTGTAAATTATGTTTTATTAGACCTGCTATTCCTACTACTATTGGAACTGTCTGGGTATCTTTCTTCCACATTGATCTTGTTTCTGCCTGCAAATCCTGGTATTTTTTGGCTTTGTGTCTCTGTACACAAGACAATGTAATCATTAGGTGTAGCAATTTCAGTGATCAATGCTACTTTTGTCTGGACTTCTATGTCTGGCTTTCTCGCATCTATTTTTTGAACTGCTAGTGATGGGTGATCCCATGTGATATAAACATCATTATTCTGTACAATGCTTTGTGGTTCATATTACTAGTGTTTCTCAACTACTTTGATATTGTAGTGTTTACACAATCCTCAATGCAATTGTCTTGCCAATTTATTACGTATTTCAGTTTACAGGCCCTCTGCCATGAGTGTGTCATACCCAGCAAAAAGATGTGCGACTGTTTCTAGCTCTATTTTACAGAATCTGCATGTGTCTGTTACCCCATATGTTTAATGGATTTGTAAACCAACATGTCCATAATCCACTATCCTGGATTGCCATTATTAAGCTTTCATCTTTTGGTTTCAGTTCACCTCTCCATAATCATTCCTGTGTCAAGTCTTGATCAACATTTATTTTTTTATTTATTTGACATTTGTTAACCGGGATAGTCCATCTGAGCAAAAGCCCTTTTTCAATTGAGGCCCGGGGAGAAAAGCTCCACAGTACAAGTAAGCAAGAGAATTTACAAAACTGAAGATGAATACAGTGAAAGTTAAGTAAATGTAGATAAAGCTCCACAGTATAATATATTAAGAGGCATTATAATACTGAAGAAAAAACATAAAGAAATATAAAATAAAACATTTGAATGAATTTATATAACACAGTGGGTTACCTTCAGAGGTTAATTGTACAATACAGAGCAGTTAAGTGAGTTATGGTAGCAGGGAAGGGAGAAATAGAGAGGACAGTGATTAGAGAAAGGGGTGGGTTCATGTGGGGTGATTACAGAGGCAAATCCATGTGCTATTAAGGTACCTTTGGAGAGTTTTCTTGAATTTGTGGATGTAGGAAATGTTTCTAAGTTTCATGGGGAGCTTGTTCCATGCAAAAGCAGAGAAGCAGCTGTAGAGATTTAGGTTTGTGAATTTGTAAAAAACATTGGTCAGAGCTCCTGAGGGATTGAGGGGGCATATAGAGGAAGCAAGTGAGGAAATGCTAGGGCTTGAGGAGGGCTTATTCAAAATAGTATGGATAACGAGAAGTTGGGTAAATAAGAGTTGATTAGGAAACTCTAGCCAGCTGAGTGTCTGGAGAGCATTACAGTGGTGTAATCTTGAGGGCAGACTGGCTGCAAATCTAGCAACTTTGTTGTAGGTGGTTTCAAGTTTGGAAAATAGTGAAGACTGTATGTTTGTTAAAATATGAGAGCTATAAAAGAGGTTGAGGAGATGGTAAGCTTGGGTAGTGAGATCCTGGAGTTGGGTGTGAGGAACTTTTTGTTTCTATAGAGCAAACAAGCTTTTGGTGGGTTTTTTTGATGCAGTTAAGTACATGAAGGTCATATTTTAGTTGATCGCCCACTATTACTCCATGTAGTTTAGTGTGTGATTCAGCTATGATCGTAGTGTTGTTGAGGGAAGAGATGGTGAATGAGGATTTAAGATGGTAAAGGGATTTTAGGAGGAAGAGAAGAAGTTTTGTCTTTTTAGGCTTTAGTATGAGTTGGTTGATAGTGAGCCATGTTTCAGTGAGGTTGAAAGATGTTTGTGTCAGGGTTAGTAGGTCAATGGGAATGTCAGCAGTAAAAATGATGGTGGAGTCATCTGCGTACTGTATGAGGGAAAACTGAGGACAGGATGTGTGAAGTTGGTTAGTAAAAATGTTAAAAAGAAGGGGCCTAGTAGAAATGTTAAAAAGGAGTGGGCCTAAAATAGAGCCTTGAGGGACACCCATTTTGATGGGGAGAAAAGGAGAAAGAGCAGAGAGCCATTTTACAGATTGCAGTCTATATGTGAGGTAGCTACTGAACCAGGAGATAGTTGCAGAGGAGAGGTTGAGTAGAGAGAGTTTGGAGAGGAGGATGGGGTGAGAGACAGTGTCAAAGTCTTTGGAGAGATCTAAAAAATGCAGAACACTAGTTTATTATTGTCTCTAGCTAGGGAGATGAAGTTAGAAAAGGAAATAAGTGCAGTTGCGGTGCTGTGGTGGGGGCTATGTTGAGTAGGGGTAATTACATTTTCACGAGTAAGATAAGCTGAGATTTGTTTATAAACACGGTGCTCAAGAATTCTGGAGAGGGGAAATAGTTTGGCAATAGGTCACTAATTAGAGAGCATAACAGAATTTCCACCTTTGTGGATTGGTATAGTGTGGAACTTTTTCCAGAGGGCAGAAACAGTGGATTCACTAATTGAGTGGTTTATGAGAATGGAGACAGGCTATGCTATGGAGTCAGCAGCACTTTTAGGAAGAGAGGTGGCAGGTTGTCATCTAAAGGAGAACCTGGTTTAAGATTAAGACGTTTTTTGATGTAGCACGTTGGAATGGGTTTTAGTGAGAAAGAACTGTTTTGCAGTTGGGGGGTGGGAGAGGGTGTGGGGCTGGTTGGGTGGACAGTTTGCATAAGTTTGCTGATGGTATCTATGAAGTATGAATTGCAAATTGAAGCAGTTTCAAGGGGTGTGTTATTGGGGCAGGGGTTGGGAGTTGAAGGATTTCCTAGGTGGAGAATTTTGTTGACAGCATTCGAAAATGTTTTAGAGTTCCTGAGTTCAGTGTCAAGGTGAGAGGTAGTAGTTCTTTATATCAGTGTTTATGCGTTTTTTGGTTAAATTTCAGAGTTCCCTATATTGTTGGTAGTGTGTGCAAGATTTGCTCTTAGTCCAGAGTTTCCAGGTACAATCTCTGTTATGAATAAGAGACTGAGTAGAGTAGAGTAGGAGAGCCAAGGGGAACACCGTGATTTGACTCTAACAATTCTGGGAGGGGCAAGGGAGTACAGAATGTTTAGGAAGATGGAGTTGAATTGAAGGACAGCTTCATTTAGAGGTAGGGAACAGAGGAAAGACCAGTAGTATCTGGAACAAAAGTGCTTAACTTGATTTTGAATTTGGTGGAGTAAAGTTTTCAAGTTTTATCCATTGGCTGGCCAGCTTTATTTTTTATATCTTTGTTATGTTCCATGGAATCTTCATAACTATTTCTCCAAAATGCATCTATTTCTTTCTTTTTGGTGATGTTTCTATTCCTTTTGCTTTGTTTCCTATTTCTCTATAAAACCTTTTGGGTCATCAATGACTTACTTATTTTGTACCTTTTCTTTTTATTTATCTACATACCTTCTAAGTTTGTCTGCCTGAGCTGATATTTTAGTTTATTGTTTGAAATAGTGTATAGATCCTGGTCTGTTTTGGATACTGTGTGTTGTTTTTCCCACATCTATGTAAGTATTTTTGATAATCGGTTCATTCTGCTATATTATTCTAATAGTGATACTTGTACCAATTGCTTTATAATTTTCTCTATTTGATGCTTCCATGGAGTCATTTTATTTCTCCCCTTCCTTTCCCTTATTGCTCCATATTTTTGTGGTAAGACTTTATCATTTGTAAATTTTTTTCACAGTAATATATCCTATTTATTTCTGCTATATCACAATAATTTTTCTTAAAAGTCAGAATTACTGTGTTCATCTGTTTTGCCAGGCTTCTAACATTTTGGATATTACTTACTTTCAGTAATGTATTTATTTCATTGAAATTAATATGTCTGTCTGTCTCTATTAAATGATGCAGCTTTTTTCTTAGATCATTTTCTTCTGGACTGAGCGCACCTTCTTTACTGTCAATTTGCGAAGGGTATTTTACAGAAAGTTCCAGAACAGTTTCCTGTGACATATCCTCTTCTGATGCTTCATCTTCTGTTCCTTTGTATGGGATCTCATTGGCCCGTCACTCCTCAACATTGCCTCCATCAGAATTGCCACTGTTTCCTGCTCCTTCCCTTGCTGTGCAACGTCAGCTGAACTTTTGTAACGATCTCCTACAAAAGGCACCAGAGCATCACTATGTGGCAAGTCTTCAGATACCTTCTGCTCCATCTGTTTCTGCTTAATCTGGGGACTTATTGTTCCATAATACTGTGGCATTACCTGTGTTAGATTTTCTACACTAAATCCTTGACTTTGCAGATAGTTCATATCTAGAGTTTCTATTTGTTTAGCATATTCCTTACTAATCATGTTTTTTACTTTCCCCCTTTGTTTTCTTACTTTTTGCATTGTGAAATTTTCCACGTCCAGGTGCCTTTGTCTATATTTCTCTCCAAATATCTTTGGAGTTGTTTTTTTTTCTGTATTGATTAGTTTGGTCTTTTCCTTTGCCCAAATATTGCTCTATATCAGATATATTTTTCTTTTCCATGTCCATGATTGTCTATCATACCTTTCAAAAATCTCTGGGTTTTTGTCATTACATTTTTGTATGTCTTCTGTTGCTTCTTTTTCCAGATGGCCCAAATTTTCTTTGTCTGTGTAATGTTTTCCACAGCTCTCTTGTATTAATGAACCCACGTTTTTATTTGAAGCTTTTGACAATATTTCTTGTATTTTTCTTTCATTTAATTTCCCTCTTAATCTTTCTGAATATATTCTATCTGGAAATCCTGGGTTTCTTGCATAACAGTAACAATGCATACATTCTTCTTTAACCTCAGTAGTCCACTCTGTCATCTTTATGGCTCTTTTTTAGCCTTTCATGTTTTGTTTTTTGTGGACTACTTCCTTCTACCACAATGGGGCTAGCCTACTCCTGAGTCTGGCCTAATCCTGTCCTATTGTTGGAGTGTTTTGGTTTCCTGAGGATTCTACACTGTCTTTTTTTTCCATTCCTGGCACCAGTTTGTACACCAAGATAGGGCACGTTTTTTTTTATCCTGGGACCTGTGCACCCAGCTGTCTTTTTTATTTTTAACCAACTTTCTCCTTGAAATTTAAAATATAATTTATATATCAATATCATCTTGGTAAAATTTTGTTAAAACAGGGCTCATAATGTGAAGGTACTCACCAAGACTTGCGGATGAAGTCAGTTACAGAAATACTACTCTCCTTTCTTGCTGAGTTCATTTCTCCATTCAGATGTGCTTGTATTTCAAAAGTGAATTGTATTCCTTTTCTTTTACTTTTCTCCATGTTGGCCTGAGCTGTAGTTGAAAAAGGTTATACACCACTATAAAGACACATTGGTTTCGTACACATCTGCTGTTGATACCCATATATTGTTTTGCATACCCTATACGGCTCCTGCTGTTGCCTTACAGATACATGTGATGTGAATGTGTATACTGATTGACCTTGGGCATGTCTGCACAGTTGAACATGCCTTTCTGCATGTTGTAGTGCAGTCACACTACTCTTGTCTTTCATGCACCGATGTTCTATGTACACATTGAATGTGTGCCATGTCTGTACATTAGTAGACAGACAGATGTGTTGTGCTCGTGTGTATAGACAGTCATATGCTATGCATATCCACATGCCATTATTGTGAGATGACCACTGTCTGAGTACAAGCTATGTAGTCTATTGTGCTGTTTATAGATGTTCGCAATTATGTTCTCCAATGGGGACTTGTTGGCCATACAATACAATGTCGCTGCCAATATATATGGCACAGAGAGTGGCTCAATGGTGGAGATGTATAAATCTATTACTGCAACCCAGATTATCCATGTTTGACTAGTAGTACAGGTGCTGGAGGAGCTGTGCAGACGGGGGTGGGTGACAGAGAGTTGACAATGTCAGCCTGTCCATCATGGAGAAAGGGAGGCAGCCTAGGCTCACTGCAATATAGTAACATTAAGTGCCTGGCAGACACCATGCTGCATGTGGGTACACTACTTAGTCAGAAGCTGCATGTCCATGGAAGTGAACAAGCACCTACTGATGCAGCAAAAATACAGAGCTCACAAATTTTGCCATGAGAAGGTAGTGGGTATTAGGACATATTCCCTAGCAGCAATATGATGCTGCAACAGCATCCTTGATCTCCTCACTGGCCCCAGATGTGGCATTAGATCATGGCTGGGGGAGGTTAAGGTGGATCTGGTAGACCTGCTGAATGAGGAGAGAACCTGGCAGCAGCTGGTGGGGAGGGTGAGGATTAAAAAATACATATGGCACAGACTTGCAGGTATAGAGACTGGCTAGCCATGCCACACAATGCCACTGACAATAGGTATGGCACAGTGCTGTATATATGGAAACTATTAGCTATGTCATATAATGTCATTGCCAATCCATGTATCTCAGAACTTCAGATTCAAGAACTGGATCATCATGCCATACAATGTAAATTCCAATACATATGGCACAAAGCTGTGGGTACAGGGACTGACCGGCCATGCTGTGCAGTGTTATTGCCAAAACACATGGCACAGAGCTGCAGATATTGGAACTGGTAGGCCATGCCATAGAATTTCAGTGCCTATATCTAATGAAAAGAGGTGCAAGTACCCGGATCACTGTGGGCATCCTCCATAATATGTATGATGGCCATTTTGTGTATATAGCAGCTGTATATGTATGCACATATATATCACGTCCTGTACTGGTAACCCTCCTTTCTTTTCATATAAAGTCCAGTATGGCTCATTGGTTGTCATTGTCAATACATATAGCAATATGTAGCACATAGCTGCAGGCATGGGAACTGGTTGGTCATGACATACAATATCACTGACAATATTTATGTTACAGAGCTGCAAGTACACCTGGATTATCCTGGACATCATTCATAATGTGTTTCTGGCTGATATCCATTCTGTGTTGCTGTAGGTGGTATTTGCATGTTTACACAGTTACGTCTGACATCCAGGAGTGACAATCTCCTTTTCTTTTCCTTTACAGAGCAAACACTGCGACAGGCTATCATGGTAGTCATTAGAGAGGTAGACCATATTGTTGATATGGCTGATGCTACCTAATAGGATGAAGCAGAGAGCCAGTAGGACTTACATCATGATAGCCAGATAGAAGAGTACGGACTGAAGATCATCTTGTGTACCTAGGATGTGTCATATGGCATCACCTATGCACCTAAGTGTCATTACAGACATGTAGCAAGTTGTGTTGGCAGAGGTAACCTAAGGTGCATAGGGACAATAGACAATGAGACTAGCATTGGTTATAGAGGATGACTCTTCAGTGTCTGGCATCATTGAGGCTCTCCAGCCTTGGCAGCAGCAGCAGCTGCACAGCATACTTACGTCAAGCAAGTAGTGTTGGATGGTGCATGAAGGTAAGCATGCACACTTACACACACACACACACACACACACACACACACACACACACACACACACACACACACACACACACACACACTCTCTCTCTCTCAAGTTTAACATTTACTGCTAGCATCGTCTTGGGTGGATCTAGTCACTGTCACCTCATGATATGAATATAGTGTCCCATTATCTGATGCTAACACCCACCATACTTGCAGTCTTAATGAAACCATCTGACCAGCACTGCAGACATCCCATCCTGTCCATGCAAGCCGTGACAGACCAGCCGTCATATGTGGTGGCAAATGGTACAGTACTAGAAATAAGTAAGAACCAGGATGGCAAGGGCTGTGATCACCAAAAGCTATCACATGACAGTTCTGACAAAAAATGCATAAACATCATGTTATCTGTTGTGCCGCTTTTTTTGTTTGTTTGCTTGCATTGCTTAAAGTACTATTTTGTTGTGTGAATAAAAGTTGTTTACTGTACTACTGTGGGATCTGTTTTGTTACAGCATCGTGTAGCTACTGCTACTGTGTATAATATGCAGTCTGTTGTCTTTATCTATTATCTGTCATGTAGTCTAAGGGTTATGTATGTACACCTACATACTGTATGACAATCCAGATGTTGGCATGTGGCTGTGCTGCCACACCCTACATGTGTAGGGTGTGCATCATGTTTCCATGTGTGATGTTGATTGGCAAAGCATGTCATCTTACATACATCAGAATACAGGCATGGACATGTTTTTGCCTATATGTCATACATACCATTCCTATGATAAATAGTAACAGAAAGGCACTGTAACCATTGAAACCATTGTCAACAAAACCAACATATCAACAATACCAAATTACCTCCAAAAATCCAGTAAAAAAGCATTTTTTGTAGGAGAACAAGCAGCCCCTTAACTCATATGGGGGGCTCACACCCTACTTACTTGTTTAAGTATTATAATTGCATTGACGTGCAGCTGCAGAGATGGTCAAAGACCACCAAAAAATGTTCCTCATCCACAGGATTCCTCTGTAGAAATTAATAGAATCAAACTGTAGCCACAGTTCAGGTACATGACAGCCACTTCCATTCTCTGTTCCCTCATAGTGAAACCATACTAATGCATACTGTCATGGACCACATATATGAAATGCAACTTCTCCATAAATAATACTATCAACAGCAATAATCATGATTTCCATTCAATGCATGTAATCCAGCCAAAAGGAATATGATTGAAACAAATGAGATAAAAACACAGAACTGGTGGTCCTTGTCTGGATTAATTCTGGTTCCGTCTCATAAGTGTGAGATCAAAAATTATATATCTTGCAAATTCAAAAAATAAAATGATCCAGTGAAGAAGAAGAAGACAGCAAATCTTGAAACTCCGTGTTACACTAAGTGTTTTTGCAAGGATCCTCCCTCCCTGCAAATGTTGATGTGGGATTCCCATTGTTTAGATATTCTAACTCTGACATTACTGTAATTCAGGGAAGGAAGAATATTCTGAGATACCAGAAGCTCAAACTTAGTACATATTCCCCCTGCTCAAATTTGTAATTCAACTTTTCCAGGGCTCACAATTAATGACCTCAGAATTTTAACACTCATCTGTCAAACCTCCTTGCATGGGCTGTTTCCTATGCAGCTGCACAACACTATACATGGGAGCAGGCTTAGCATTATGCAACCTGGTGCTGTTGATGCCCACCTACACAGGTACACCCACATTCTTGCCACATTATATTTGTGCAATCTCTGCAGTGGTCTTATAGGAAGGTCCTACTTCAGATACCTGCAGGTTTGGCTCCTCAGGATCTGTTTTGTGGTGTAGTTAGCATAGTCAGGTGGTGGTTTATTTCGTGTGTCAGAACTACAGGTAATATGCATTGCAGTTGCTTTACCCATGTTGGTTATTGTCATCCGACAGGTCTGGTGCACAAAACACTTCGTATTTTCCTCATTGGATTTCTGCCAAGTCAAGCTGAGTTTCATAAAAACAGAGGACCTGGTCTTCTTCGCCTCCCATATGCATTTGAATCATACCTAGTTGTGGCAGACTATATGACTGTTTAGTATACTTTGTTGGAAGTACTAACCATATCTCTGAGTCCTGACCACAGTAGCAGCACTGCATTTTTTTAAACAACAGCTAACAGCAATTAGAGTCTAGACAATAATGACTAGCCATGTATCATATTCCTTTAGGAGAAGAGCACGGTGAGTACCTGAATAGTGGTTGTAACACAGGAATCAAGTCAGGCACCTAGTCTTTCTGGAATTGGCTACTTCAGCTAATAAGGTCATGGCAGTGTGTTCAAAGTTCTTGTCATTCAGGCCATACAGCAACAGTGCACAGCTGAATGAAATTACGTTTCTCCAAGCACATGTACAAACATAAAAAAAAGAAACAAATACACATAATCAACAACAACAACAGAGTCCAAGCCATCTGCTACCAAGCTACAATAACCATGCTCGACCCATCACAGTAATGATTACAGTGACTGCAGCAATCCTCACCATCCACACCATCCACACTTTTGCTAGCTTCATCCTCAACAATGTCCCAAGTCCCAGACCAGTCCCCACTGACTCAACAGAATTTAAATCCAGATTCACATCAAAACCAGCAGACAAAGTCAGATTTCTGCTACCTGTATTCAGCATAACTGCCACCACATGAAGGCCCGAACAATCACAGTGTCTAAAGTGACCACAGTGACCACAGCAATCCACTCCATCCACACCAACCACACTGTTGCTAGCTCCAAACTGGTCCCTCTGGCTGAACAGAATCCAAAACTCCAAACCAGTAACCAAAGTCGGGTCCCTGCTACCTGCATGCAGCACACCTACCACTCCTGAAGGCCCAAATGGCCACTGTCAACCCAACAATCTCCAAAGCAAAACAAATCCAAATCCACAAGTTCAAGCAAAAGCACCATGGTCATAGACAACTGCACACCTGACCAAGTCAAACAGACTCCCAAACGGATGACAAATTGACAAATCACACACAAAATACACATCAGGAGCCAGAGTAGCTGCTGCCACAAAGGTGCCACCATCTTAGCATACTTAATAGTGTTAATGGATAAAGTAGCTATATTTTAAGACATGTTAAAAGCAGTCTCCAAAGCAACTATATATGTGTTAACAAGCAATTATCAGACGTTAATAAAGACTGAAACAATCTTATCACATTTTCAGCATTTGTGTGATTTCCACTTTTGACATAATGTCTTGTTTAAGCCAGAAAATAACCGAGGGGACAGATAAAAAGTTCAAAGTACTATCAACATTTGGTATAAAGACTACCTTACTGTGGTTATTCTGAGCCATTTCATTTCATTGAGTGGTAGTATAGAGCCCTTTCTTGCATGTACCATTGCTGTTTGATGTGCTAGTATAGAGCCCTTTCTTGCATGTACCATTGCTGTTTGATGTGCTAGTATAGAGCCCTTTCTTGCATGTACCATTGCTGTTTGATGTGCTAGTATAGAGCCCTTTCTTGCATGTACCATTGCTGTTTGATGTGCTAGTATAGAGCCCTTTCTTGCATGTACCATTGCTGTTTGATGTGCTAGTATAGAGCCCTTTCTTGCATGTGCCATTGCTGTTTGATGTGCTAGTATAGAGCCCTTTCTTGCATGTGCCATTGCTGTTTGATGTGCTAGTATAGAGCCCTTTCTTGCATGTACCATTGCTGTTTGATGTGCTAGTATAGAGCCCTTTCTTGCATGTACCATTGCTGTTTGATGTGCTAGTATAGAGCCCTTTCTTGCATGTACCATTGCTGTTTGATGTGCTAGTATAGAGCCCTTTCTTGCATGTACCATTGCTGTTTGATGTGCTAGTATAGAGCCCTTTCTTGCATGTACCATTGCTGTTTGATGTGCTAGTATAGAGCCCTTTCTTGCATGTACCATTGCTGTTTGATGTGCTAGTATAGAGCCCTTTCTTGCACGTACCATTGCTGTTTGATGTGCTAGTATAGAGCCCTTTCTTGCATGTACCATTGCTGTTTGATGTGCTAGTATAGAGCCCTTTCTTGCATGTACCATTGCTGTTTGATGTGCTAGTATAGAGCCCTTTCTTGCACGTACCATTGCTGTTTGATGTGCTAGTATAGAGCCCTTTCTTGCACGTACCATTGCTGTTTGATGTGCTAGTATAGAGCCCTTTCTTGCACGTACCATTGCTGTTTGATGTGCTAGTATAGAGCCCTTTCTTGCATGTACCATTGCTGTTTGATGTGCTAGTATAGAGCCCTTTCTTGCATTACCATTGCTGTTTGATGTGCTAGTATAGAGCCCTTTCTTGCACGTACCATTGCTGTTTGATGTGCTAGTATAGAGCCCTTTCTTGCACGTACCATTGCTGTTTGATGTGCTAGTATAGAGCCCTTTCTTGCATGTACCATTGCTGTTTGATGTGCTAGTATAGAGCCCTTTCTTGCATGTACCATTGCTGTTTGATGTGCTAGTATAGAGCCCTTTCTTGCATGTACCATTGCTGTTTGATGTGCTAGTATAGAGCCCTTTCTTGCATGTACCATTGCTGTTTGATGTGCTAGTATAGAGCCCTTTCTTGCATGTACCATTGCTGTTTGATGTGCTAGTATAGAGCCCTTTCTTGCATGTGCCATTGCTGTTTGATGTGCTAGTATAGAGCCCTTTCTTGCATGTACCATTGCTGTTTGATGTGCTAGTATAGAGCCCTTTCTTGCATGTACCATTGCTGTTTGATGTGCTAGTATAGAGCCCTTTCTTGCATGTACCATTGCTGTTTGATGTGCTAGTATAGAGCCCTTTCTTGCATGTACCATTGCTGTTTGATGTGCTAGTATAGAGCCCTTTCTTGCATGTACCATTGCTGTTTGATGTGCTAGTATAGAGCCCTTTCTTGCATGTACCATTGCTGTTTGATGTGCTAGTATAGAGCCCTTTCTTGCATTACCATTGCTGTTTGATGTGCTAGTATAGAGCCCTTTCTTGCACGTACCATTGCTGTTTGATGTGCTAGTATAGAGCCCTTTCTTGCATGTACCATTGCTGTTTGATGTGCTAGTATAGAGCCCTTTCTTGCACGTACCATTGCTGTTTGATGTGCTAGTATAGAGCCCTTTCTTGCACGTACCATTGCTGTTTGATGTGCTAGTATAGAGCCCTTTCTTGCACGTACCATTGCTGTTTGATGTGCTAGTATAGAGCCCTTTCTTGCATGTACCATTGCTGTTTGATGTGCTAGTATAGAGCCCTTTCTTGCACGTACCATTGCTGTTTGATGTGCTAGTATAGAGCCCTTTCTTGCACGTACCATTGCTGTTTGATGTGCTAGTATAGAGCCCTTTCTTGCACGTACCATTGCTGTTTGATGTGCTAGTATAGAGCCCTTTCTTGCATGTACCATTGCTGTTTGATGTGCTAGTATAGAGCCCTTTCTTGCATGTACCATTGCTGTTTGATGTGCTAGTATAGAGCCCTTTCTTGCATGTACCATTGCTGTTTGATGTGCTAGTATAGAGCCCTTTCTTGCATGTACCATTGCTGTTTGATGTGCTAGTATAGAGCCCTTTCTTGCATGTACCATTGCTGTTTGATGTGCTAGTATAGAGCCCTTTCTTGCATGTACCATTGCTGTTTGATGTGCTAGTATAGAGCCCTTTCTTGCATGTACCATTGCTGTTTGATGTGCTAGTATAGAGCCCTTTCTTGCACGTACCATTGCAACAGGGTAGACTATGTTTGTAGAAGAACCACTTTTGGTTAGCATTCATACCAATGATTTCTGTCATAGTACTGTATATTGTTTTTATTCCACAGCCTGATCACTCAGATGGAACAGGGAAGCATTACCAGGGAATGTCACCAGCGCCTCAGCCCCACAAACAGAAGTATCTTTAGTTTGTATGTTCAATTTCTATCTCTTGACCTTTGAATGGGTAGATTAGGAAAGAAAGAAAAAAAGAAAGCCTTATTTTACATGACATTAGTTCTTAGAGAAGCGCAGGTATAAGTTGCTATCTTACTAGGATTTGTATGGCCAGACACTTTAAAAAAGCATGTATTTTGAATCCAGTATCAGTGTTCTATGCAGTACTAAGGTTCCTACAGTGTTATAAGTAGTTATCATAAATTAATGTTTTCTATAACCAAAAATTACTTGATGAAGGGTGGACATATTGATATGATTTTGTTTTGGGCTAAATGTTCTTTTTACCATAATGTGCTGTGTATCCTGAGCAATTAAATTATAATGCCCTACTGCTTTGTGTAGTGACTTCCTTCAAGTTAATTAAAAATGGCAGTACTCAGAATTGCTCTTACTTTTAACATCTTGACATAGAGCATCAATAAATATTTTGCAGTTGCACTCAGTGGTTTTTGTCTTTTGTCATTTTTAAATATACTATAATAAGCCATGTCTTCCTCAGGTACAGAACAACGCTTTAATTAAACAATGTAAAGAACGTAATTAATTGAAGGATACAGCCTCATTCACTGTCTCTTGCTGTAAGTGGTATCAGGTTTTTTGAGATTTAAGCCTCAGCTGCACTCCAATAATATAGAGTAAAAGTGATATAAATTCCTAAAGTGTTGGTAGGTTCTGGCCCTAGTGAGATGAAAAGAAGGAAGGAAGCTGTTATGTAACAGTACACAGTAAACGAGCTGTAAATCATTGACTCAATGTGTTTATAATGCCAGTTAGAATGAAATCAGGGAGGGCTCCAAACATCTTGCTGAGAATGCTTTATCTGTGACAAAACCATCAGAATTTGAAGTCTAATGCAATACAAGAGGTAGAGAGACAAATTCCTATAAAAAGTACTCTAAGATTTCATCCAGACTAATCATTATTGTGCATTGAGGAAGATGAGTATCATAAAAATACCATGGAAGGAGAACATTTCCAAGTCATGCTCACTTAAGACAATGCAATGATCATTTTTGGAGGAAAGTGTACGATAAAAACGGAACATTGTACTTAGAAGGTCCAATAGTCACCTGTGAGCTAGTGGAAAAGGATAGTGTGCCTTATGTTTATGCAATTTAGGAATCTAGGTACTCGATAGCTTTAAATTCAAGCCCATTCTGAATACAAACTGTTGCTAGTTTCTACAGCAGCCTTCATATCATGATCCTGTTGTATTCTTAAGTAGCTCTTCAGCTTTTAGATCCTTATGTTAATTAAATCTGAACAACTCTCCCTTTCCGACTTGCTCCTACCAGCTAGCTGTTTATGCTAAGGTCTGAAGCACTGACCAATAACTGTTATTCAGAGACAGAGCTGTTAAAGAACCATTACACTTTTCTTTCTGGCAGAAATGTGTTGCTTAAAAAGCATCACAAGAATTTATTAGTCTGCAAGTAAATTAATATTTTCATTTGTTGCATTCAACTGAGAGTATACTGAAGTGCAATAGATCATATTACACCTCTGTTATTTAACTGGGCCATAAAGTTCAGAGAAGACAAGAGCTGAGGTATGTGTAATGCGCTTCATGAGGGCTAGCAGAATAACTGAGTGATCTGTGGGAGGAGCCTGAGGATAGGGAGATTGGA
Organism: Protopterus annectens; assembly: GCF_019279795.1. Taxonomy (NCBI): domain Eukaryota; kingdom Metazoa; phylum Chordata; order Ceratodontiformes; family Protopteridae; genus Protopterus; species Protopterus annectens. The sequence continues at coordinate 287,487,508 of NC_056748.1, read as the reverse complement.
GTAGGAAGTGAGGTAGCTCATGAGAATTGTATGAGAGTGAGGCTGACATGGATGCAAGTGATAAATTAGGAAGACGGCCTAGGCTGAGGCAGTCATAGGGGGAGCTAGGCATAGTAGGACAGAGGGCAATAGTTAGTAGGGGGAGGGAGGGAGAGATCTAGTAAAAAATGACAGTCAAAAATCAGGACAAGGGAGGACAGGGGTGAAATAAGACAAGAAGTGATGCCCACTGTGGAAAAAAAGCAGAGGATAGGTGAAAAGAGGGGGGAGAGGATGAAACAAATGGAACTCGGAAAAGAGAAAACCAGGAGTGGAGAACAGTGAAATGGGTTTGTAGGATGAGTACAGCGGGGATATAAAAATGATCTGGTGCAACACAGGGAATGAGGGAACTGGGAGGACTAGTGGAAAATAGTGAGTGGACAGCAGCTGGAGTCAGAAAGGGTACAGACAGGAGGGGGAGTAAGAAAGGACAATAACTGAGGAAGGAGAGGGGGGTACCAATGTGGAGACAGAAAAGAGTTTTGATAACTGGAGCATCAATCAATAAAAATAATAAAAAATTTATCACGATAGTGAGAGACAGGAGACAATAAGTTACAGTCAAACTGAGCTTGGGGCTTAGACTTAGAAAAGCAGGACAGTAACTGACTGATACAGCTGAAATACAGGAGGGATAGATACATTTTATAGTTCAAGTAGGTGTTTCTGCCTTGTCAAAAGAAACAGCTGTGGTGGTAAACATTAGGGTCAGAGATGTGAAAGAGGGTTGTCAAGATAGGGGTATGGAGGTAACAGCACATGGGCAAGGGAGAAAGGCTTGGGGCTGATTGGTTGATTGCTGCAGACCTGGCAGAAAGACCAGCAGTATGTCGTGGACAAGTTACGTCTTTTTAGCCAAGATGGGGCAGTGATGAACAAAGCAGAGTTGGAAAGGTATACAGTATTTCCCCTAAATGTACCTTTAAATTAATTCATAAATGAAAGGTGCTATCACAAAACCAGAGAACAAGAAACGGTATGCAGACACTAGGCATGATAAAGAAAATCACAGAAGATAGAAGAGAAACAAACAAAAAAAGTAAGTCAGGCCATGGCTGGGAAGCATTCCAATGCAATACAAGGATTTTGGAAGAACAATCTAGAAATGAAAGGTGTGATGAAGGAGGAAAGGGTGGGCATTACTGGTATTGCTGAAAGAGCTATTAGGGTGCATTTGGACAGAGTTGGAGGGGGCTGGGAGTCTCCATAAGGTAAGTATGCTAAATGTGATGTGAAAGAGAATAAAAAATTGGGGAAGGTTGGACTCTTGGATAAAAAACTTTGAGGTGAAGTAAAGAAAGCAGAGGTAGCTGGTAAACTGACATGATGTTTCTAACTCTGGATACGTCATGAAAGGATGGCAGTCTGGTCCTGAGAATATAGGAGTGGCATAAGAGGAGTAGTGCGGTTACACAGGGAATCTAAATCTTTCAAATCCAGACCATGATATCTTGAGTGCCAGGGCAGAGAGGTTATGGGGGAATGACTGAGATCATGATTCATGTGTGTTTTGGCATGCTAGTGTGGGATGATATCAGATAGCACACAATTAATGTTGTAGCCTTAACCAATGCAGAAAATGTCAAAGATGTCCTGGAAAAAGTGTCATTAGCCAACAGAGATCATGTTTCTTTGTAGTTTAGAAGAGAAGAAAGGCTTACATTCCAAGTTTAAGGACAATGATGAGATATTGCAGGAGGGCTGGTAATACTGAGCTCGAGAATAGGGGCAAATGAATTAAACAACTGTATAACATTTGGTATTGAAAATGTGAAAGAAACAAACTCTGGAGCAAGGTTATGTGCTGCCAGCTCCATCAATTTTACTTTTAGACAATGCACTAGTATACATAAAGCCAAACCATAATTCACACAAAAGCATTCTAAACAAGGCTAAGAAGCAAATCCTTAAAGATACCACATTCTTAAAGAAACAAATGCATATGCTGCATACCCTTTTTTCAAAATTATATCCTTATTGAGCTTGATTTTTGCAAATTAGTGTTGTATATAACAAGTAAAAGCCATTGGAACTAAGTGCTCAGTTCATGAGGAAACAGCAAAAACAGATGTGGAAGACTTTGGCATTGAACAACTAAATCAGAATGCCACAAAGCTAACCGAGCCACCAGATAAAGAGTTAGAAAGGGGGAGGAAAATGTGATTCAGAAGAAGAGGTGTCCCCACTATAAAGCAAGACGTTTTACAGATAGCCGGTGATTCTCTATTCTGAGTAGTGTCTGGTACTGCTGTGTTGCAGAAGATAACATGAGTGATGCAGGATCTGCTCTGGAAGCCCCATAACAGATTAAAGCCTAACATGCATTACTTTTAATCAATAATTCTTAAAGAAGATGAGTTTGGGGATATGCTAATAACATTAAATACTTCAAATTAATCAAGAACGTCAGCTTCCTTAGAAAAGTGTTAAAGAAGGGAGGAGCAACCACTAAAGACACACCATGGTTGGGCCAAGCATTGAGGATCTCTTTTTCTCATAGAATATGTGCTAGGTGATTGCTATGGTCTTTCTGTAGATCTCCTGCACTGCTGCTTTAAAGCTATATTTTTGCAAGCCTTCTTGCATGCTTCTATAAAAAAAAAAAAAAACAACAGTACTATACCATACTTGTCTATGCACAAGATTTCATGTATTTTGAGGATAGATAAGTTAGAACTCGATAGATTATAAGGGCCATGCTGCCCCTGCCTTGTATTTGTAACATGCACATATGCTCACTGACTCTGCTGTACCTATTACTTGTTTTAAAAACAAAATCATCTCCTAATTCTCAGCCTCTTCTTCTGTTCTATGCTTTTGCATTGTTTTGTCTGAAGGTAGTATGAAGGCATTTTTCCCTACTACTCCTTCTCAAATACGTTTCTTGTTATTTTAACAACACCCCATCCTTTGCCTTTCATCTATCACTCTTCCCTCCCTCATAACTTCTTGAACATCGGTGCAAGGCTCCATGTAGACCTTGAATTCTCTTCTAGGATCCCATCAGCTCAGAACCACAACTTTAGTTCCTGTTAAACCTTAATCCTTCCTCACTCTTCTTCCAATCCCCCACTTTTTTATCTACTCCCCATAAGACGGCAGTACATCAACTACTACCCAGCTAGCCACTCTATTCTTACAGAAGTTTTCATTGTTTCACTGTTACCTTTACCCGATTCTTAGCTTATATATAATTTCCTGTTACTTTAATACTAGTTCAACCAAAAAACATTGGTGGGAGCATTACCAGTGCCTGTCTCTGATACTTTTGTACACAAGTTCACTCTGCCTTCCCCTCTTTATCACATTTCCTTCCTCTGTTTTCCTTTCCCACATAACTGTTATCACTGAGACCTTTATTTACTGCTGGTCTCCACTGAAACTAGTAAGAAGAGCTTTTATTCTTATCATTACCTTACTCCCCCCACCTTAAATCACTACTTTTCTACTTAATTTCTTAACTTCATTCCCGCCTAAAATAACCCCCCAGTCTCTTACTCCTACTTACAGTCACCATTGTAACTTCCATTTATTCCCAGTCTATTATGTCCCTCGACCCTCCCTACTCTAACGCATCTGATTAGTCTTTTTTCCCAAAGATTTGCTTTCTTCCCACTTAAATGACATGCTACTTATTTGACTGGTTTGCTATATCCTACCTCTTTCTGACCCCCCCACTCATCTGATAAGCTGATGGTGCAGATTCAATAAAGGCTACGTCGTCCTCTAAGACTGTGTGCATGTTGTGGTATGATGCACACACAGCAGCTCACCACTCTGTATTCAATAAGCAGCTCTACATGCCGTGTAGACCAGCAAAACCATGGTAAACATCATGGTATGCTAATGACAGCATAAACAGCTAAACTGTATGCTAATCAACCAATCCAAGATGGAGGAGCTATTCAACAAGCTATAAAGCAATCATGTAGACTCAGTGTAGGCTTTTCCTATGAATTCCAAAACCTACTGGAATACAGCCTCAGAAACTTCTGTACACAGAAATAATGTTAGGGACTACAGTTGCTCTTATACATGTGTATGTGCAACAAACCCAAGTCTATGCTGCTGCTGCTGCTACTGCTGCTAATAGACCTCAGCCGAGAAGGAGAAAGGTGTTTACACCCCATTTAAACTTCTATGGTCTGCACTACTGGAACTCTGCAACTTCTGTCGTCCACAACTGAGAGCAAGGGCAAACCGATAAACCCAGGGGAACCAATACCCATGGAGACTAAGGTATGTGTAGCACTTAGAATATTTGCTACAGGAACCCTTCAGAGGCCAACAGGGGATATGCTGGGGGTGTCACAGGCATCAGCATCCAGGATCCTACATCAATTCCTGAATGCTATTCTACAACATAACAGTGATTATCGACAGTTTCCCCATACACCTGAGGACAGAACAGCAGCTATGCAGGATTTCTACCCTGTAGCACACTTCCCTGAAGTCCTAGGTGCTATAGACTGCATGCATGTTGAAATCAAAGCACCACCCTGGGAACAGGGAGGGGTGTACATAAACAGAAATGGCTTCCACTCCATTAACTGCCAGGTCATGTGTAATGCTAAGGGAATCATCCCGAATGTGTGTGCTGGCAACCCTGGCAGTTACCATGACTCACATATGTGGCACAACTCACAACTCTATCGCAGGTTTTCCAGGGGTGATAGCACACAGGGTCATTTATTAAGGGATGGCACTGGAGCTGTTGCTGATGACACTCATCAGAAATGTACACACACACTGAAGAACTCTATAATGAGGCACACGCTCAAACAAGAAATACCACAGAGCATGTGTCTGGGCTGCTGAAGTCACATTTCTGATGCCAAGGTACATCAGAGGGAATCCTGCAGTACAATACCTGTACTTGTGCTGAAATTTTTACTCTCTGTGCTATCCTTCACAATATTATTCTGAGAAAAAAGCTGCAGCAGGAGCACCAAGGGGAAGGGCTACACATCCCACCACCACTGACAAGGTCACCACAGCCACACGTAGGTGAGGAGTCAAAGGGGAACCAGCAGCTGCTGTGGGTGTAGGTAGACATAGGTGTGCACAATGTTTCCTCACCCTGGCTAAGAGGCAATAGACAGCACACATGCTCAGTACCTCATGGGGTAAAACCCGAATCTTATGCACATGCATACAGTGACATTGATGCCAGGCTGTATACTGCTAGCATCACATAGATGCAGCCCCAAAGTAAAGCACTTGTAACTCTGAACTACCAAGATAAATGTTGAACATGAAATAGGACAATAAATGTCTATGAACACAAATGAATGGCAGAACCTTGCATACTGCTACCTGCTGATGTAACTATGTATGTGGTGTGTGATATAAGGTTGTTGTGTTTGTAACATATCACACTCATGCACAAATCAATGTTTAGTCCAAAACAAGCAATACCAATGGAGTACTATATTGCTCACCATGGAAATACCAGGATGACTACACAACTGCAAGAGCAGAACTCTTGAAACCCAATTTTTGCTGTGGAAACACACAGATAGTACTTGGCTCCCCCACCCCAAAAACAGCAGGAAAATGACAGTTCATACAATCCAAAGAATAACACATAATGCACTTGTTATAAATGCTTTTCACACAATTCTCACAAAATGTGAACACATTTACAACACAAAAGTCAATCGTATATGATTGCTAGTCACCTCTCACTATGGCCAGCACTCTCCTGATGGTGTCTTTGGGCCATCTTAGAAGCAAAACACCCCAACTTTACAATGGAATAAGACAGAAAAGACTGTAAGGTAACCAGTTTTAACAATAACACTTGTAATGACAGTTAATATACATCCACATCATAGTGCATTATATTCGCACTATTCTCAGCCCTCATCATACCAGTAAATGAGTACAATCCAACTAGTTTGCCCATAGGTAAATGGGTTTGCATGCCTGCAGGTGTTTGTGCTGCTTTACATGTTTTCCTGGCTCACAGCACTGTTGATGGCCACTAAACTGCATTTGTATTCCTGTAAGCAGAATGTGCAGTATGCATAAGGAATTACACAAACAAGTAAACTCCGTGTAGTCTTCGCGCTAGGCCTTCATGGCGTTTAGTGAAGTCCCAGGGATATCATTCCAGCATTTACATTGGCCTCTCTTCATTTTATTTTCTATTTGTAATTTCCCATTCCTCTCCCATGACCACAGCTGCTGTTCTTTTTACCTATTGAAAGGCAACTTAATTATTCCCATCTTAACTACAACAGGCTTCATTTCTGAATGTCCAGTGCTATTTTCTATGAGGAAACACTGAAACCAATCCTGGCCCTTCACCTTTTTTCCCTTTCCCTCATCTTTTTAAATAACTATATTATTTGTGCCATAATATTCATACACTGTATTCCAGTCCTTAAATATAGCATTTTAAATATAGGTTGTGTCTGTAATAGTTTAGATGATCTTCATGCATGAAGTTTACACTATGACATCAACATAAGAACCATCTGTGAAACTTGGATGAAATTAGACTTCCTTTTACACTTCTCTAGCTGAATGCTACTTGGATAGATTACCCTGTCACCAGAACTGTCAGTGGCTGTTCTCTAATCTTTGAAAGTCATCTTTATTCTGGGATTATTGCTAGCCCATCAGAAACAAATAAATTTAGCTCAAGTGCATTATTCATAGCTCCATCAACCTCACTGTAGCTACTATCTCCCTTCAACTAACAGCCTTCCTAGGTTTAAAAAGCTGCTACAAGAGTTTTCCCAACATCTACTTAAAAAAGAAAAACATGATTCATATGATAAATCCAGTGGCAATGGCAACAAAAACATGTACATTGAAACATAACAACCAAAAGCCATTAGTCACGAGAAATTAACAATTCAATGAACAAAACCATCAAAATACAAAATAAAGTGGATGAAAACCCAAAACAGAAAACCTACAGTACAAGCATCTTTATCTGCACTCATATACTCTCTTAATTTCATGGTCATACAACCACAAGGAAGCCAACAACTCCATCATCTGCTGTATAGATCATGTTATTCATTAACATCACTCCAAGTGGTCTACTTGTATATGTTTTTCCTATCCCATCATCTATTTCTCCAGAGAGCTAAGTTTCTGTTCTGTCTCATTTGCTTGATAGAATAACCAACTGATTTATTTTAAATTCTTCACATCTTGATGTATATTGTCTAGCATTCTGCATTTTTTTTCTGTTTTCAATGAATATTTATTTTGTTCCCTCTTGTAAATATACCTACTGTAAAATACATTGTTCTTTTGTACTTTGTCAACTTCTCTAGACAGTGGTTGAAAAAATTCCTTGTGGATTATCTTTTACCTAGGATAAATAATAAACTCAAATAAGCAAAAATAAATGCAAAATTAAATAAATAAATGTGCTTATTTCATTTACATTTTGCTTACTTGGTTACTCTTAGGTTCATAGGTGTGTACCAGGATAATGGCCCTGGAACCTTTACAAGCCTAGCCCATAGAAGTGCCCTGGGCAGATCCTGTTTTCAGAGGGAGGGGTCTGGGGAGCAAAGATCCCATATTAGAGAACATAGTACAAAGTAATTATTTTGTGGGAACATATTGTCAAAACTAAGGCAAACAATTTATTCAGTTTTGCAAGAATAAAGCTTCTATGTAAATAGGTTTTCACTGAGGAAACTGCAGCAAATATTTACTACAATTTACACAACAACACAGCTCATGTGCTTCTAAGTTTTCTTATAGCTAAAACTTAGCAGTTTACATGGCTCCCAAGTGAAATCTCAAGACTCACTTTGACGTGTCCTGAGATACCCAAAAATAAGATGGAAAATGCAGGAGAAGAGCAAATAGCACTTGTTTCCTTGAAATTTTTTTTTGCAGGGGGGCAAGCACCCCGATGTGGAAAGCAAACCTCCAATATTCCTCCAAATGTATATATACCAACTCTGAGATCACTATACCTCACAGAAAAGGTAATATTCCTTAAAAAAAAAAAAAAAAAAAAAAAAAAAAAAAAAAGGGCAACCTCAGCCTTAATATATTTAAGTCTGGATTTCTAGCCATTGGGTGAGGACTCAGCAAATCAAGTCCCCAGATTTCAAATGGTCACCATTTACATACTTATTTTAATAATAATATATAAGTATAGACACATAGCTGTATGGGTTAACATGTTAAATATATAATAAAATAAAAAAGTGAAACTATGGCTGGTATTCACAGACAGGTTACCTGGTACTCAAAAGATTTGCAGCTGACTCACGACATCCCACTACCCAGTATGACACAGAGCTGCAGAACTGGGAAGTGAAGGTTCAAGACACTGCAAGCAAATGTGGAACTTCGTGAGTCCATTTAATTAGGCCCTTACATAACCTGGTACAGTGCCTTGCACAGAAGATTTACATAGTATGGCAATTCTAGATGTCCATGCACCACAAGATCCATGCAGAGCAGTGCACGAAATGCATGAGTGCATGCACTTAATAGCGGAATTATAACTATAAGTAGTTTGTGTGTGTATGCGTATGTCAGTCTGTGTGTGTGTATAGGTAAAAGAACAGTGCTTCTCTGTTTGCTATAATTAAATGTTGCATGACTGCTTACTGTGAGTATGTGTGTGTTTTCATATGGCACCATACCACTCACCTTCAACTTGGAAGATTTGCTTATTTCTATATGAGCATCTGAATGTTTGTGCAAGTGTGTGTGTGTGGGTTCGACTGTGTGGACCTATGTCTGTATAAATGTGTTTGTGCGTGCATCTGTGTGTGTGTGTGCGGGCGTGTGTGCGTGCGTGCGTGCATGTGTGTGTGTGTGTGTGTGTGTGTGTGTGTGTGTGTGTGTGTGTGTGTGTGTGTGCATGTGTGTGCGTGTGTGTGTGTGTGTGTGTGTGTGTGTGTGTGTGTGTGTGTGTGTGTGTGTGTGTGTGTGTGTGTGTGTGTGTACGCATGTGATTGGGGATGCAGACTATGCCTGCACTGGCTGTATACTTATCTGCGTGTGTGTGTGTGTGTGTGTGTGTCTGTGTGTGTGTGTGTGTGTGTGTGTGTGTGTGTGTGTGTGCACACATGAGATTGAAGATGCAAACTATGCTTGCACTGGCTGTATACTTATCTGCATGTGTGTGTGTGTGTGTGTGTGTGTGTGTGTGTGTGTGTGTGTGTGTGTGTGTGTGTGTGTGTGTGTGTGTGTGTGTGTGTGTGTGAGAGAGAACCTGCATTACTTCCTTACACATGCAGACAGGATACTCAGCTATACAGTTGCTTAAATTACTTAGCTGAGCAATCCATAATTATGCAAATCCAGTACTAATTAACTGTAGCAGCACTGTGAATGGGCATGACAGTGAATCACATATAGAGGAGCAAAACAGTGCAATTTATGTGCATAGTGCACGTTACACTACTGTGCTTTTTTATACGAATTGCATTGTATATAATTTTATTTAAGGAGTTACTATTGGTTACATACATACATACATACATACATACAAATCTTTCAAGCACGGGCATTAAAGCCCTTCTAGCTTGCCAATATGCCAAAACACTTGTTCCCATAATAAATGTCCAGGCTGTTCTTAAAAATATCTAAACTAGTACTTGCTTTAATGTAATTTGGTAGTCTGTTCCAAGCATCAGCTACTCTGTCAGAGAACCAATTAGTACACTTCTCATTCCTACAGAATCTTCTACATAGGTTATCTGATGATTCTCTAGCACTTTTTGATAACCCCAAACATTCCCAGAGGTAACTGTCCCAAAATGCCCTATATACCTGAATAAGATCTCCTCTTAAATATCTGCAAGAGACACTGTACAAGTTCAGATATTTTAGTCTTTCATAATAACTTAGATTTTCACATCCATGGATGCCCTTGGTATATTTCCACTGTACTCTTTCCAGTTTATTCATGCTTGTTTTCCTATAGGGTTTCCATATTGTTATTCCATACTCAGGTTTGGATCGAATGTAACTAACAAACAATGACTTCATTATGTTTGATTTCCTAGACTTTATAAATCTTTTTATACAACCAATAGTTCTATAACTATCAGTAGCCAATTGGTTGATGTGATTAGAAAAACTCATAGCTGAATCTACCCATATACCCAGGTCCTTAAATGAGTCTACAGTTTCAATCATTCTCTGCTGTATTAAATATTCACCTTTTAGCTTATGTTTCCCAAATCTCATATACTTAGTTTTTGATGTATTTATCAACATATTATTCTCCTGTGCCCAAATTGTCAATTTAGTCAAATTATTTTGCAGACATGCCTTATCTGTAACACTTGTAATCAGTTTACCCAATTTCAGGTCGTCAGCATATAGACTGTAGAACACCTCAGATGAAAAAGTAAGGTTTGAAAGATATAATCTAAACAAGTAAGGGCCTAATACAGAGCCCTGTGGGACACCTTGACTGTAACCAAGGATTTCACCTGTCCAGTTGGTGTGTGATACTTACCATGTCCTATTTGTAAGCCATTTGGAAACAAATGAAGAATATTAAAATAAATGTTGGGGTATACATGTAACACAGTTTTAATGGGGCAGGAAAATTAACCCGCTCTTTGCCTGTAGTGTACAGTTTACCCATTAGGCAGAGAACATGATAAACAAGGCAGACCATGTGCCTGTTATCTACACCAGAGATATTTTTTTGATGTTCTGTCATTATATTACACACAACAATGATAATACAGCGTTTGATATTTATTATTTTCAATTACATGTTTACAAAGAGGGATATTACATAGATGATGCTTTGGCCCCTTATTCTTTCTTAGTTTCATCGTAGCTGTTTATGGAAACTTTTGTTACTAACAGAAAATATGTATATTTCAAGAAGGTATGAAGCAAATCTGATACCATCCTTCTACAGGTGGGTAGCAAAATTATGTTACTGAGCAACAATCTAGTGTTTATCCAGATGGTAAAAAAATAATCAGACAGGTAGTCTTAAGTGTTCCGTATACTATCAACAGTTACAAATTCGTCTGGATTGTATACATATCAGAGGTGTGTTACCTCACACTGCAAGTCCTGGCACATCAAGAAATAAGCCGTGATTCAGGCTAAAAATAGCGGTTTCTAAACCCCACAGGTCCATCATTTGTGTTTTTTGTAGCGGAGCTTCATCACTGCATCCATTGTTACTTGTAAATACTAATCCTCAGAAATTGATGTACCTCTGAGTAGGGGAATACTCCAGTGCATGGCAGCCTCAGACTTAGTATATAAATAACTTTTCCATTTACTCTCCTGTTACTCTTAGATTTAACCCTTCAGTAGACAGGGTCTGACACTCAAATATTACAAAGTTGCACTGAAGTCCCCAGACCCTGTAAAATGCTAGTTCTTGACAGAAATATTTCATTGCAGGAAGTGAACTAGCCTGTAACAGTCCATCAGTCAGTCAATCAGTCAGATATTCTGCAATATTGTTCACTAGGCTCTACAAGAGTATCTTGTCCCTGCCCTGGGAAGGGTACAGCGAAACCCTGTTCAAATTTTAAGGTGGCAGAAACTACATCTAAGGTTTTCTTGTTTGTTTGTTTTTGTTAAACAAATTTATCATCAAGAACACAAGGCAGAAAATAGTTTTCCAGATCGTAACTAGTCGCTCAGTACCGTAGTATTCATAAGACAATATGATGCAGCATACATGTAAAAACACTGCATTTTATTGCTCTAGTTGCTTAGCTGGTTGCTAGTAATATATGACATTCTTGTATCATTTAACTGATGAAAACAAGAGCAGCTTCTTCATCATCACTGCTAAATTTGTACCATCCACACTATAATTAAGATGGGCAAAACTGGCAAAAGAGTTGAAGTGGACCTGACTAATATGGCTGTCAGAGCAGTGAAATAAAAATAAATAAATAAATAAGCAATTCATCCAAGTTGAAGGTGATTGATTGAGGTCAACAGTGACACAATAAAATCAGTTTCTAGCTGACTTCTACTTAACTTCAGAAAGAAACACTCGTGCTGTTACATAGATAGGCTTACACAGCTGTATATTATTTATTCATCAGCAAGTATACACACACACACACACACACACACACACACACACACACACACACACACACACACACACACACACACACGCACACACGCACACACACATCCACACACACACGGACATACACACTTACAAGGCACACAGACACACACACACGCACGTGGACATACATACTTACAAGGCACACACACACACACACACACACACACACACACATACTTACAAGGTACACACACACACGCACACACACACACACACACACACACACACACACACACACACACACACACACACACACACACACATGGACAAACATACTAACAAAGCACACACACACGGATATCCATACTTACAAGGCACACACACACACACACACACGTCTTCAAATATTGACTGAAGTAGATATGTAGGGTAATAAATTAAATATCCCCTATTTAATTTCACCCCAAATTAATTAATTCATTTTCTGAAACCTGTTTTATCCTTTTTGAGGGGCCATAAAAGAGCCAGAAGGGTGCCCACTTTATTAGCAGTCACAGAATGTCAAGATTGTAATGGGAAATGTGGAGAACTGTATACTGTCTTATTCTGTAGTACCATAAAAGAGTATTCCTGAACTATATACTGCCTGATGCTGCAGTATCTTAGAAGAGTATTCCCGAACTATGTACTGCCTGATGCAGCAGTATCTTAAAAGAGTATTCCCAAACTATATACTGCCTGGTGCTGCAGTATCTTAAAGAGTATTCCCGAACTATATACTGCCTTATGCTGCAGTGTCTTAAAAGAGTATTCCCTCTTCCCTGAAGTTCAGAGACTTTGGATTTAAGCTGAAAGAAGAAGAAGAAGTTAGAAGGTATGTAGGAGGAAGACAGAAATCCCTCTGAAAACCCACAAAGTCACAAAGACTTCATGCAGACTCTGCAAAGAAGGCAATGCAGTCAGGAACAGCTAGAGAGTTAAGAACTGTGAGGCAGCACCACTCTGTCACACCCCTAATTCCTTTATTTATGAATACCCTTTAGTTGCTCAAGTTGAAATTGCCAGAATATCAGTAGCACAAAGAAAAGCATAGATGGATTTCCTCACCACAGTGGACACATGTTAGTCAAAAGATATGTCATTGCCCATCATAAATTCCCAAATCTTGAACAACTGGGTTAACTCTTAGAGGTAAATTATCACTGTGGCAGTTCCCAAGCATAGACGTCTTCCCAAATGATATGATAATCCTGTTTTCCATAGGAAGTCATTGCCATTGTGGTTTCTAAATGTGCTCCTGTGCAATGACTCAGTCATTTTGGGAGATTTCTCCTTTCTTTCAGTTGGTGGAACCATATGGTTAGCATATACAAGTCCAGGGAGTGTGCAGGGAGACTTGCTTCCCTGTAAAAACAATCAACAATTAAAACTGATTTTTTTCACCCTTCTGTGTTCTGGGCATTTTTTTTAATCCTTTTGGTATATCAGCTTTCAGGAAGTTGGTGTTTCATAATACAGCCATTATTTATGTACAGTGTGCAAATTGCAAAACAGACTTTGCTAGGTTGTACATGCATAGGTAAATACAAGACTATTAGTCTGCAGATTAGTTGCCAACAACCAAAAACCAGAATCAAACTTTGTGCCTTATATCTTTGAGGTCATACCTCTCAACGTCTTAAAGTAAGAAATCTGGACAAAGGCACAAAAATAGAGACACTTCTAAAGTATTGCTCTTACAAACTTAGAAAACTGATTTTGCATTGACATGAATTTTCTGAAGGGTATGAAGTCTGAAACTCAAATGTCTGTCATTTTCTGACTTCAAACCTCAAAGATTTGCCAGGAAACCACACTTTTTTATGAGAAACAGACCAAAATATGAGGGAAAAATCTGGAAATCCTCTGAAACTCTGTACAGTTGCAAGGTATGTTTGAGGTAAAGACCTTAACCATTATGGTAAGACCTCCCACCCACACCAGATCTTCCCACCACCCACATTATTAGCAGTAATGCACAACATGCACAGGATATAACTGCTACTTGAAAAGTAAAATTGCAAAAAAAACCCACAGATAATCTAGCAATTATTTAAAAATTAATTAACTTAATTAATTAATTCACTTATTTTGGGATACCTACTTTGTTCTATTCAGGGTGAGAAGGGGAGATCCTATCCAACCACTGAGTATGTACAATACAGAGAGTATCTAATCCTGCTGCTGTGTACAACATACAGGTACAGACTTAATCACACACTGTGTACACAGTTTAGAAGCTCACCAATGCATTAGACATAGGAGGAAACTACAGTACCTGGCAGAAACACACATATCATACAAGGAGAAGATGCAGCTGCACATGGAAGGCAGCCCAGTCAGGAATAAAACTGCAAAACCAAGCACTGGTGTCAGCAGTGCTACCTGCTATATCAGTGTACAAACAATTATAAATCCTTAAGTGGAATATATTCTAAAGTGATGACTTGCCGTTTCCCATATGGAGGAAGACTGCTTTCCTCAGATATATGACAAAGGTTCGGGAACAGATCCTTCTACCTCTGCAGCATGCCACTGCCCTAGTAATACCACTATTTCTATGATCTTTGGTTACATAGTGCATTCACACTAGGATAGAGACCATGACCAATACAGACTTCCTACCTCAAGTCTAGAGTCCCTTTTTATGGACTCCTAATCCTCATGTAGAGTCTAATATAAAAGACATGCACTTTCTGTGTATTCCCCAAACGTTTTTTCAGTATTTCATGTACTATATATGCACTTTTTGTTCTCTCTGTTTTCTTAATTTTCCTTGTAAACATATTTGAACTGTAATAAACTACAAGTTTCCCAGTTTGTATGACAGTATGTACTTGCAAGATACTGACAACTAGTTTTGGTAATATATGCTTGAAGGAGAAAATAAACGCAACACAATATTTTCCTAACGTGCATGGCAAGACACCAAGAAAACTCATTTGACCACATTTTATATAGGTGAAAGCCACTTTTAATAAATAAATAATTCGTCTTTACCCTTAGCACCCCCCACCCCACACACAAACACACACACACACACACACACACACACACACACACACACACACACACACACACACACACACATTTCTCTTTGTAAAATGGTACAGGAAACCCCACTAAGGAACAAGTATGCTGAGTTGGCTACTATGTACAAGATAAAACAGCTTTGATATGAGAAATGTCAAACTTCAGGTTAAACCTAATTATAAGACATGTTCACCACTCTTAAATGTTACTCTATTTTAGGGCTTGGTAAAAGAATATCACAATAGTGTGTTTTTAGAAATGTCTTAGTGCTTTTTCATACTGAAATTATGCAGTAGTCAATCACTCTGACTTGTAAAATGTTGAACCAGGAGGACAAAAAGAATGCATTCAGGAAATGAAATGCAAAGATGAAATTAGCTACAAGCAGGCAGTTTCCAAACACTTTTTTTTTTTTATTTTATTTTATTATTTGCTTGCTTATTACTGTTTGATCAGGTAATGTTGGTGTCTTTTTCTTTTTAACTGTAAGTAAATCAAAACATTATGCTACTGAATTTGGGCTAGACATTAACACCTTTACATCTGCTAAATACTGACAAAATAAGCTTGTTGCCTTATATGAGATGTTTAAAACAAGCTGCAAACCTGTTTTTCTCAGTAGGGAACTGGAATTTTTAAGATACTTTTAGAATAATCCTGCCACCTGCAGGCCAAGTGTATATACTGCGTTTTACTTTCCAAGTTACTGATTCAAAAATCAGATTTTTGAAATCCATCAATTTATTTAAGACAAAGTAAATATGAATCATGAAATATCTACCAAAATAATATGCATAATATGCATATCAGCTGTATTGTTATTCAAGTTTTTTTAACTCCATATCATGACTATTACCTTTTTATTATTCAGGATTTCAAACAAATGTACTAAAATTTGTTGGTGAACAGCTATGCTATGTAGCAGCCTTTTTTCCAGTTTCACTTACTACTGTTGGGCCAGCATAACAATTATTTGGTAACATACATTACCTTCACATTTTCCAGTTAGATAATTCCTGCCTGACTTCATTGAATGTTGTGAACTGTGTATTTATTTTGCTTGCTGAATGTGTTAGGAATTGACTTACTGTATATCCATTTCTCCTTTCCAACTTGTTTACTCGTATATGAAGTATATGCTTTAGTTTTTGTTCATAGACTTGTAGACGGGATGGGCAGGTGGCCTAATGGTTAAGGTGTTTGCCTTACAAACACAAAGTGCAGGGTTTGAGTCTCACAAGGTATAATTGGCTAGGCTTAAAATGGCTCACAAGGGCAGATAGCTTAGTACTAACCTATGAACCTATATATACTAGGTTAATGACCACAAGGGCCTTTATAACCTTATTTGTGCACCTATCAGGTTAAGAGTAACATATTAATATACAGAGATGTATTTGGTATACAGAATTTGTTTTGTTTGGCATATTAGAACTGCATTAGTATATCCAGATAAGTGCCATTGTGACAATTATATGACAATGAATGTTAGGATTTATAATGATATTTTTCTTAAGGGCAGAATGTTGTATTTCATTTTTAAAACAAACATTTCTTACTCGGGTAAGTGGGCTAATCTATTCTGGATATAATTAGGTCATGAATTGGACTATAAACAAAAATAAATAAACAAACAAAAATTACTTTCAAAGAATGGTAAAAACATATTCTGAGATGTAATAAAACTGATTACAGTCGGTGGCCTTCCACAAGTTTTAGCAAATTGATAAGCAAGATCACATGCACTATGACTTCAGGTGCTCATTACATTTGCACCATTCACTGTAATTTCATCCATCACCCAGAATATACCTAGTAGCTAATTAATGACTCACCCAGTACACACATTGTGAATGAAATATTACAGTGAAGTCTTAACTTATCATCAGTTACCAGCCCCATTGAGAGAGAAGCCAATGAAAAGAGAGTTGAGTAGGGATTGGGTGATCAAACTGGAGGAGCAGTGAAGTCCTATGAGTAGTTTTAATTCTTCAACGTAGCAGGTATGTTTTGTTTGAAGGCAGCATCGTACATCAGGAGGTTAGAGCTGCATTACATTTGGTTCATTCCCAGATGTAACAATATACTGTACATCAGAAACCTTTTCTGTCAGATTGAGTTTAGGCCAAGTAGAGGACCTGATGAGTGCTAAAATAGAGAATTCTTGTTCCTAGTTTTATTTTTGTTATGGGAATAACACAGTCAGGAACCCTTGTATGGTTTGACCTGATGCAGTAGGTCTATCATACTATACCAGTCTATGCACATGTTGAGGATGATGGTCCATGAATAGCATTTCCATTAAACGGAAGCTAGATTCCTTATCTGACTGTTGGTCAGGGATGTTGTCTACTTGGGGCAAAGATATGAGCATGTAAGTTGTTTTAAAAGGATTTACCATACATCATTACTGGCACAAGAGCTAAAGGCACTAAAAGTCAAACCACATTCAGTTTCTGGTATGAGAATTCCTTTGTCTATTGTAGCACATGCTTTGGAGACCATTAGTCGGGATGGCTTCCACCAGATTCCAAACTCTCTGAGGGAATTGGTTTTAGGTTATGTGTCCTGAAGTGTATGAGGTATTTATAATCGAAGATGCATTTTAAGAGGTCACCGTTATTGCAGGTGAAACTAGTAGCTTTACATACTGATTTTAAATGTTTCTGGCCAGCAAACAACATAATTGCTGCTGCTTTTAGTATTCATGACCTGTAGCACAAACATTCACCGATGGCGGAGATATCCTTCCAGGTCATGTCTAACCAAAAGGTGTACAGTTATAATTATGGTGAACACATGGGAACCACAAACAGATGAATCTTTGTAGAACCCCTGCCTGAATACTCTGTAGAGATGATGGCTCCTGTTCTGACTCTGAAGAGTTTTCTGCTAAGATAGTCCCGCAACCAGTGAAGTCATTTTTCAGTGAACTTGAGGTTAGCTAGGTTGTACAGCATGATCAACCAGGTTAAACATTTTATGAGATCTACAAAGACAACTGCCGTCATCAGACCTTGATAAATGTTAATTATAAATGTATGTGGAAGCACATGATTTTGTGTGTGTGTGTGTGTGTGTGTGTGTGTGTGTGTGTGTGTGTGTGTGTGTGTGTGTGTTAGAGTGTGTATTTGTGGTTAACAGTGGCATTGTATTCCCATATTTTGTAAGCACATACTGTACATGTAGAAGATCTAATTTGCATATCATTTATGCATTTATATGTAATGTTTTACACATAGTCAACAAATTGCCATCCATTTTGGCTCATGTATGCAATGCCATCTCCAGTTGTAGAAAGCAGCATCATTTAGTTAAAAAGGGTAAAAAATGATACAATAAGTAGGGATTAAAATGTATGCCAACCAAAATGGCTGACTATGGGGTTAAATTCATAGGTTCATATGTTTTCTAGGTAAACTGTCTTTGTAGGCCATTTTAAGCCTAGCCAAATTTTCATTTTGATGTTTGCAAATACCTTTCGCATTTAATGTTGAGATTAATCTTACCTCTTTGTGGACTATATTTATATTACCTGTAGTGGTAATAACTGGGGTCATACCATAGGTAATTAGAAAGGCCCCAAGTCTGAGTTAAAAAAATAGGAGATCCTCTGTCCATTAGTAGAAGAGGTGGTAGCCCTGGGGCAAATTTTCTATTTCCCATCCAAAGATCCAAGTTGTGCTAGAATTTGGATAGTGATGAACTTTGTTTTATGCAAATGGGAATCTGTTCCAAAAAATGGTATCCACTATGAGATATACCTGTCCCTCCAAATCATTCTGTTGATGTTGCAGAAAAGGTTTAGATCCCTGGATAAAGCATTTCTGATGCTATTTGACTTGATGATTTATAGTAATTCTATCAGTATTGGATCTGAGGATGCATTGTATGCCAAACACAGGTCACCTCTTAGCAGTCTGTAAGAGACTATGTAAGGTGACAGGTCTTTCAGGTAGCCCATGTAAGGCACATTGTTTAAGCCTAGTATACTTTTGGTTTGATATCTACATTTAGATATTCCAGTTGTTGCATGTTTCTGGACAGATACATGCCAAAGGGGGTGTTATACCCAATGACTGCCCTTATAAGGGATGAGTAAATGGGAACAATAACATCCTTGGACCTAGAAGCAATCCCTTTGTTAATGAGCTGTGCAATATAGAAGGATTTCCTCACTACAGTGGACACATGTTAGTCAAAAGATATGTCATTGCCCATCATAAATTCCCAAATCTTGAACAACTGCATTAACTCTTAGAGGTATATTATCACTGTGGCAGTTCCCCAGCGTAGACTTCTTCCCAAATGATATGATAATCCATTTTTGACATTTAGCTTTAAACCATGATTCTGGTACCAGTTATTTGTTTAGGACAAACCTTCTTGCAGGATGGCTAATTATTTTGAGGATTTGATAACTACACCTAGCTTGTAGTCATCTGTAAATGTACTCAACCAGGTCCCTTTAGTATTGGCTTTAACTTCCAAGACGTAGATGCCAAACAGGAGAGATCTCAGTATCAAGCCCTGGGAGACTCCACTGGTGAATGTTTTTTCAGTGGAGGTAGCTTCCCCTGTTTTGATGTCCTGCTTTCTCACTGTGAGCCAGTTGATGTTCCAGTGAGTTATGTAGGGATTTATTCCTAGTTTATTTATTGTTTCTACTATGCCTGAGTGGGGTATAGTGTCAAAAGCCCAAGGTAGGTGGTGTGTGCCGTTTTACCTTTGTCCATTGCTTTGGTGAGACTTCTTCAAAAAAAGTTCACCATGTTGAGTAAGCATGATCTGCCTTTGTTGAATCCCAACTGAGATGGGTCCAGTGTTTTAAGGCTCCCTAATCCTACTGATTAATTCTATGATAATCCTTTCCACAACTTTGCATATGAGGCCGGTTAAGTTTGTGAGCCTATAATTGCTTATGTCTGTGGAAGGTTCTCACTTATACAGAGGAATAACTATTACTGTTCTCCATTCATTTGGTATAAAATCCGCATGGAGGTTGAACAAGGTTGTTGAGGTGTGGCTAAATCTTGGCTCATACTGTTCATTATTTATCTAGGAATATTGCCAGAATCTATCAATGCAGATTTTTTTTTCCTTTTGATAGTGCTTTTAGGACTTGGTCTTGTGGGATAGATGAGGGGTTGGTTTCAAGTATTTTGAGTGGGAAAGACATGAATAAACTTTCAACAAGATGGGAAATAAACAAGATTCTGCTAAATTAAAGCAATTTTTGAGAGAATATTATAAAATTACTTTGGTGGTATTATTTTAGGCCAAAACAGCTGCTATTATGGATCACGTAATATAATTTTCAGATAATATGTATGATATTTTCAAGGTTAAAAAATGTGGCTATCAAAAAGATATAGTAATTATTCTGCCTTGTAGGATTAATATACAATATTATATAGAACAATTATTAAAAAGCAGCAATATTAAATGAGATTCATATATCAGTACATCTGATCATGTCAATGACAGTATAAAGTAAATGTGTTAATTACAAAGGGACAGATCAATAGCTGAATGCTGACCCAAGTACAAAGGGGAACTTATATAAGCTAACTAATTGCCTCAAAGCAAAATAGCATAAGGTTCACATATTAGTGCAGGAGAGCTGTAGGAAAATAATTCAGATGACAGGAAGCTGGTGTTGCTTAAGCAAATGAAAGTGAACAATCTGGGTTGGCTCCATGGTGTAGATGGATGGAGCTCTGACTGCCATCCAGGTGACCCAAGTTTGATAAGCAGACCCAATCCCTGAGGATTCAGTTGGGAAGGCCACAAATAACAGTATTTTGCCAGCTTGCTTATTCCATGGGAAGAAAATGAGATTTTTGCCTTGGATAATAGACCACAATAGAAAGTACGGTCTCCAGTCCAAGTACAAATATAGAGAACACACTAGTCAATCATTTGCAGAGAGAGATCTCCTTTGACATCATTACAGTCCAGATGTGGGTCAGGGCTGCATGTCAAGCACTACAAAAAAATCCAGTCTGCCCACACCGTTGCTCAACTTTCATCCACTGTTGGTAAGATGGCTATGGCCAACCAGTGAGGGAATGAATAACTGAGTGACAGCTTGAAAGTTAAAGCAGTGAAGTCTACAATAGATAATAAGAGAACACAGTCTGGGACTGCAAGTAAAAATTGGCATCATAAGCATGTCTTGGTGGAAAACCAACAATGATTTCAGATTAAGGTTTGAAAATGCACATACGTACTTATTTAACTATAACAAGAACACTTAAGTAGTGAAAAAATGTCCCTTTGTCTGGATACTAACACAGTTTTAAAATGGCCATATTCATTATTTTTTAATGCAGCCATACAACTTGGGTAATTTGTACTATAAGGAGTGAAGTCACACTGTAAAGATACTCCAGATGATAAAAGTCTCAGTGATGCTAAATTTAATGCATGCCAACACTTATAGACTGCTGTTTAATATGATGCCATCAAATAAGCCAGTTTAGAAATCATTTAAAGAAATTGTAAAGTGACAATACATTTAAACCCCACGCTCTCACTAATTGCAAAATCTTTAAGGCTCAGTAAAAGAAAAACAATGACACATGAAAGCATTTGTGAATTGTATGATGAACTGCATGGACTAGCAGAGTCTTACTTCTTTGGAGAAGCCATGTCAGACGTGTCACTCGTCTAGTCAGGATGAAGTAGACGAACATTGTGGGTTCTCTTCAAGCAGCTTTATTATGTAAAAATACATTAGAAATGAAGCTAAATAACTTTAACTTGTAAACAAACCATCTGTCTCATACATAGATGTTCACACTCTGGCTGTACTCTCAAAATGGCACTGAAGCTAGCATGTTCAGGTCTTAGAAATGCTTCTTAAAGGTTCAACACACCTGTTATTCTACAAGACCTATTAAGAACCAGATGTGTGTGGAGGATATGCTGGAGGAGCATATGTGAGACTGTTCCCTAAAGAGAAGTTAACCTTGACCAAACATTAAATAAAGTAGTAGTAAAAAAAAAAAAATAGCACAAAATATACACTGGCATTACAACATGATGTGAAAGGAGAATGTTACTCAAAAGTTAATTTGTCTAATTTAAAAAAAAAAGACTGCAGAACAAGTCATAAAAGAATGTACTGACAGAGTGTGTGCAAATTGGCAAAATGAAACAGAATGGAAAAAACAAGACACAGGCAACTATTGGTAGATATACAAAATGGTGGACACAAGAAGAAAGGAACCATCACACAAAATGAAGTCAGATAGGGAAGACAAACCTTATGAGTAAATATTCTTAAACTTTCCTAGGACAGACTGGCCTCGAAGGGCAATTACTTGATTACAGCAGAACTGGCAAAAGTAAAACTTAAGCTGGAGTTACTTTGCCTATGACTACTGTAAAGGAGTTCAAAATTATTTTAACACATAAAACAACACTTGTGAAAAGTGTTGCTTAAGACCCACTCAAAGTAGATGGTGTCACCAAAAGGAAAATAAGTGCAACCATGGCATGAAAAGAAAAATGTAGAAGCTGTACTTTTATGTACGTGATGCAGGAGAAAAAATGTCTGTGGCAGAGAGTAAATAACTTCAGTGGCACTGTATTAGAAAGTTACAAGTGACAGCCAAGTAAGGGAACATATTTGTCATAAACTAGGAAGTTATTCTGTTTTTGGCCTACAAAATGAGTGTCATCATTGTTCAAATGTAATAGTATGATATGAAAATAACAGCAAAGTGTGCATAAGAGTGCAATGACAATGACAGAAACTGGACTGAATGTTATGAGAGGATGGTAACAGAAACAGATGAAATCTTGAAGCACCTCCACAGCTTGACTGTGAAGATGGGGGTTTGTCAACAGAGCTGAGAGATTCAAAAGCAAGTTGCAGTGTTTGAAGAAGCAGTGATTCATTGAGAAAAGTTGAGATGCTGCAGTACTGTGCATTAGCTGGAAGTTGAAATGAAGGAGTTGAAATAAACTACTGATGTACTGATTGTGAAATATGTTGTTCTAGAGAACAGAAGGAGAGATAATATGTGAGTGATCAGGCTAGTGGACAGGGTAGAGGACCAGGACCCTATTGCTTTTATGGAGAAACATCTTGATGGAGGTACCATATATAGACTGCCAGGTAGAAAGGACAGGCATAGTTGGAAAGCATTCCAACTGAGATGAAGTGCAGCATGTAATTAGGAAACTGCACTCTTACAGGTGATGAGGATGGCTACATAAGCCAGGAGCTATCAGCAAAAAATTTTGATTGGCAGGAATGCAACTAATGATTATAAAAGCCTTTGCTCCCATGGTATATGCACAAAGGAAATCATTCCCTCCAGTATTGTATTAAAAAAGAAATTAGGATTCAGCAGTCAGAATGGAGTCCATGTCAACACCACCAGTAATGTGCAAAGGTCAACTACTTTGGATAGCAATTATGGTGAAGGTATTTAATGCATGCATACACATACACACACACACACACACACACACACACACACACACACACACACACACACACACACACACACACACACATATAGCTACATAGATAGGTATAGCTATAGATATAGATATATAGATATAGATGTAGGCAGCTGGTCGAATAACAGCAACTTAGACGACTGGAATATCAAAGCAGTTATATCAAAACACGTAATACTGACACATTTTGTGTATGCTCCAGGGATTACCTCAGATTAGGCTAAACCAAATCTAAGTGTTTATTCATGGGAGGTAAGCCCGGCTGCAACCTCACACCCACTGCTAATTATATATGCTAATTCCAAAATCCTGCTATCCCAAGGAAAGGGAATACTCCCCTTTCCCAGGATTGTCAATCTTGCACACCTGTTGGCCAACTGTTTCAGTCCTCCAAATGTTGTCTATCACATAAATGTGGACATGGTGGTCATTTGACCAGCAGTCCTACAACTAACTGTCTCTCTCTCTCTCTCTCTCTATATATATAGTATATATATATATATATATATATATATATATATATATATATATATATATATATATATATAGTTCCCCTTCATATGATCAAATTTCTCTAAACTCGAAAGTCATAAACTCGAAACCAGAATCTCGAATTTAGAGAAACTCGAACATATGAAAGGGACAAAAAAAAATTAACACCTTTCAAATGTTTTCGCAGGGGGGCTTTGCCCCTGCACAAAACGGAAGATTTTCCATTCCTCCGCTATAGTGTGGTCACAGAACATTCACATTTAAACTGCTAGGATACAGGGGACCTGGCCCCCTGCAATAAGGTAAGTTAACTTTTTATTTTTTTAAACCTAAGACTCCCATTCACAATTTCTAGTGAATGAAAGTTCGAGATTCTGCTCTCGAGAATGAATTTCGAGCTTCCATCCATTCGATCTTGTGAAGGGGAACCATATATATATATATATATATATATATATATATATATATATATATATATATATATATATATATATATATATATAAAACAGTCTATGTCATAAGATTGAAAATAAAAACATTTTTAATGCAGGGACAAGCCCCCTCCAAGGTCACACAACAGTGGAAAAGGGGCAAATTCTCATGTTAGATATTTTGCATTTTAGATATTTTGACTTTCAGCCTTTTGAACTTTCAATATCTTATGGCATGTATATATATATATATATATTCTTCTGTCGGCTGTTCCCGTTAGGGGTCGCCACAGCAGATCTTCTGTTTCCATTTCTTCCTGTTCTCTGCATCATGCTCTTTCACACCAACTGCCTGCATGTCCTCTCTCACCACATCCATAAACCTTATCTTAGGCCTTCCTCTTTTCCTCTTACCAGGCAGCTCCATCCTTATCATCCTTTTCCCAATATACCCAGCATCCCTCCTCAGCACATGTCCAAACCAACGCAATTTCGCTTCTCTTGCTTTGTCTCCAAACTGTCCAACCTGACCTGACCCTCTAATATACTGATTCCTAATCCTGTCCATCCTAGTCACAGCCAGTGCAAATCTTAACATTTATTTATTTATTTTTTATTTTACATTTGTTGACCGGCCTAGTCCAACTGCATATATTTCCATTTTCAGTGGAGGCCTGGGGAGAAAAGCTCCAAAAGTAACACACCAATGTATCTCATGCATAATTAAACAAAGAAAGGAAGTTAAAATACTAAAAAATCACTATGAATGAGAAGAGAAGAAAAAAAATTACACTTAATTCTAATCAATATACAATATAGGAATAGTCACTCTACATTATGTCATCTGAGTTAATGTACATTACATACAAGATTAAATTCATAAGTAAATTTAATTTACTAGTGATTATAGGTACTTTAGGAGGGTAAGGAGTTTTGAATAGAGAAAGGAGACAGTGAAGAGTTTAGTCAGTGAAGAGGTAGCAATAGTAAAAGCAGAAGATTAGTCAGGGTTACAAGAGGGTCATAGCCAGTGTGTTTTAAGATGTTTCTTAAGCCTTTGTTTAAAGAGTGGAAGAGAGGGTAGTAAAGTTAGATCAGTTGGCAGCAGGTTCCAGTTTTTTCCAACAGTGTTGGAGAACAAGGAATCACCAGTCAGGTTATTAGACTTGCTTATGGTAGCCAGGAGTTTGCTAGAAGAGCGTAAGGAGTTCAGATTACTATAGGAGGTAATTAGTTTAGAAAGTACAGGAGTGTTGTAAGGTTGGTAAAATAACATGTGAACAATGGTAAGTTGGGAAAGTATCAATATATTTTTAGTTCTAGCCAGTCTAGTTGCTTTAAGTTCTGACAATGGTGAGTTCTAAATGGATTCCCAGTGGCAAATCTGGCTCTATTATTATAGGAGTTAGCTAGTTTGGCAAGATTATTTTTTTTAGGTTAGTGTAAATGGGTGAAGCATAAAGAAGGGTTGAGATTAAATGAGAGTGGGCAATTGTGGTTCTGGCTGTTGGAGTTAAAAAGGGTTTTATTCTATATAGAGACCCCAATTTTCTATTAACTGATTTAATGGTGTTATTAATATGGTTATCAAAAGTAAGGTTACTGTCAATTGTGACTCCTAGCAGTTTGGTGGTAGTGTCAGGGGATATTAGGGTGCCATTTTTGGATTTGATTGAGAAGTCTATCGGGGGGGACTTACTGTTAGGTGTAAAGAGTAAGAGCTTGGTCTTTTTGGTGTTCAAAAGGAGGCAACATTTTAAGTACCAAGCCTCAACTGCACTAAATACTTTCTGGGTCAGAGAATGTAGTTTATTTGTGGATTTGGCAGAACATATGAGTGTAGAATCATCTGCATATTGAATGCAGGTGGCTTGAGGGATTGCTACATAGAGGTCAATGATGAATAATGAGAAAAGAAGAGGTCCTAGAATGGAGTCCTGAGGGACTCCAAGGGAAACTGGCAGGTGGGAAGATATCTTATTTTTCCAGAGAACTGTTTGTTGGCTATTGTTAAGGTTTTTAAACCAGAGAATAGCTTTTGGGTCTAGAGAAAGGGATTCAAGGGTGTTTATAAGTAGGGGATGATTAACCATGTCAAACGCCTTTGACAGATCAATAATGAGTGCTGATGAGAGGATGTTGTTATTACGGTTTCTGTTGATGGAGTCGGTGAAAGATAGGAGAGCAGTGGTGGTACTATGAAAAGGCCTAAAGCCATGTTGGCAATTAGCTAGCAATGTTGTGTTGTGTTAAGTAGTCCATTAGCTGATGGTGAATGAATTTTTCCATTACTTTTGCTAAGTGTGATAAGAGGGCTACAGGCCTATAGTTGGAATAATCATTAGAGTTACCACCTTTATGTAAAGGGATTATGTGTGAGATTTTCCAGATGTCTGGGATTATTCCCTCTTTTATGGTTCTATTTATGAGGATGGATATAGGATAGGCTACCGATTTAGCTGCTATTTGCAAGTATTTAGATGGTAACTGGTCAGCAGAAGGGGTACAAGGTTTAAGTTTTTGGATGAGTTTTTGAATAGAAGAGGTTGAGATGGGTTGAAGTTGGAAAGATGGTAGAGTATCATTTATAGAGATAGGGAAACTAGCATTGTCTGTGGATAATTGACAAGCTAGTGATTGTATGGTGTCTGTGAAGTAGGTATTGAAGGCGTTTGCAGTTTGTTGGGAGGTATTATTATCAGCTCCTAGTGGGGATAGAGTACTAGTGTGCCCAGGGTGTAGGAGTCTATTTATGCTTGACCAGAACTTTTGTGGACTATGGTGAGTTTCCTGTAGTTTACAATACTAGTTCTTTTTGTTGGTGAGTATAGCTTTTTTTGTAATATTTCTCAACTGTCTAAAGGCTCAGAAGTAGTTCTGGTAGCTCTCCACCTGGCCCAGGATTTGTTCCTAAGCAATATCATTTGTCTTGTGCCTTTTGACAACCATGGGGCAGTTTTGGACCTTATTCTAATAGACCGTTAGGGTGCGTGCTCATTTAGGATTGTTAAAAATTTAGAGTTAAAATATTTAACAGCTTCTTCAAGTGGAAGAGTCTTTAAAGGGTTCCAGTTGCAGACGTTAAGTTCATTTTGGAAATAAACAGGGTTAAAGTGTTTATTGGACCATGAGGTTCTATAAGTGGGGGTGTTTGGAATATCATTTTTATGTCTAATAATGTAAGTTAAGGTATGATCACTTACATCGTCAGGTAAAGTTCCTACTTTGTAAGTTTGTTGTTGCTTATTAATAAGAATCCAATCTAAGTTACTCTCTTTTTGGTTTGGTTTGTTTATTATAGTAGTGGTGGTGATTGTTTGACTAAATCCATGAAGATTAATATGTGAAGAAGAGTAATCAGTATTGATACACTTCCAGTCGGTATTAAAATTGCCTAGTATAGTTGTTTCTTGTGGATAGGTAGTAAATACCCAGCTTAGAATATTCTCTATTGTAGAGATATTATTTCCAAGAGGTAGGTAGATACAGATGATGTTAAGGGATTTGTTAGTATTGAGTTGTAATTTAGAGATAAGGACTTCAGCCTTACTATCTTGGGGTGGGATATAAGGAATAGAGGAGATCTGTAGTCCAGTTGTAATGAGAAGAGCTACTCCACCACCCTTATATTTAGTGTGGTCCAGTCTCAATATATTATAACCTGGGGGAATTAACTCATTGTCATTAGTTCCAGATTTTAACCAAGTTTCTGTGAGACAGAAAAAAACAAAGGAATGAATATCAAGAAGGGCATGGAGATGGGTAACTTTGTTGTTGATACTACTGATATTAAGATATCCTATTAGTAAGAGGTTGGAGAGACTGGTCAAGGTAGGTAGGGTAGATGGAGTGCTGCTGTGAGTTATTCCAATGGACATATTGCTTGGTCTTGGGTTGGGGTGGATATCACCATCTTTTAAGGTTAGAGCTTTTAGCCTGGAGACTGGGTTGTAAATATAGCTAGTTAGGTATTTTAGCTTCTTACAGTGGGGTTATGGAATTTAATGTGCAAGAGTCAGTGGTATTTGGCTAGTAGGTAACATGGTGTGAATGTGATATTTATATGAGTAAGGGTAAGGATACTGTTTTGAAAATCTGTGTCCTTTGGAGAGTAGTTGAAGTGGTAATAATTTACTGTTTCAAATGAGGTAAGGAGATATGCAGAGGTGAGGACAGGTATAAGTATGGCTATGAGTATTAACATAATTAGGACAGGTTTAGTTGTTGTGGGCATACTACTACTATTACTTGTGCAACTGTAGAACGGTTCTCTGTACAATTAGGAAAGAGGTTGAATAGGGATGAGGGAACAGAAGGAATGAAGGTATGATGGAGTGTTAGAAGGAAAAAGAAAATAAAGGAAGTAAGTAGGGAATAATACTGAAGGTGGAGATATTTGAGCTAGTTGGATGAGGAGAAAGGGGTTGAGGAGGGGTGTGGTTAAGTTGCATGATTGGTCGAGGCATAGGATAGGGAAAAGGGGGTGTGGTTAAGGAAGTATAAATTTAAGACCAATGGAGTGGGTGGGAATTGGGGGTAGAGTAGGGGAGCAGAGTGAGCCCACAGGGCGAACGGAGCGAGGTAGAACCAAGAAGACCAGTGCAAAGGAAAAACAATCAGAGAGGTAAGGGAGGTGAGGTTTAAGTAAGGTATCTAGGCTGTTAGGGACTATGAAGTAAGGGAGTAGAGAGCTGAAAAAGGGTAAAAAGTAGAGGCAAAGGGAAAGGTAATGTAGGTGACTGAGGCAAAAAGAGTCAGAATCTAGTTTAATAACCAAAGCTAGAATGCAGGTAAGTACTGGGAAGGTAAAGGGTACTACTGCCCATCTAGTGGTCACTCTAGGTACTATCAAATAATGCTCATTCAAAAGTAAAATGAGTAATAGTGAGGGAAATAGAAGAAGAGAGAAGAAAAATAGAAATAAGTGGATAAAAGGAGGAGGGAGTGTTACAACAGGGAGGCTAATTTGGGAGTATAGTAGTATACATTGCTATAGCTGCTGGTTGTCCTGGCAGGGAGCATTTGCTTACACAAAACAGAGACAGGATATTGTTCAGTTAAGATGTAAGACGTAATGTACACATACTTCCAAATCTTGGAAAACATCTTTAACTCTGCCACATCCAGCTCTGACTCCTGCCTTTTCGTCAATGCCACCATCTCCAACCCATATAACATAGCTGGTCTCAATACTCTCTTGTAGACCTTCCCTTTCACTCTTACTGGTACCCATCTGTCACAAATCACTCCTGACACTCTTCTCCACTCATTCCACCCTGCCTGTACTCTCTTCATCACCTCTCTTCCACACTCACCATTACTCTGAACGGTTGATCCCAAGTACTTAAACTCATCCACCTTTACCAACTCTACTCCCTGCATCCTCACCATTCCTCTACCCTCCCTCACATTTATACACATATATTCTGTTTTAGCCCTGCTGACCTTCATTCCTCTCCTCTCTAAAGCATATAGCCACCTCTCCAGGGTCTCCTCAACCTGGTCCCTACTCTCACTACATATCACAATGTCATCTGCAAACATCATAGTCCACGGGGCCTCCTGTCTGATCTCATCCGTCAACCTGTCCATCACCACTGCAAATAAGAAAAGGCTCAGAGCTGATCCTTGATGTAATCCCACCTCCACCTTAAACGTATCTGTCACTCCCACTGCAGTCCTCACCAATGTCACACTACCCTCGTACATATCCTGTACCACTTTTACATACTTCTCTGCCACTCCCGACTTCCTCATACAATACCACAACTCCTTTCTAGGCACCCTGCTTTCTTTATGTCCACAAAGACACAATGCAACTCCTTCTGACCTTCTCTGTATTTCTCCAACAACACTCTCAGAGAAAATATTGCATCTGTAGTGCTCTTTCTTGGCATGAAACCATACTGCTGATCACTAATCATCACCTCCCTTCTTAACCTAGCTTCCACTACTCTTTCCCATAACTTCAAGCTGTGACTGATCAGTTTTAACCCTCTGTAGTTACTGCAGCTCTGCACATCACCATTATTCTTAAAGATATGTACCAAAACACTTTTTCTCCACTCCTCAGGCATCGTCTGACTTTCCAAAATTTCATTAAACAATCTGGTTAAAAATCCCACTGCCATTTCACCTAAGCACCTCCATGCTTCCACTAGTATGTCATCTGGGCCAACAGCCTTTCCATTCTTCATCCTCTTCATAGCTGTCCTTACTTCCTCCTTGCTAATCTGTTTCACTTCCTGATTCACTATCCCCACATCTTCCTACCTTCTTTCTCTCTCATTCTGTTCATTCATCAGCCATTCAAAGTACTCTTTCCATCTACTCAACACACTCTCCTCATTTGTGAGTACATTTCCCTCACTATCCTTTATCACCCTTACCTGCTGCACATCTTTCCCAACTCTGTCCCTCTGTCTAGCCAATCGGTACAGGTCCTTTTCTCCCTCTTTAGTCTCCAATCTCTCATACAACTCCCCATATGCCTTATCCTTAGCCTTTGCCACCTCTCTTTTAGCCATGCGTCTCATCTCCTAATATTCATTTCTACTTTCTTCATCTCTTTGACAATCCCCCTTCTTCTTCACCAGCCTCTTCCTCTGTATACTCTCCTGTACTTCCTCATTCCACCACTAGGTCTCCTTGTCCTCCTTCCTCTGTCCAGATGTCACACCAAGCACCTTTCTAGCAGTCTTCCTTACTAGCTCTGCTGTAGTTACCCAGCTATTCGGTAACTCTTCACTGCCTCCCAGTGTCTGTCTTAACTCTTCCCTGAATTCCACCTCACAATCACCCTTTTTTAACTTCCACCATTTAATCCTTGGCACTGCTTTCACACTCCTCCTCCTCTTCTTGTTTACCAACGTCATCCTACAGACCACCATTCTAAGCTGCTACACTTTCCCCTGTCACCACTTTCAGTCTCCAATGTCCTTCAGACTGGCCCTCCTACATAGGATATAATCCACCTGAGTGCATCTTTCTCTACTCTTGTACGTCACCCTATGCTCCTCCCTCTTCTTAAAATACGTATTCACCACAGCCATGTCCATCCTTTTCGTAAAATCCACAATCATCTGACCTTTGCATTCCTCTCCTTAACACTATACCTGCCCATCACTTCCTCATCCCCTCTGTTCACTTCACCAACATACCCATTGATATCCGCTCCAATCACTAGTCTCTCACCCTTGGGTACACTCACCACCACTTCATCCAACTCACTCCAAAATTTTTCTTTCTCATCCATCGCACACCCAACTTGTGGAGCATATGCACTAACAACATTCTTCATTACACCATCAATTTCAGGCTTCATAAACATCACTCTATCAGACACTCTCTTCACCTCCAAAACAGTCTTGGCATACTGTTCCTTTAGGATAGCTGCTACCCCATTTCTCCTGCCATCCACACCATGATAGAACAATTTGAACCTGCCTTCTATACACCTGGCCTTACTTCCCTACCATCTGGTCTCTTGCACGCACAATATATCAACCTTCCTTCTCTCCATCATATCAGCTAGCTCTCTCCCTATACCAATCATACTTCCAACATTCAAAGTTCCTACCCTCACTACTACACTCCTAACCTTCCTCCTCTCTTCCTGCCTTCGGGCATGCCTTCCCCCTCCTCTTCTCCTTTGGCCAACAGTAGCCCAATTTCCGCCAGCACCCTGTTGGGTAACAGTACTGGTGGTGGTCGTTGTTAACCCTGGTCTCGACCGATCTGGTATGGAAATATGAAATGTTCTCCGCATAAGTAATTTGGCAGAGGCTTTATGCTGGATGCCCTTCCTGACGCAACCCTCCCCATTTATCTGGGCTTGGGACCGGCACAAAGAAATGCACTGGCTTGTGCATCCCCAGTGGCTGGGTTGGGTCTATTTCGGTAGACTGAATTTACACTTAAACGAGTTGAAGATTCCAAAGATGACAGCATCGAAATTGCAATAAACCAAACCTGAACATTACCACTTGGCTAACATGGGAAAATGTGCCCTTTTCCCCACTTGTAGTGCAGACCCACAGTTGGTATAATTAGGTAGGCACAACCCCCCACCCCCCCCCACCCCCCACCTGGGTGGGTTTGACAAACTTCTGTGAGTTATTTTGTTAAATGCTGGCCAAGTGCCTTCTTTCCCTGTAAAAAGTGTTGGCAATGTGAAGCCTTGGTTTATTGCAATTTCGGTGCTGTCATCTCGGTAATCTGCAATTCGGATAAGTGTAAATTTGGTCTATCAAAGTAAATCCATATATATATATATATATATATATATATATATATATATATATATATATATATAAACACCCAGAGACACACATACAAACATAACTGAAGGATAACAAAAATTGTGGCTCCTGAACTGCTACAGGGAAGAGGAGGAGAGGGTAATTGAATGGAAATTAATATTACCCTGGTACAAAATAAAAAAAGAAGTGGATGTCTGAAAATGATATGAGCTCCAAGGGGCTGTTACAGTGCAAGCCCAAGTTCATCTGAGTGGACAGGATAAAGAGCTCTGAGGGACAGTGGAATGGAGTGGAACTGGATTAATGGGGGAAGCAACATATGGATCAGAGAAAGGAAGAAAAGGAGGGGACTCGGAATGTGGATGGAGGTAATTCCCCATTAAACGACAGCTAACAAATAAAAAAGATGTGAAATGATGTGGAGATACTCAAAGAGTTTCTTAAAGAGGAGGAGAAAGCAGGTAAGAAATGCAGGTACAAACTGAAGAAAGTGGTCTGAAAGCAGCTAAGTGACAAAACAGCAAAGAAAGATGAAAGTGAAGTGTCAGTGGACAAGTCAGTAAAGGCATTAACAAAAAGATGTCTACCTAGTGAGCAGCCAGACACCAACAACTAAGTGGCTATGTGAAAATGTGGGCAAGGGTGTAAAGTGAATTTTGCAATATTGCCTCTGGAGTGCATGTTTTTCTCTCTTTTTTTTATTTCATGGGCTTGTCTTATCCATATAACTGAAGACGTGGAGAGAATGTAATGAATGATAACCCGAGCAGAGCAGGTGAAGAAGGGATGCCATAGAGAAGTGGAATCAGCATTTATAAGTCCACTAAGGAAGAGCATGGAGTATAGCAGCTGAGTATGGATAAATGGACATTGGTTGTGTTAATTACTAGTGACCAAAGGTAATCAGTTATGGAGTAATTTAATATTGAAAGGGCTACTGAATGGACAATAAAAGGGATAGTTGCTTTACATGAGCAAATGTGTGTATACATGTTAAAGTTATGAACTTTATTTTTCTGTGTTGTTACTCTAACTAGATATGTGTCTTTATTGAAATTGAGGAAAGGTTTTAGGTCAGCCACTTGGAATGTGTATGGAGCATCTGATTATGACAGAAAAAATAATCAATAGTTTAGAAAGAAGGTGGACGTAGCAATGTTACAGATTTTGAAGCTGAAGAAGACAGAAATGCTGAAAATGGAAAAAAATGAGATTTTAAGTGTTTAAAGTGGTGGGAAGGAAGTCTGTACAGACAGGAGGAGGGAGTGGAAAGCTTAGTGAGAGGAGTGCATAGGTGGGTGAAAAAGAATGTTAGGAATGCATTTGAGGGATAATGGATGGCAAGAAGATGGGAGTCAGGGGGAAAGAGAAGATGTTAGAGTACTTTATGGAGCCAGTGAGGTCAGGGAAGTTATAAGTCAGGAGTGTGTAGGCAGTATATTACAGATTAGTGAGGAGGAAAACATAATTATGTTGAAGGGAACTTTAACAGTGTGATAGATCCAGGCATACCTCTCAACCTCTTATAGCAAGAAATCTGGACAAAGCCATAAATAAAAGGGGGACAAAAGCCCAAAAAAATAGGGACAGGAAAGTTGATAGAATAAGAGGTTTTGCATTAGCATCCATTTTCTGAAGGGTATGAAGTCTGAAACTCAAATTTGTGTCATTTTTTCTAAATTCAGTCTTTAATGATTTTCCCCTAATTTGCCAGAAAACCACAATTTTATGAAAAATGGACCAAAAATGTGAGGCAAAATCTGGACATTCTGTGAAAATCTGTACAGTTGAGAGGTATGGATCCAGGCAAAGATAGGTTATTGGGAAGAAATGAAAGGGTAATATAGCCTGACAACAATAGGTTGTTTGGAACAAATGAGTTCTTCAGGGGATAGCAGACAGCTTTACCAGAAATGATGGAGGGGGTTAGGTTTAATTGTTATAGGGACAGTGTTTGAAAATGAAAGCGGTTTACTTTTTCAAGGGAAGAGAGAGCAGCCAAGCAGGCTGGATATGATTTTAGCAGACAGGGAAATGATGGGCGAGTTAGAAAATATGTGAGTAATGGAGAGGGAGTAGTTGAACCATGGTATAGCATTACTGGACTGAGAAGTGAAGACTGAGATGGAAAAGAAATGAGATAGATCCTGGGATAGTAATGGGATGTTAAGCAATTAGAAAGCGTTTAGAAGATAGTGATGTGGGTACTTAAGGAGAATTCAGGGCAGAAAGGAGGATGGGGTATTAAGGAATATGATGGAGTAAAAGCAGCATGGAAGGGAAGAATAATAGTATGAAGGAGTGAAATGAGAAGGGAGGGGAAGGAAAACATTGAGAGGATTTGATGCGATAAGGCACCAGATGCAAAGTAAGAGGCAGCCAATGGATGAGTCAGAGGAGAATATGGAGCAAGTGAAGGTTCCGTTCACAGCATGGAAGGAAGTGAGGAGTAGCAAAGATTTAACAGGAAGGGAGCTAGGTGGTGGCAGTGGGGAGAGATTTATTTAACATTATTCTGCTGGAAACTAAAAGATCAGAAAAAGAAAGCATTTGTGTCAAAGATTAGGAGGACGAGAGGGAAAAGGTTTTTAAAACTTGGGAAATCAGGGAAGAGAGTGTATGTGGTTTTATGAGGATCATGAAGAACATGAAAGGGGAGGTGTATAAGAGGTAGGAGGGGAGATGCTGGTGAAAAGGAAATGTAAGTGCTAAACAGAAAAATAGTTGTGGGAGTAATAGTGGAGGTGATTAAGCATTTAAGGAAAAGAAAGGCCAGGGGGGGCAGACGGATATCTAATAGAGTTTTATAAAAAAGTAGTTTTCTAGGAGCAATGGAAGGGTGGGATTAGTAATATTATTGATAAGGGAGAATTGCCAGAGTTAATGTATGAGGCAATGGATATGGTTTTATATGATGGAAAGGGAGGAAGATGGATCACAGAATAATAGGAAAAAATCGTTATGTAATGTGGATGCAAAAGCTAGAGGAGTGGTTGTTTGGCGTGACTGGTGATAAATAGTTGTGTTTTGTTAAAGACTGGTTTTCTGAGAATCATGAGACTACTGAATGGACAGTAAAAGGGATAGTTGCTTTAAATGAGCAAATGTGTGTATACATGTTAAAGTTGTGAACTTTATTTTTCTATGTTGTTACTCTAACTAGATATGTGTCTTTATTGAAATTGCACTTACTAAATATTTGTGAAAGGGACAGAAGTGAGAGGGGGAAGGAGAGTGGGGATGACTTTAATGGCTTCAAAAAAAGCTTTTGATAGCATATTGTATTGGTGATTATTTATTTATTTTACATTTGTTTACTGGGAGTGTTCGACTGGACTAGTAGCCTGTTTTCAGTGGAAGCCCTGGGGAGAAAACCTTCAAGATATAATATAATATGACATACATTAGAACACATACGGTTAACATGCATTTACAATGCAGGTATTATACACCAGGTATTATAAAGTATACACAAATTCAGATAATTTATATGTTTTAGGACAACATCGGGGAAATAGAGTTTGAGAAGGTCAGATGAAGAAAGAAGGTTATTTAGGTACCATAGTTTCTGATAGGCAAAAAGAGCCTTATACAGAGGATAAGGAATGCGATGAGTATAACGGCAGAACCTGGAAGGGTAGTGTGCATTGTTTTGTTGATAAGTGCATGATTTAATTTGAAGAAGTAGAGAAACAGCTACCACTCATCCTGAATATCTTAGAGTTAGGGCTTAAATCTCATACAAAAAGCCTACAGTGCTTAGAGTGTGTGCTGTGGATAGAAAGTAGGCAGTTTTACCTTGGCCTGAAGAGAGACATAAATACCCGGGGTCATTTTTGTAAAGGAAAGGAAACAAAAAGGAGGAGCTGGGGGGAGGCACAACAGAGGATTAGAAAATTACTAATTTGTTGGCCAGAAGGGCTGCTATACATTACAAGGAAGAACTGACATAGTTAGGGTCTTGATCTTTTCATGTGTTGGCATGTGTATATAAATTCAAGTTACATGAAAGAAAATCACAGAAGGGATTGTAAGTGAGCCTTCCAGAAGACGTGAGGTCCAATAAAAGTGACAAACTTCACAAATGTATGGAAAATGTAAGTTAATTCCTATGACTGGTCGGAAAAGGAGCCTTTGGTTATGTAGTATATGTAGCTTTTTCAGAAAATAGGGAAATAAGCAGACTTATCTGCTTATCTCCTGTTATCTGTAAAACTAAAAGCACTAGCTAATGAATCATCTAGACTCCTCTTCTCCATATGAAGAGAAGATTACTGCAGCTATCATGAACTTTAAGAGATGACATCTTTGATGTTTTGCTGTTGGATAGCATTGAATATCTTTAAACTTTTTAAAGCAATACAGATCACTAGTCTGTTCCTTCCTTTTTTAGGATGAGACACCAAGGTTTCTGAGGCAGAAATGTCCTGCTGCACTATGAAACTAGTTTATAAATCACAATGGCTGAGATTCATAAATGGTTAGTACATTGCACAGTCCAAATTAGCATGGTAGTGGCCATGTGCAGGGTGTGGATGATTCTGAAATGCCAATAGCATGGCTGCACAGTGGTTAAAACAGTGCAATATGCTGCACATGCTAGTAAGTGCATAACGACATGTAAATGAGGATCCCACACAAATTAACCTAGCAGATTATGCAAATGAATAAACACAAAATAACCATTTCAGAAAAGTATAAAATAGCAGGTGTGTACAGCTCTGCATACCCGTTTTGAGTGCCCAAGGTACATGCAGTACATTATAGGAGCCCTAGGAACAGCAGCACAAATAACACAGCAGAGTGAACTGAGAACAATCATCACCAATGCTTGCAATGTTTCATGTAGGGGCCATCTTTGTCAATAGAGGAGGTACTGACAGTACCTGATATACCACCACCTAACGGACCAAAAGGTTGCACACTGTTTCTTAGTAGACAAGGATACTGCAAGGGGACTTAGACAAACTTGTCTCCCACAAGCAGAATTGAGAGGAATATGAGCTATGCCCATCCCTGTGGACATAAGGCTATCTGTAGCATTAAGCATCTTAGACACATGGACCTTCATGTGACCTATAGGGGACACATTAGAGACATTTAAGACTCTAATACACAGTGTAACCAAACAGGCTCAAGCTATGCAAGTACGACAAAAGTGCATGGCCAAAAACCCAATTAGCAAAACCAAAAACAATGGCCAGCACAGAAACAGTGATGAATAATTTTAATAAATTAAATTGAAATGTACAGAATACACAACATGTACCAAGTCAATACATGGGCAAACCCATTTCAGCTATGCCTTCAGTACCCTAAAAAAAATGATAAAGAAATCACCATATATAAAAAATATTACACACACTCCCTCCATCCAGCAATACAATCAAAGAATCTCATTTAGACCAGGAGAAACCTAATTTAACTATGCACACGCATTCCTTTTTATAGCGCAAATCATGCCAACCCAGGTTACTATAACTTTTAATAATAATACAGTCTATAGCAATAAACCTAAAAACAGATGCAGAATGTTTTAAAGTGTGTTTATACAACGCATTAGACAACTTTTTATTTCTAATGTCACTTAAGTGATCATAAACACATGTTTTAAATTGTCTAGAAGCCTGTCCCACGTAAGAGGCAGATCAACTACACTGTGCCAGATAAATAACCCATTCAGGAAGAACAATTATTATAACAATGAACATCAAACACTTTAGACGCATTACATGATGAAGTGTATAATTTTCAAAACATATCTACAAGCTGTACAATGACCATATGGCAAGCATCCAAATACTGGCATACCATCCAAAGACAGTTGTTTAGTAAAACCCACATAAGATGTTTTTTTTTTTTAAATGATTGAAATAATTTCCAATAGTTTTACCTTACCTATAGGTAAAGGAACAACATGTTGGCAACAATTTAGCAAGCTTATGATCAGTCATAAGAATTCCCCAATGTCTATTAATTAAGTCACAAAAATACTGAAAAGTGGTAACAAAACTAATATCAGTGTAAAATTTTTCTTTATTTTTATATTGTAACAATGAATTTCTATCCATAGAATGAACCAAATTCTGAATTTTATAACTAACAGAACTATTGTATCCCCTGGCCAAAAGCGTATGAGTCAGTTCATTATTGTGTTTTTTCAACTCATCTTCAAAAGAACAAATCCTCAACCCGCATAAATTGTGATTTTGGGATTTTCTTTTATAATATGTGAAGGATGACAACTGTTCACATCCAAAAAGCAATTATAATGAAATTCTTTCTGAAAATGAGTACTGTTAAGTATGCCATTATAATTTTTCATAACAGTTACATCCAAAAAGGCAATCTGTTTAATATCAAAAGAAATGGTAAACAGTATTCTCCATTTATTCTTATTTAAATACTCTAAATATTCTCTCAAATATGTGGCATCGGACTTCCATACAAGCCAGCAGTCATCCAAATAATGCCAAATATCCATCTCTTTCATATAAATATCATGGCTAGGATTATAAATCAATTGCTCTTCAACATATCCCATAAAAAAGTTAGCATAAATGGGGGCAAAGGAAGCTCCCATAGCTGTACCTTTAAGTTGTAAATAGCAAATCCCATCAAAATAAAATACATTTTTGGTTAAAACATGCTCAGTTAAACAAAGGAAGAATGTATTAAATCCCAGACTATAAATACATAACTTATTTAACCAAATATCAATAGTCATCAACCCAGCACAATGT
The DNA here is from genome assembly GCF_019279795.1 of Protopterus annectens. NCBI lineage: Eukaryota > Metazoa > Chordata > Ceratodontiformes > Protopteridae > Protopterus > Protopterus annectens. The sequence goes on along the minus strand of NC_056748.1, from coordinate 287,447,979 downwards.
GGAATGTTTGTATACAGAGATTTTATGTCCAAGGTCCAGATATAATAAGATTTTTCCAATTGAATTTTTCTATTAGAATATTTATAAATTCAGTTTTATCCTTAATTCCAGATCAAACACCAATCAATAAGGGTCTAAGGTATTGAATAAAAAAAAAACTGAAAGGAGTCAAAGATGCATGACCTGACATATATATAGCCAGTTTATCTGAGGTTCTAGATGTCATAGATACTACCCATATTACTTTCAAGAGACCATCAGATCCAGAGGGCCTGCTATACATTAACAGGAAGGGCTTTCACTTTGAGAACTACCAGGTAGTCTATAGCGTCCAGGACATTATTTAAAAGGCGTGTCTGATACCTAAGCAATATGAGTGATTCAAACATTTGGCATATGTCTGACTATATTAATGATTCCTGAAAAGGGACTTCAGACAGAGATGGCTGGTTGGAAGGTATCCACACATGCCAAATAGACAGGCCAGTATACACATGTACCAAGCATACAGGGAACATGCCACAAATAATATGTTTTTTGTTGGGTGTTGCAGGCAATGCCTGATATGACCCAGAGTCCTGATTTATGACTCTAATACACAACTCCCAAAACATGTTGGAAATGACCTATAATAAGCTCATGTGGAAACCTGAAATACAATGTAGTAGGTATTTAGGCTACTGAAGGGATGACTTTGATGTTCAGACGCCTCAGCAGAGCTATGCAGAAAGATGCTTGGTTTGTGTGTGTGTGTGTGTGTGTGTGTGTGTGTGTGTGTGTGTGTGTGTGTGTGTGTGTGTGTGTGTGTGTCTGTGTGTGTGCGTGTGTGTGCGTGTGTGTGTGTGTGTGTGTGTGTGTGTGTGTGTGTGTGTGTGTGTGTGTGTGTGTGTGTGTGTGTGTGTGTGATGTTTAAGAACATGGAATTGCACAAAGAAGCAGCAGGTAAGCATCTTTGCAGGAACTGCCATACAAGTCAGTGCAGTGGCAGAAGAGAAGGGTGGACAGTCAGGGGAGGAACGTACAGTAGCAGAACTACAGTCACAGTAAAGGCAGCTGTAATATATTGCAGCACTGTGAAAGAAGTTTTGTCTGGTCTACAAATATGGACCATGACATGGACAATACTGAATAAAATTATATATAATACAGTGTCACACCCAGGCAATGCAGTGCAGTGCATGGACTAGCCATGCTATGCATCAGATACCCTTATACCCACACAGATTAAGGAGTGGGCTGGGTGCAGTCATTCTCACTTGCACAGCTGAATGTACAGGTGGGTGCAATGCTATAATGTGGAGCAGTATCATAAGAGGTGACTATGGTAACCACTCTGCAAGGGTGTGAGCAGACAGAGATCACATCCTCCAGTGGTGGTGTTGGGGTGCTGTGATGTGACTGTTGCCAGTGTTCACTTTGTTGGCCTGGTGTCTCAGGGCTCAGCCTGGTCCACTGCATAGAAAGGGCCATTGCACAGAAAGGAATATGCATGTGCAACCTGACAAGATATCCCTTGTGTTGAGCTTAAAGAGAAAATCCCAGGGTGGCAGACCATGTACTCACAGATGATACTGAAGCTGACTCACCAAAAGTCTGTGAAGTTTAATTGGGGTTGTCTGTAAATGACCACGTCACACCTAGACCTTCCATGACCACAGACTGCATAGCAGCCCAGATGGTAGTTGCAGTATGTTTCATGTATGCATCTAAGAAGGCAATATTTGCCACCAGAAACCTTAGCTACAGTGTGTGGTCCCTGTCTCTGTACTTTAGGTTTCTGTGCAATAGATGTACTTCCTCCCCCAAACCATGAAGCACACTTCCATCTCAACAGTGCTATAGGCAGCATTTGTCTGAGCCTGAGTCACTGATTTGCACATCTGCTGGTTAACTCAAAGTACTGCAGCTATACCAGGGCAGTCTTTGTGTCATGGTCATGCTGTGTAGGCTGGGAACACAGGTGGAACTGATGTAGGACTCTTAAGTATAGGATATCTTTTATGCACTGGTGAGGTCATGTGTTCAACCTCTACTTCTACAGGCACCTTTGTAATGGTGGATCTCGGTGACATTTCCCTGTGCTGAGCTGCACACAGTGCCACTGTATCATCAGATAATGTCAAGTACATGTGGCCATCATTGTTCATCATAGGTGCTTTGCAGACACCAGCCCTGTGTTGTACTGTTGTGCTTAATCCTCCACTAGTGGAATCTGACAAAGCATAAACACACATGATACGACTGTCAAGCCACACACATGTGCCCCAATACCACCTGTGGAATGCATAATACAACCCATGGAAATATTGCTACAGAATACGTTGAAGCCATACATTGTTATGCAGTATGTTGCATTTGCATACCGGAGATGTCTAAAAGGACACATATTCTGATGGCCATTGAACAGGCCCTCATTTTGCTCATGCTGTGGTATAGCTACTACAATAACCATTACTAACATCTTATGACCCTACTAACACAAAGGTACTTGCTGCCAGCCCAGCTCCAAATCCTAGCCATCCCCCCAGGTATGAAGGGCTATCCCCCTTGTTTGGCCAGTGACACTAAAGCTTGTCAACCTCAGTGAGCTGCTTCTCAGTAAGTGGTCATCTTACGTAGTCACGTACGTTATGCAGTCTGTCACCCATTTGCTTTCTTTTTCATAAACCATCAGTAACCTTTCATCACAGCTGTTGCAGAGACCTATTATATCCATACTGCATCATTCCCTGCCAAATCTGGTTACAATAATACTTATCTGCAGCACCTTTGCCCTGGAGATGCATGGTGTGCATGCAGAGGGCCTCAAGTGGAAATTTATTTTTATAGTCAGTAAACTTCACAAGCTGTTGCTGCACTCAATTTGCATACAGTACCTGTATACTTGAGGGCATAAACATGCCTCTCACTGGGAATGTATGTTACATTCTGGCATGCATATATATGACCATGGCCTTCCCCTCTTAATGCACCTTGTTAATAGCTGCAGTTATAGCTATGCATACCTCTTAGGTAGTTTACCCACACCTATACATACAGTCTTAGCACCCCTGCACACACACACACACACACACACACACACACACACACACACACACACACACACACACACACACACACACACACACTCACACTTAGTGCCATGTAACCCCACTTTTTTTATTTTCAAAGCTTTATTCCCTCCACAGACACAGATAGGTAGTATTGATCCATGCCAGTAACACATGGAGTCCCAGTCATTTGTACATCAAGTCATGTGCCTCACTGTCCCTGACAGCAACCACAGAGTTGGTAATTGTTGCTGAGGAAGTTTACCTCTCAGGGCATCTTCCTTAACTCTGTTAAGCTCCAAATATATGGAGGTCTTACTCATATTCCTCTACATCTCTGACATATAGCTGTAATTGATTTTGTGCCAAATGGTGATGGCACATTATGTAGTGCTAATGAAAGACAGTTAGCACAGCAGTTATGCAAGTGAAGCCAGATAGTACCACTATCTGCAAATCGCTTGTGCACTATGGGCTACATGTGCTTGAACATGTAGCATCTGACCTTTTTTGCTCATACGTATGGCATCTGTATGCATGTAGTACCATGATACAGAGCTATATTATATCATAAGTGATTTACAAATGTGCATCCATTTGAACAGGTCTATCATGTTGCTCCTTGAGCAGACCTACAACATGGTCATAGATAACTTAGTGAGTGGGAAAAGCAGGATTCCTGTATGGTTTGATAGTAAATGCAGGCTTTTCCTATTCTTCCTCATACAGACTTAAAGAGGCACCTACTGAGCTAACATGATAGCTCTTTAAAGAAGATGGATACCTAGAAAAAGCTGGGCCAGGTATTGAATGACGTCACTTGACATTACTTGTACAGAAGAGCATTGCCATCATTATTATGCAGACCTCATCTGGCACCACCTGAACTGCTCCAACAATAGGAAGCAGAGATTCAGGAGGGAGAATCAAAAATCTACTGCAAGCATTTATATTTTCAGTACTGACATTGACTTGTCCTTTGTACAGTATTGTATTCGTATACTTAACAGTATGTGCTTTGCTTTACATCTGTGGAGGAGCATTAGCTAAGCATGGTTGGATAAGAAGATAGGATCACCTCTGCTGGCAGCAGAGGGTCAGACAATACAACTATGCCAACCCACTGTACAGCTGCAATTTGTATTTGTAGCATATGTGTGTGATAATGTTTTCCTATTAAGTCATATCTCTGTCAGTCTCATTGTGGAGGAGGAGAGGCCATGATCATCTCACTGTTTTTCAGACAGTAGCTTGCTGGGGGTCGTAAGGTCTGACTTTCAAGAAGGGATGATGGTCCCCCTGTTAGAGGTGACCTAGCTTGAATCACTGGTGCCTTGCATATCCACATCTAAGGGAGGGCAAAAGCTCCTCTCTTGAGAGTGGACTTGAGGAGTCTCCAGTGGTACCCTGGCATCTGATGTGGAGGCTGGCTGCTGACAAGGTGCACCAGCAAACTAGATGCCCACCTAGACAATGTGAAGTGCCTTTTGGCATGGCTGGTAGAATCACATGACTGGCAGGCCTCCATCTATCTGTCCTCCAGATAAACAACCAATCCATAACAATGACTACCCAGAAGAGTGATATTTGGATTTGCTGCCCAGTCGGCTGACCTGGACTTTAACCATGCCTGGAGCCATCCAGTCCTTTTTCAAGTATGTTCCTTCCAGTAGTTCTCATTCTCCATTCCTTGTTTATCCAAAACTCCTAATGACCAGTTCTCCCACTGACCACTTCCTTGTGTGTCCATCCAGTATTTCCCCACCTTTTGCATCTTGCCCCTGTCTATATATCTTTGTTCCATGTTTGTAGGGCTGAATGTCTGTCTGCCTGTCTCTGTCTGATACGTGCCCTTCTTCAACTATCCCACTCACAGCCATCCCATCAGTATATTCCCTACACACTGTTCATTTCTGGCACTTTAAAAAGAGGCTCTATTCTCCCAGTGAAATACCCTTCCTTCCTTGTCTACCATTCATTCTTTATGACTATACGTCTATGTTTACCTCTGCTTACTGTTCTCCACTCTCCTATCTACCCTATTTCTTCTCCATCTATACTGACTGCAGAGTTGCCATTTTGCTGTGCTTACCCACAATGGTATTTCAGTTGGCTTGTGCTCCAGGGTGCTGATTTTCTTGTGGCGGCAGGCACACGCTCCAGGTATAGGTCAGTGTACTGAGTGCAGGTTGTACACTCCCTTAGCCACACTAGCCTACATTAGCTCTGATGTCCATCGCATTGGCCAAAGGTATTGCTCTAGTGCTGCTCCTGCTGTATGGTAACAGCACTGTTTACCCCATTACTGCTGCACCTTTGCTTCACTGTGTGGTAATTAGCTCAGTATGTTGGCACTATTCCCTGCCTGGCACACCTATGAGTAACACACCAGCACTTTGTGCAGCAACATACTTAATATTAGTGAACTGCTTGTCTATCAGTCCTAGCTAATGTCTTCCTTTACTTGAACTGAACCCTGCTTCGCCAAGTGGAAACATCCACAGGTTAGCAAAGCTGCTGCTTTCTTTCAGTAACACTGGTTACTTTTGTTGCAGGTGGTCTGTTTTATCTACTGTGCTCTTAATGTCCTGACTGGGTGTCAAAAACTAATTAAAGGACATATCTCTGTACCAGTGGTATTGTTAGCACAGGGCTGAATGCTGATTGTCTGTACATTTAGCATTACACAATAAAAACAAAAGAACTAGAAACTTGAAACTTTCTTGGCACAAATGACATGCCCTTTGTTCATTTCCTTACTTACTACCAACTGACAACAAATCTAAATGTATGTATTTTTATATATTTCTAATGCCGTTATATTTCTTTGATTCTTCAATGTTTTCACTGTTTCTGGTATCAGCTATTTACCTATAGTTACCATTACTTATAAAGCCACCTGGTTTTAGAAGAAGCCCTAAAATACTATATTTTTGAACTTGTCTGTTGCAATCCAGAGTAGAGTTCTAACATTTTTGTAACAAACTGAGCTAAACTTCATCTAGAATTGCCAGCTCTTTGCTTTCAGAAATGTAGCTTGTCTATAAACTGCCTGCAGTTCTACTACCATCCTGGTTGCAGGTTAAGGAGAAAAATGACACAGCTAAGGGGTTCAATAACGCCTGCACTAAGTTTACACTGCTCTGAGTGTTCAATAACGCCTGCACTAAGTGTACACTGCTCTGAGTGTTCAATAATGCCTGCACTGTGTACACTGCTCTGAGTGAACAGACAACACTGACATAACGCACACCTTCTTCCACCTAATTTTAGTTTTCCTGCTGATACTATTGCAGCTTTAAATATTAACAGGGATTCATAAAGGTCACCACAAAGTGTAGACTACATGTGCACTTAGTGTAATCTTTCTGAGTGACTAAAAAGCACAAAAATGTGCTAAGAATATTCTTGAATACATATCGTGTACACTTAGTGTAGGCTTTAGTTAAGCTAACTTGGGTTTCCACAAAAGTATGTTTCTGGAATCTGAATAGCAATACATAAAGCTAGTTATATAGAACACATGGTTTATTAGCATTGACACATAATATGTACTAATATGTCATTGAAGAAGAAGAATAACCTCAGTTTTTCACCGAGATTATGAGTCTGATGAAAAGATATGAAAAGTTCATTGTTCAGTACTCACAAAGTTACTTCTATGAGTCTAACTGACTGAGTCTTCATCAGGAATGTTTTTACACACACAAATCAAGTCTACTGTAAGACTGCAGTTGTGTGACACTTTTTTCATCTTTTAATTTATATGATGGTGGGCCAAGTGTCCCATGTCAGGGTGCAGAGGGCTGTCCACTTGCAAAAATGCAATGTATGTAGTGATTCCACATGCAGTTTCAGTGGATGAGTTATCTGCTAAGTTTGTTTCCTCCAGTATCGTATATGCAGCCTAAATTCAACTTTTCATAGTGGATCTAATGAGCACTGACAAAAACACTGATTACAAACCATGTATTACTTACATCTATATCCTATAGGTTTCTAACAGTTTTAAGAAAACAATATCATCTCAAGATAAACTCATGGTTCTGCTGCTTAATGCTAGGAGTCCAGGAAACTGCACTCTCTGGAAGCACTCCTCACAGTGGAAGATGCTGACATCTGTGCAGTCAGTGAGACATGGTTCAAAGCTGTGGAGAGCACCCCAGCCATGCAAGGCTACAATGCTTTCCACACATTCAGAACTCAGTCTGAGGGTGAAAGAACTAAAGTTGGAGGTGTATCTATCTTCATTAATGCAAGTGCACCTCGAGTGATCAAACAGTATGACTCTCTCGAGCTACTCTATGTCCAATTAACTATAGGCAAAATACCCTACCACATAATTGCTAGCTATTCACCCACCATGAACCACGAAAAGCACACCACATACCTGGACTTACTGGAGTCACTAACCATACAGTCAAACACTTTGGTCATGGGTGATTTCAACTATTCTTCCATCGACTGGGAAACATACATGAGCACAAACATGCTTGCCCAGAGGTTCCTGGACTTTGTCAGCCCAAATGCACTGGAACAGATAGTCAACACCCCCACAATGGGATCAAATGTCCAAGACATAGTACTCACCAGAATAGGGTATCACTGCACTTCCCAGTGTGTGATGCCCTCACTGCTAAGATCAGACCATAAATGTCTCTTTCAATGTAAAGTACAGTTGTGCAAAATTTTACCATAAGAATAGATGTCCTTGCCTTCACTGCTGCAGTATTCTTAACATATGGGATACCCTACTGTGGAAGCCCAACATCCGGCCAGTCTACTAAAGACTCCTGCTGCTTTAAAGGTACACCAAACTTCACCCAAACACTCCTTGCATAGTGTAGGGAATAAAGATGATGTGCAGGCCTACCATACTCAGAACTGATTCTCCCAGTAGGAACACCAGACCAAGGAACCCAAGAGGTAATTTGTACATCCAGAAAGGCAATGGACTAGAGGGAAGGAGGGAGGGAGGGAGTGAATACTGCAGCAGTGAAGGCAAGGACATCTACAGTTATGGTAAGATTTTACACAACTATATTATGTCCTTACATTCATTGCTACAGTATTCTTAACATATGGGAGAGTGCCAAAGCTCAAGAGGAAACTAGTGAGGGGGAAGGAGCAGAAGATTCTCCTACAAAGCCATGAAGAATGGCAATAGCAAAATCAGCCCTAGCTCTAGAGATACCATCCAACTTGTAGTGCATGGTAAAGATATAAACAGAAGTCCAGGTAGCTACTTCAAGAACAGAATTAGTATCTAAGCCCTTGAAAAAAGCACCAGAAGAAGCCATAGCTCTAGCAAAATGAGCATTGACTGAAGAGGGAATGCTCTTCCCATGAAAAGTGTAAAAAAAAGAAATAGCCTTAGAAATCCAAGAAGTAACACTTTGCTTGGATACAGTAAGCCCCAAAGATCTAGGATGAAAATAAACAAATAAATGATCAATTTTCTAATAGCCTTAGTCTTATCCAAATAAACCCTGAGTTCCCTATGCACATCCAAAGTATGCAGCACCCTCTCACTGTCAGATTGTGGAGAGGGGAAAAAAGTAGGCAGATTAATAGACTGATAGACTAATAGACTGTATATATATATATATATATATATATATATATATATATATATATATATATATGTATGTATGTATGTATATATATATATATATATATATATATATATATATATATATTAACATCCTGCACAAATGACCATTATATTTGTATCATTGCTATAAATCTGTGTTAAAACTTACAAAGTGTTCAATGCAGAGTTCATTATCAGACAACTTCTACATCTCCAGAAGCTTCTCGAAGCTAATCCTTATCATAAAAAGTAAGAAGTAGGTGAACAAAACAGTTACCATTTTACAGTGAAATAAAATGCTTGATACTGCCTTTAGTGATCTTAAGCATTGCCACCAAAGTAACCACTTCATTACAAAAAGTCAGTTGTGTTCTTTTTTCTAATCATGTTGCTGACCTCCAATTTCATGCTGCAGCTACTGAAGAAATATATATACTATTCCAGAAGCTCCTCTCCGATGCCAGGTCTGATTCACTCAGTACCCACCCCATCTTCATTAATAAATGTTTTCTTCGTATAGTGGTCTCACTGACATACATAATTAGCCTTACTATCACTGCAGAGATCCTACCTGACCAACAGCCTTCCTATTTATTGAATTGTTAATAAATGGAATGAGAATAGTTGACCGGTTATGACTGAGTACAGAACAATTTGAAAATCTCTACATTCAAGATGACATTGGAAATGCATTGGATGGAAGTTGGTCTTTACTAGGTGCTAGTGTGACCTCAAGACAGATATGTATTAGTTTGGGGAAGTAAGACATGACAGAAATTGTTTCTGTATTTCACAAGTTAGAGGAGTAAAAACGAATAATATAACATACATTACCATCTGCACTTATGGATTTTGTTAGTGAGGTGAAGAGCTATTTGAATATGCATGGAAGATGTTTCATATGTTTTGTGTTGAAATACATGTTTTTACTAGATGTTGAGTATTGCTGTATTTGCAGTTTTACAGAGACACTTTTTAATTATTGAATGGTACACCATTTTGCAGTTCATTGTTCTAGTATAAATAACTTCATAGGTAGCTAGTAGGAATATGACTCAGTAAACCACTGCGGAGCCTAACCAAGTTTCCCAGTAACTTGCTCAAGGTCAAACAGGAGGCAAATTAACACTGAGGTAATCAAAGCCTGGACCACACAAAGCATCTCATTAATATCTCATAGCCTTAATCCTCTGCAGTATCATAAAAAATCCTCCTTGACCTCTAGATGCAGAGCAGCATCCTCCCTATTCTCAAGAAGGACATCAGTGTAGTAGTGAAAACTATGTACTCATCCTTCTGCTCTCACCATTAGTAAAGATGCTTTAGCAATGCACTATTGTTCGTATACAAACTACTTTAGTGTCTGTGATCTTGTTTGTGATAAGCAGCATAGTTCAGGTTATAACATCCTTATTCACCCTCACCTGTACCACAGGAAGCCATAGTTTTAACAGAACCAGAACCTCATCCATATAACACATTACACAGATTTCCCAGTGACCACAGTAAAACACATACATACTGCCATCACAGCACAATAAAGAGAAAGAGTCCATAACATCAAAGACATCAGGTGTAATGGTATATACACTATGCCATACACATTCCACAATGTACACTTTTTAAAATATTGTATGCAATGACGTGCTAGAACTGATATTTAAAAAGGAAATTAGCATATTTATTATGGTTTATGGTTACATGTTCAACTCATTACAGCCGAGTGACATCTCCAGGTGTTTCTGCAGTTACATCCTACTGCTCCTCTAGGCGTCAAATATTGCCTGTTCATGTTTGCATTAATAATTCCAAAACCATGTTACATACAAGGTATTGGAAAATTTTATCTTGAAGCATACATGATAGCAAATACAATTGTATTGATATATGACCTCTGTCAATGGGTATTTGTTAAAAATGTAAGGTGATAACTTCAATTTTTAAATGCTGAAGCCATGCCCACTAGGAGTTAAAGGTACACACTCAAAAGAGCTCTACTGGAGGGAATGAGTCGGTCTTTTTGTAATGCATGGTTGGTTAAATATGGGGTTTGCTCAGAAACAAAAAACATGCAAGTTTGTGGCTATGGGCTTGAAGTAAGGATAAAATTCTAAAATCTTTAGTTACACCCATGGTACATATTAAAAAAAAATCCTGTAGTTAATACAAAAACTCCCATGTACTGTACTGAGTTATCTACTCTCCAGTGTTATATACCAGGAAATGATGAATTAATTGCAAATAATACCTCTGCAAGTGTCATGTGCTGTAAGCTATGCCGTACAACTGTTGTCGTTATAGGCATTACAATTTTAGGTTCATAGGTGTTTATTAGTCTAATGACCAAAGTGGGCTTTTTAAGCCTAGCCATGCATCTGAAATATTTAACAGGTTCTGGTACCCTTGATAAGTCTAAGCAGGGGCTTGGGAAATGAAACATTTATAAGCAGTGGCCTGGGAGATGCCTGTGCCCATTAGAGACATAGGTGCTAAACCAGGGATGAATTTCCTGTTCCCCTTCTAATTATCCAAGTTACACTTGAATTGGGTTAGGGAGGAACTCTGCTTTACCTGGATTGGGAGACAGTTCCATACAAAGGGGTAGTCTCTTGGATACATACCTGTTTCTCCAGCAGGTCCCATTTATATCACAGGCAAGGTTTAAGTTTTCAGAATGGGTAATGTTGGTGCTGTTTGTTTTGTGGATATACAGAAGGTCCATGAGAGTGGAGTCTGACAATGCCATGTATGCCAGGCATAGATCTCTCCTCAACAGTCTGTAGGAGACAGAATACAAGGATAGGGTATTGAGGCCGTCTGCATGGGACAATTGCCTTATGCCCTGTTGTGATGCCCCTGCACTGGCCCAGTAGTCAAGGAGCCTCAATCCTCACCACTGACAACAGCAAGGGGATGTACATACTGGGAGGATGACAAGTACATACATAGTAAAGTGCAATTTCCCTTAAGAGCACACAGAGACAACAGTCAGTCTGGGGCTGGTTTCTCCCTCTTTCTCAAGATCCCCAATAAGACTCCCCACTGGCTCAGGTACAGGGTTGAGATCTCAGCTGAGTGGTCAAGCCAAAATCTCCAGCACTCTCTCTGTCCAACCAGTGCTTCGTGTCCCTGTCCAAGTAGCTGACACACACACCCTCTTTGAAGTTTAATTTATGTACAAACACACACCTGGGGAAGCCTGGCACAGGTTTACTAGCTATGCCCCTTTCTGCCCAGAGTATAAGGTAGTTTCTACTGCCACCAACCACTACTTATCAGTTACTGTAAAGCTCTTACAAAGGGTGTCCAATCCTACTGTGTAATGTTACTATTAATCCAAATGGTAGTCTGACCAAGACTTGCAAGCTATTTAGGAGTGGCTTGTACAGTATCACCAAATACATAAGTACTCTAAGAGCTTAATATGGCTCACAGATATCAGCCACAAAGATAGGTTTAACTATATTTAATGATAAATAATAAAAGAACAAGACAATGCTCAGTAAATCAACACAGTAACTTCAGAGTTCAAAATCACAAGAAATATTTTAAAACAACATTGCAGGACAGTCTCAAATAAATACAGAAAACATTTACACTAATGTTTACTATATTCCTATCTATATCTAAAAGAGATACTATAACCTAAATCTTACTTACAGCAAGGCAAGTGCAGATAAATCTTGATGAGTGAATGGGTAATAGAAAATTCATCCCGGGGATCACGCCAGTGACTCTACTTGATAGAGGCACTGGGAACTAACATCAGGTGGCATTATGCCAGGGCACTTCTATGGGGTAGGCTTGTAAATGCTCCAGGGCCATTAGCCTAGTACACATCAATGAACCTATGAACATATGGTGATGATGAGTGGATGTTCTTGCTAGGTCCAAGACAAAATACAAAATGCACTGTCTCTCTCTCTCTCTGAGAGAGTTCTTAAATTAATATCAAATATTACTGCTGGGTTAGCTTGGATGATATCACTTTTTGTCACCTAACTTCAGTTCCCAAGCTAAAACAGAAACTAACAGAATTTAACATCTCTGTGTGAAAAATACACATATCTATCAGATGTTTACAGATCTTGGAAGTTGGAAAATAATAAAGCACTTTTACATTTTAAACCTAGTAATTACTTCTCTCTCAAGACATTGCAAAAACTTCTAGCTCTAGACATTGTGTCTGCTACACTGAAACTGAGAGAGAACTTTTATAACACAATTGTAAAGCAACTTAATTTCAACTTATTTTCTTGAAGTTTTGCAAGTTAACCCTTTTATGTTCTGGTTTCTAATGTTAAAACATACATTTGCCCAGGTATATAGTTTATATGCATTTCTGTTCTAAGTCAGCAGGGCATGCTGTGGTTATAATTTAGCTCAGTACATAACATACAGTTCTGTATAAATCATATCAATATTCACAAATTACATATAATTATTTACAAAATTCCAGATAGCTGGGCTGGCAATATTTCCCTATTTCACACTTGTATTCTTTTAGTGAGGAACCTCTGTTGACATTCCAATTGTTGAATATGCCTGGTTAGGTGGATAGCAAAGGGGGCATTGTACTCCATGATAGATCTGATGAATGCTGAATACAGTTGGAACAATAACTTCCATGGGTCTAGATGCCATGCCTTTCTTTATAAGTTGTGCAACACATAATGAGTGTATTGTCAGTATGATAGATACCAGGAGTAGATGACTTCCCGAAGGATACTATTATGCATTTCTTGGCATTTAGTTTTATTCCATTGCTCTGACACCAGCTGTTTGTCTGTGTCAACCCTTTCTGGAGAACATTTGTATCATTATGGGATTTAATGACAGCTCCTAATTTGCAATCTTCTGCAAATTTAGTCAGCCAGAGACCATTGACATTGGCCTTGACTTCAGAGAAGTAAATGCCAAAAAGGAGCGGTCCAAGGACCGGTCCCTGAGGGTGTCCACTTGTGACTGGCCTCTTTGTAGAGGTGGACTCCCCAATTCTACCTTCCTAGGACCTGTCTGTAAGCCAGTTGGCTAGCCACCAAGTGACATACGGGTTTGTACCTAACCTCTTGAGTTTGTCAACAATGCTCGAGTGGGGTATTGTGTCAAATGCTTTGGCCAGATCAAAGTAGGCAGCATGAACCATTTTGCCCTTATCCATTGCTTTGGTGATCTCCTCAAAGAAGTCCACCATGTTGAGTAGGCATGACCTGCCCTTGACAAAACCAAAGTGGGTTGAGTCCAGTGTCTGGAGGTTTGCTATGTCATTATTGATCATTTCCATGATAATTCTTTCCATGGTTTTGCATATAAGACTAGTGAAATGTGTGGGTCTGTAGTTTCCACGGTCTGCAGATGGTCCACCTTTCTGCAGAGGGATGACTGTTGCTGTTCTCCATTCATGAGGCACGAAGCCTGTTTGGAGGCTACAGTTAAATAGCAATTCCAGAGGGTTTGATAAGTCATGTTTCATGCTATTTAGAAGGCATCCTAGGATATTGGCTGGGCCCAATGATGCAGTGTTCTTGGCTTTAGCAACAGCATTAAGGACCTGTTCCCTAGTGATAGCAGGGGAAGTTATATTTGATGGCATTAACTGAGGGAAGGTTGCTGGGGAGAGAGTGTTAAAGCAGGAACTGAATTTATCAGCCAGTAGGTTTGCTATATCTTCTGGCTCAGTATAGGTGACTCCATTTACAATGAGCTCTGTGCACATTTGTGTATTGCTTTTTAGGTCGCAGACATAGCTAAAGAATGTCTTGTGGTTATCCTTGGGCTGGGAGGCCAAATTTCCCTCAAATTTGGCTTTGGTAGACTTTATTTGTCCTCTGAGTTGAGCTATTAATATTTTGTTGTTTGGATTGTTTGTTACCTAAATCAGTTGCTCCAGCTTAGTACTGAGCTCTGCAGCAGGAATGCAAATTTGCTTAAGTCTAGAACAGGTTCTTGACATTTCCCTCCAGGACAGTCCTCCAACACTAACACAGTGTACTAGCATAAAATCATGTTCAGCACTTCAATAATCAGCTTGCTGGTAGTAACTAATGTGTACACATTAAAGATGTTTATGAAACCATTTTTATATAATGCCTCTCTGATTATATTATCTGAATCTTATTCTTCTAATAAAATAGCTATTTATTTGTTTTATTATTTATTTGTATTTGTTAACAAGAGCAGAGCCCTGATCTATACTGACCTTTTTCAGTTTCAGCCTCAGGTTAAGTGACTTGCTCAGAATCACAGAGTAGGCAAATGGAGGCTGAAAGAATCAAACCCTGGACTACATAAACAGCTCATTAGCAGCCCATAATCCTAATCCTCTGTGCTGACTGTCATATGTGCAATGAATAAATGCATACTTGCATACATACACACATGCAGTTAATAAATAAAATTAAATTAAATTAAACTGAAACAACTACACTCAAAAGCCAACCAGGCAAGCACTGCTACTTTACAATTAAAAAAAAATCCTAAAAACTAGTGACTGCACTGTCCATGAAACAGATACATACCTCAATGAACTTTCCAAGGAGTTTATGACTATTCTGTTAGTCCTGAGGTTGAGTGGTCTCAGAGTTAGTGCATTTAGAGTTGTGAGTTTGAGAGGATTGAATTACTTCCCTCTGCAAATGTATTTTTAACATCATTGTTAATGTAATATCAATATGTAGGGGGGAATTCTAGAAGAAGCATGCACATGCCACAATATCTTTCCCTGATTCAGCAGCAGCCCTTACATAATGCTGCATGGTTCTCTTACACAACGACATGCAGCACCACAAAAGGCCCCATAGCAATGCTGAATTTTAATGAGGCATTCTGGACTAGTGGCATATGCTGATTAGCTGTGTACTCTCTCCCCAGAACCACCTCCTTGAAGGCATATATAAGAACTTGCTCAGCAGTGTAGATCAGCTCAGACACCAGGGATTACTCTTAAAATGCCATTATGGTACCAACAGCAGTAAGGGGAACGGGGGTGGAGGGGAATGCATTAGACACCAGGAAACACTCTTAAAGTGCTGTGATGACACTGGCAGCACAATGGGGACCAGGACTGGGGGGGGGTGCACTAGACAGCAGGGAATACTCTTAGGAGCCAAAGGGCACCAATAGCAGTACAGGGATTGGGGGTGGGGGGATACACCAAGTCATTATACATAAGTGCTGTAATGGAACTTCAAATACTGCAGGGGTGGGGGGGAATGAAATAGCAGACAGGTTAGGGACTGTTTTGTGTGTGTGTGTGTGTGTGTGTGTGTGTGTGTGTGTGTGTGTGTGTGTGTGTGTGTGTGTGTGTGTGTGTGTGTGTGTGTCTGTGTGTGTGCGTGTGTTCATGTTAGGTGCACTTGTCTGTTTGGGAGATTGACGGGGGGGGGGGATGCCACTGCCTACATGAGCAGTTGTTTACTACCATGATGTGCACATCAGCAATGATCTGCACATTGTGTTGGTAAATACAATTCATAGTCATGCAAATTAACCAATAATGAGGCCTTATCTTGCCACAGCTAACATGTCTCTGAATCACAAATGGGTAAGTCATGGGAGAAGAGACTATTTAGTACAACTCATGCTGGGAACTTTAATGAATTCCTTTTTATTTGTCTGTGCTAGTGGGAACAGTATTTGTTCCCCCAGTATATCAGTATATTCATATGAATCCTTTCCGCACTCCAAAAAACAATATGTTGAGACCACTTCTAAAAAACTTAAAAGTTTAACAATCAAGCAACATAAATACCTGCATCTTTGGCTCAATTGAATCATATTTTTCATACCAGTTTGCCAGCTTGATGTCTTTTGTAAGCCCAATTCAAATCTTGTCTGGCCTAATTACTTTACCACCTCCTAAACACTGATGCAAGACTAGCTATTGGGGAAGAAATTCTCCTTTCTCAGAGTGGGCATAACTTCTTACTATTTTGGTTACCTTAGATAATAACAAAAAGTAAGTACAGATATTAATCAAACAAAACAAAAGGAAAAGCCCCGAGATCGGAATCCGCTATATTTTGGAACCTTTATTCAAAAGCATTAAGTCCTTTCAGCCATAAATAGTTTGGACTTCTTCAGAGCAAGTAAACACACCAAGACATACAGTATATATACCCAACTGCCCCATCAAGCAACAAATAGGCAATTAAATCATTAAGCAATTGAACACATCAATAAAAATTAGAAAAGAAAAAATTGGTTAAAAAACTTCTATGCACATAGCCATTTATGAAACAGAACACGCTATGACAACAACCCAAAAGAATATATATATAAATATGTATGTGAACCCCGGCAACCGCATAATAACACAAATACAATAAGTACATATACAGCTATAAAAATGTACAAATAACAACATTGCTAAAACCTAGTCAATTATCTGGATATTTTTTAAAACAATGTGGTACCTAAAAGGAAAAACTCACTTTTTAATAGATAGTAATCAACAAAGCTTGCCACGACATACATTTCTTTCATACTATGAGTACCACTAAATGAAACAAATGTCCTGCTTGTTCACCTGTGGGAGTGTACTTCATCTGCTACTATATTCAGGCTACTAAAATTAAACCACTGCTCATCCGTGACTGACTCGCTTATCAAAACCATTATGTTTTCTTTGTTTCTCCTCTGCATCCTCCTGCACAACCATTTCTCCATCATATCACACTTGCCACTAAAGAAGAAGCCCTCCAGTCTAGCAGAAAAACATCGACACTCATTGTTTTTTTAAATAAAAGCCACAAATGACCTTTCTTCTTTTACTTCTGCTCCAAGAATTTAATGGTAGATCAAAGCTGTTTGTTTCTGCTTCGACTAGCCCTTAGAATCATCAGAGGAGCAGCAACTTAAATTAAACCAGCTTAAGGTACCACTGATGCTCTGGGATTTTACTATTTATTATGATTCTTTTGTGTCAGCATAGCTCATATCAACCTAACTGATTTTGCCATCAGATTTTTGCATTATATACTGTGAAGTTTTAGGCCATGGATAGAAACAGTTTTGTTTGCATCAGTCCATTTGGCCAATTATGAAACATGTAAATAAAAGTTCAGCTTAGTAGCATTTGGTGGAAAACGTGTTCCCACCTCACGTTATAAATTGTACTCCTCTTCAGATAGATACGTCATTAACAGACCTGGATACTTATGTGGATAATTCTTTCATTCAATCACCATGTTTCTGCCACAGTCAGGAAATCCTTCTAGCTGACCCAGTTGATTTCTAAGGGAATATCTTCATCCAAAGAAGTTATCCTTCCACTGTACTATTCTCTTATCAGACCCATCAATGAACACAATGCCTCTTTGGTATGTATAAATCAATGCATATTACTCAATTGGAAAGGCCCCAGTGATTTATAAACAGGAAAATTAAAGATCTTACATTTTTTGACTACCCTGAGAGATTAGCATAACTTTCCTTATACATAGTAGACTACAGGCTGCTGCAAGGTGACCTGTGTCTTGCTTTTTGACCCATGAAGCACCCAATCTGATTTTACCTCCTATTTCTTTGAAAACCCATGATTCTAGAAACGCCTACTAAGGACTTAAATTTACACCAACAAATAAACAATGATTGCTGGAGGGTTAAGTTCCTAAGTCAACATATTCCAAGCCTATGGAAAATGCTACCACTACAAGTCAAACAAAGTACTACTTTGGCTACATTTAAGGCTAGTCTTGATGACTGGATGAGTAAACAAAAATTTACACCAGGGCTATCATGCACAGCCCTGCTGGATTTGAGATGTGAACACTATTAAGTGGTTGTAAAGGGTCTACTTAAAAGTGCATCCAGTTATCCATCCACAGCCCCTTTTCCCATTCTTGCATATGGGGTCAGGGTGCCACTTCAACAGTGACAATCATCTAGAGCCAAGGTTTACACCACCAGGTGACTGACCCTGCCACAGTAGTCTTCCACACTCACAAGCACACTCACAACTATGGCCAGTTTAGAAGTTCAATCCACCTGATGCATGTCTTTGGAATGTGGGAAGAAACCAGAGCACATAAAGAAAACTCGCACAAACATAAGGCAGTCATGTAGACTATGCACAGAAGGCACCCCAGCCAAAAATCAAACCAGGGAACATCTTGCTGTGAGACAACAACTCTATCTGCTGCACCACCGTGTCACACATATGGCTAGGCATTTTATGGCCCCTGTGATCATTTGTTCCTGTGTAAGACAATAGGATGAAGATGACACAGTGGACATGAGCTTGTACTGCAGAAGACTGACAATGACCTGCTGGCAGATGCCATCTTCACTAATATAGCTAAAATCATTGAATGTGTAGGGCATTACCTCTTGAAATACTAGTTAGGCTGCAGTAACCTTGCACATTGTGAATACCAGTAGTTGGCTGCCTACTTCTACAAGATACAAGAGATTATTTTTGGAAAAAGTGAATAAGATGGTCTCTCCTTCTATAAGTACATCCTAGAGCATTCCATGAAGTCCATATTAGGGTGTTCTACTCTTCATGCTCTCTACAAGTAGTCTAGCCATAATTCTGCATGTGTTTTTCATGGCTCTCTGTGGCAGTGACTTGATCTTCCCCATAATGTAATCACCCCCAAACATATTCAAAATACTCTTCAAAAATACTTTGGTAGTAGCCTGTGCTGCTGGCATAGATGGCTAAAGCCCTGGCTATGGCCCAGATGACCTGGGTATGATTAGTGACTTGGGTGTTTGCTGGTGCATGCAGGGAGGCTGTGCCCATCCTAGGGGTGAGAGATAGTGGCACCACCTTATTTGCACTGGGACACAGAGGCATGTCAAGATGTGCAGAGCCAATACATGGAGGATGTGGATGCGATCTCCCAGTCTGGTCTTGGTAGCCACTGTTGGCATATGTGGGGGAGCACACATGTGCAGCCAGAGAGGCATAGCTGATCCATATCATGATGCAAGTGCTCATGTCAACATGAGAGTAGTTTAGGTTATTCACAACAAAACACACCATCATAGCTAGGATGCTGATGGGTGTACAGGCAACCCTGATGTCTAGCTGTATGACCTCCCCCCATATTAGTCATCCAGCATATCTGGGAATTCCCCACAACTGGAAAACAAATGGGCATCCAATAGGGAACAGGCTTAATGGTTGGCAGTAGGAGGTGGAAAATCTACTCAAAAATACTTAGGCAGTTAAAGCGACAATTTTTTTCCAGAGCTTCTGCTCTGATTCTTTTCTCAATACCTGAGTCATGCTCTTTGGTTTAGCAGATTAGCTAAGAAAACCATCTAAGTGAACTATGATAGAACATGATGGGGGATAATTTGAAATGTTGAATTTATTTAAATACCTGGACATCTGGAAATATCTGCTTCTCATTTCAAACACACCTAAATGACTATTTCGATTTTAGTAGAAAATGACCATCACAGAACTACAGACCAGTGGCAGGGAAGAGGTTGGACATGGTGATGCTTGGTATAAGCTGTTCAGGAATGCCAGGGAAGGGGGGCATACAGGTAGAGAAGCACTCTAGATGAAGGAAATCATCAAATGTGGGGTCACAAAGGAGAAAGAACAGCAAACCAAGAATGGAGGAGGGGAGTGGCCTGGACAGAGCCTCAGTTAAGCATCCTGGCAGGTAAGGATTGAGAATGGATTATAACTTGATGGACTGAAACAATGAATCATGCCTAATGGACATCAAAAAAGAGGATGAGAGACTGGAGTAGAAGAAAATAGGTAATGCTCATGGGAGATCTCAGTCTTCTAGGAGCAGTCTGGGAAATTCCAAGTTCCAAGGTAAAGGGGGCATGGGATTTGGCTCCAGTCTTGCATCTTGAACAGTTTAGCCAGCTGGTGTCAAACTATATCAACAGCGGTACCCAACACAAAGGGATGGCCAGGTTGGGGCACCAGTCATTGCTAGTACTCAGGTCCCTATAATATACAAAGACAAAGACAGTGGTGTGGGGTTTGGGAGAGTTCATTATACTCTAACGGGGTGAGGGTCAAGAATATGTTAAGAGACTAGGAGCAAATTAAGGGGGTAAACAAGCTATGTGAATGGGTCAGGTATAGAGCACTCGGGGGTAAGAACAAGGGTGTGAGACAGAAGCAAAAGGACAAGACAAAAAGAGGTGAAGGCGGGTATGATTACACAGGAATGTGAATCTATCAATTATGGCAAAAGATAGGGTCTACATATGATGGAAATGAGTGGGTGAAGAAGTGGAGGAGGCAGAGAACAGAGTGATAACAAAGGTGGTGAAGGCAGCAAAGGTTGGGTTGGAAGGGAATTGGCGGAAGAGATCAAGAAGGAAGCAAGGCATTTTTAGGTACATAGTAAAAGGGAAGATGACAGGGATAGACCTTGCCAGGCTCAGCAAAGATGGAAGGGAGATCATAGAAGACAAGTACTTTATTTTTGCCTTCATAAAGGAAAGTAAGGCGAAGATGCCAAAATTGGAGGGAGGTTAGGCAGAATAGATGCAACAGTGGACAGACACAACACAGACAGGGAAGAGACAGAGACAGAACTAGCTCTCCTTAAGCTGTATAAAGCATAAGGACCAGAAAGGTGCTGCCAAACATCCTGATTAAGATCTTGAATAGATTAATGGCTACTGAAGAAATGCCTTAGGACTTGAATACAGCAAATGTGATACCCTTGTACAAGGGGAAACAGGAAATATAATGAACTGCAGGTCTATTAGTTTAATAACAGTGGCATGGAAAGCCATAAAAAGAATACTGACATCAAGTCTGGCAATATTTCTACAGGACAACAATCTCCAGTGCAACAACTAACAGGGTTCATGTCCAGAAGGTGTTTTAGTCAAGCCTGATCCAGTGTTAGACTAGCTAATAGATAAACGTGTCCAGTTCCAGTAGATGAGACCTACTTACAATTCATCAAGGCCTTTGACTCTGTCTCACAAAGGAGGCAGATAGGAAAATTGGAGGGGTTGAGGGCAGCACAAGACTAGACTCTTGCATGGATGAATGACAGAACATGTGGGTTGTAGTAAAAGGATTAATAACTGGAACAAGAAAAGAAACTAGCGGAGTACTACAGAAATCTGTTCTGGGTCCAGCACTCTTCAGTGTGTTTGTCTCTGACATATCTGAGGAAATTAAAAACAGGATTAACCTATTTGCTGGTAATACAAACAGAGGTGTTGAGGAAGAGTTTATGGAAGAATCTGGAAGACAGATGAAATGGGAAGAAAGATGGCAGATAAGGTACAGTTCAAACAAATGCAAAGCACTCTACATGGGTCACAGTAAAGTATCAGTTGGAGGACAGGAATCAGTGGCAAAAAGAACAGAAAAATGATCTGCGGGTGTTGATCACGCCTGGACTGGCCCAAAAATAACAGAGTGAGAGGGAAGCAGCAGAAGCAAGCAGTTCTGGGGTGAATCATCAGGAGAATACACTCCAGAAACAAAGAGGTAATGTTTTCAATCTACAAGTACCTGATCAGACTACATCTTGAATACTGTGTGTAGTTCTGGTAACTGTACAGGGAAAGGGACACTGGTCTGCTGAAAAGCTACCAAAAAGACCAACAAGATGGAAGGAAAGGCTATTACCAGATATTAAATAGGATAGAGAGTTCTTCTTACCTGAGGCCAGAAGAGATGGCAGAGGGAAGGAGGCATGATATTGGTGCACACAATCATGTCATGGACAAGAGAAATGGGGTAATCCTGACAAGAAGGACAGTGGGGGTAGGATGAGGCGAAAGCAGATGATTGATGACACTTCTTCACAAACAGGAATACAAACCCACGAAATGAACTATTAGAATGGGTAATAGAAAATCTGAAGAAGTATTGAACAGGGAATGAGACAGGTACAGAAAATGGAAAACATGAGTGGAGGAGAGGCAAAGTAAAGTAAAGTACTTAAAGGGCAGACTAAACACACATATCGGCTGTTTTGTTTAAAGTGCTTGCTGGAAGACTGCCATATCTCACTAACCACTATGCGTATGTTTTGTTACAATGGGGTTCTTTTAGCTTAGTTTTAATACAGACTGCCTTTTTTCATTAATATATCAAAAGATGATATAAAGTTGTGGTGGTCTCTCCCAGAAAGGAGTATGACTGTACGCTTCTAAAAAGGGCAGGTTTGGTAAACATACATGAAAAATGACTACATGCTGAAGTTTCTGATTTTAAACTTTTATTTTCTGACCACTGCCCCACCCCCAGTCTTAACATTGTTTCACTAGGTCCCATGATTTTTCATCTCATTTGGTTGATTACACCCTGTCTTCCTCAGAATTTACTCAAACAGGGACACCCACCTAGCCGTTCTAGTTCATAGAAGCAGATATATACTATTGTATATTACAAAAACATATCTGAAGTTAAGCTAAAAGCAGTTATAGGTTCTGAAGCCATTGTTCTCTGGATCACACTGATTTGCTCAATTTTCCCCCAAATGTTTTTGCCTGAGCAGTTTGTTCATCCATTGCATTGTATAACCTTGCAAGTTCAGTTTTGCTGGATTTTTTTTTAAGTTTGTCTATTAAATATCTAATATAGTTTCAAGCTCAGTGGTAAATAACGCTACATGTTTTGGACCAAAACACGTAAAAAAAAAAAAACTACACCACTGTAAATCAGTCCTGTTCATAATCTGTTATTCAAGTCACCATGTTTTCTTTCAGAGAAAAAAATATATATTTTTAAAATATTTTATGACATAGTCCTGCCATCTGCAGGACAATTTGATGTCTTGCACCTTACTGACCATGTGCTAGCATTAAACATTAAATTTAAAACAGGTAAACCTATCCAGTTTTACTATAAAGTATTTCAACATGAAACTGTCAATGTGCAAAATGAATATTCCTTACAGGAACCTGACAGTTAGGAATTAATTTTCTCTGGCAGGAAATCTAGTTCAGATGACTGCTAGTCTGATGAGTTCCAACATATTTATGAAACACATTTTGTCATAATGCAAATTGTTAATTTGGGTTTCTTAGATGCAGTTTGCTGGCCATAATAGTTTTTTGTTTGTTTTAACTGGCAACCTTGGAGGTATGAAATGTAACTGTTAGTAGTTTCAGTATAATCAACTCAATCCCCTTCGCATTGTATCTCAATGAATGTACACGCAAAGCCTAAAAAAAGTCAGCCTTCCTTTTAAAATAATAATAATAATGAGGTAATGGGTCTGTCCTCCAGTTTGTTTTCTGTAGTAAAAATATGGGTACTCTATTGATTGTTGTCACTAGTTTGTTGAGTTTTCATGTCCCAGAGACTTCCCATACTCTGGAACAAACTACCCATTCATGTCAAGCAATGCTCCTCATTGGCCCTCTTTAAGAAAAATCTTGACTGGATGGGAAATAGGAAATTCACCCCGTTGATCACATTTGCAGCACTGCTTGACAGGGGCACAGGAAAATAATTTTCTTGGGTGGTGAAAGCCAGGGAACCTTTTTGGCTAGGCTTATATAGGCCCTAGGGCCGATAGCCTAGTACCTACTTATGAACCTATGAGTTTTGAAGTGTGACAACCCTTTATGCAAAAAAGAGGTAATGCTATGTTGTATTACACCGTCTGTGGAACTGTTACTCACCCACTTTAATTATTTTGTGAGACTAAACTACTCAAGAGATGATGAGTTGTCATTCTAAATGCTTTCTCATTGCTCAGTGTTAAAAGTAGTATATTTAGAGACTGGGTTGTGGTAGAAGAATCCTTGTGTTGGGGAGAGTAAAACAGTAATTCATGTATCTGTGATGTTAAATTAGCTAACATTTTCAATGTATGTTTCAAGTTTTAGATGTTTCTTTTACATTGTTTTAGAACCATAGAATGTATAAGACAACTGGACCATGTGGCTATTAACGCCTTGCCAAAACCCTTAGATTTTACCTCATTTATGAAAAAGTGATAGGCTAGTAATACCAGGGGTGAATTTATCGATACCCTTCCAATTTTCTAATTTCTTCTTAAAGGAAGATAGAGTGTCTCACTGCTTGATCTCTAGAGGACGTTTGTTCCAGAGAAAGGTGTAGCCATTGCATGACAAATTTGTCTCTCCACCATGATTTATTTGCTGAAGTAGATTTAGATCTCTGGTTCTAGTGTTCATTGGACTGTTTGATTTGTGGCAGAATAAGAGGTCTTGGACTGCTAGGTTCCTAATGGCACAGAAAACAAGGTATGGATCACCCCTATAGGACACTGAATACAGGAACAAGGCCTGCAGCCTCTCTTGGTAGCTCAAGTCCTTTAGGCCCATGATTTTTGTCATGATCCTTTGGGGTCTCTCCAACTACTTGATATGTTTAGTAAGATGCATCCCAATAGAAGCATTGTATCCAATTACATTCTGATATTCTGAGGCCTGCTGCTCTACACTGATCACCAAAACAATAAGAATCCTATAAAATAACTTTTAGCTTATGCATAATGCTTGCACATTGGGTTAGCTGCCACAATAAACACATTAGCTGGGATTCCGAGATATTTCCCTTTACCTCACAGAAACTGCTGTGGCCAAAAGTAGCGGTTTCCATGATTGCACTCACAGATGCACTCATCCAGTCACCCGTATACACACACACACACACACACACACACACACACACACACACACACACACACACACACACACACACACATACACACACACACACACACACACCTGCTATAATGATCCCCTTACTAACCCCCTTACAGCGACCACCCAGGCAGATGTGTGTATCCACACACACACCTGCTCTAATGATCTCCCTACTAAGCCTCATATTGAAACCACCCAGGCAGATGTGTACACACATGCACACACACACACACACACACACACACACACACACACACACACACACACACACACACACACACACACACACACCTACTATAATGATCTAATGATCCCCTTACTAACCCCCATACAGCGACCACCCAGGCAGATGTGTATACACACACACACACACACACACACACACACACACACACACACACACACACACACACACACACACACACACACACACACACACACCTACTATAATGATCCCCTTACTAACCCCCATACAGCAACCACCCAGGCAGATGTGTACACACACACACACACACACACACACACACACACACACACACACACACACACACACACACCTGAGACCACTCATATCCCTACAGACATACGCAAATACTGCCATACACACAACACACTTATATTCCATCACTGCCACATCTCCACAGACACTTTCCTGATCTTACTTTTTATATGGTTTCCACAACTGACTTCAAGGTGGACATGCAGCATTTCATCCATTACAATTAACACAGCCATTCATGCTAATTTACACATGTATTTTTAGAGGACAGTACATAGTTAATTAGCATAGCCTGCTCCACTGGAATGCCTCATTAGCATTCAGCACTGCTGTGGAGACAGCCTTCGCAATGATTCTACAGACATTTCAGAATCACTACAGTGACCCTGTCCTACTGTTATCAGAAAATGGACTATGTTAGAGATTTCTGCTGGTGATAGCCCTTTCTGAATCCCTGTTATTTTTTTATCATTTCTTCCAAGTAGTTACCAGCATGATAAATAACTTTGAAAGAGAAGCAGAACACATTACATTTACTTATCAGAATGGACAGGGCAAGGAGTGTGATATTATTAAGTTTTTCCCATGGCCTTACAATGGTGGCAATCTTTATTTATTTATTTTATATACTGACATTTGATTACCAGGAAAGTCCGACTTGGTAGAAAGCCATTTTCAGTGAAGGCCCAGGAAGAAAAGCTCCAAATTATTACAAAACATTTATAATTATAAAATCTTCAAAAATAAAACAAAAAACATCTGCAATAATTCTAACAAATCAGACAAAATAGTATATTAAGAGAAAAGTCAGGAAAGGAAATTAGATAACAGTTAGGAGGTAAGTGAAGAACAGAGAGTAAGGCGGTCTAAGAAATGAATAGGTACTTCTTCACGTTTAGGGATACAATTTATCCTGGTACTAAGTAAGAAGAGTCAGATTTTAGCTAGGAAGACTTTCAGAGTGATTTTGAAATATGGGAAGGAGGGTATAGACCTGATAGGTAAGGGTAAGGAGTTCCAAGCCATAGCAACCATGTATAAGTACAGTGCCCAGCAGATTTGCTAGGTCTGTAGACAAACAGGAGATTTTGGTAACTGGATTACAATGACTGACTGGGAACATAGTTCTGTAGAATGTTTTTTAATGCTTGACAGGCAGATGGATGCTGGATAATTTTATAGGTGGTAAGAAGTTCTAACCAATTTACAGTTTTCAGTGCTATACAGTGGTGGGTTCTGAAAGGACTATATGCTGCAAATTAAGTAACTTTGTTACAGCATTCTTCAAGTTTTAATTTTTGTGAAGCCTGGGTTAGCAAGGATGGGAATGCCATAAAGAATAGTGAGGAGGAAGTATGTAGTGGCAAATGTAGTTTTAGTTGCATCAGTGAGAAGGTTTTTGTCTCTGTAAAGCATCCCTAATTTTTGATGAGCTTTCCTTATACAATTTTGTATATACAGATCACATGTAAGATTATCATCCACTATCACCCCCAATAGTTTGCTATGGAGAGTGACTTCAATGGGTTGTATTATCAAGAGGACTTTAAATTTTCTTTTTTCATGGGACAGGGATTTGGAGAAAAGTACTAGTTTAGTCTTTTTTGGGGTAGGCATGAGTTGTGAGTTACCAAGCTTTGCTTCAGTGGCTATTAATGCTTCCTGAGTAATTTTTTGGAGGTGTACCATTTTGTCAGATGTGTAAATGAGAGTGGGCTCATTTGTTTATTATATTAGGGTGGCTTATTGTGTGGAAGTATAGAGGATGTTGGTGAAAATGTTAAAGAGGAGGGGGCCAAGGACAAAGCCTTGTGGTACACCAGTGGTGACTGGGAGGTAGGGAGAGAGTGTGGAGTGCCATTTTACTGACTGATACCTACTGGACAGGTAGCTTTTGAACCACAGAAGGGTGGGCTGAGAAAGACCTAATGAGGACATTTGAAGTAGAAGTTTGCAGTGACAGACTGTTAAAGACTTTAGACAAGTCTAGAAATAAGGAATAGACCAGCTTGCCATTATCTCTAGCTTTACTGACAGTATCTGTATAGGTTAGAAGGGCAGTGTTACTACTATGGGAAGAGCAGAAGCCATGTTGTGTAGGCGATAGGAGTTCTTCCTGCAGGAGATAGTCTAGCAATTGTTTTTGAATACATTTTTCAAATATTTTGGTGAGGGAAGATACGATTGCTCTAGGTCTAAAATTATTACTGTCTGTTTGAATTTCTTCCTTTTTGCTGAGGGATAATGTGTAACTTTTTCCAGAGAGAAGGAACATGGGATTCCTGGATTGATCTATCTATAAGGATTGAGACATTATAAGCAATGCTATTAGCTGTTGTTTTTATGTACTTACTTGAAAGGTAATTAGCTGAAGAAGAGCACATTTTAAGTTTGTTTAATCAAAAAAATCTTCCCTTATTTGCTGTGTAGAGACAACCAGGAGGAGTGCCTGCTTGTGAACACTGTTGTGGTACTGTCTTGGCACAGCTATCACTGTTGCCATCCACATAGCTCACGCTGGTGAATAGTGCTGACACCATTACAGTAACCTACAGAGATGCCATCCTAACCTTCTGAGCCAATGGAAATAATAAGTCAGAGTAAGAGCAACTGAAATATATTGTAATTATATGACCACTCCTTGGAGTAGTTGGTTTGCTTCTTAATTAATAGCAAATTGTAGACATAATAACTAATTTGCTTTATTTTCTCTACAGCTCAAGAGGTTATATAGGAGAATCATCTCCTAGAGTAGAGGAGGATAGAAATGCTTTCCAGGTGCATGAGTGTGCATTACTTACATTACATTACATTACGTTATTTAAGTGTACTCGTATTACAAATGTTCTTATTGCATTAGTTATGTAGCAACTGCATGCATATCACTCACCCTAGTGTGGTAACTTTAAGCATGTTTAGATGTATATTCACTGCTACTGATGCATGGATACTATTCAAAGTATAACTGACAGGTTATTTAGGTACAATGTGTGACAGTTTTAGAAGTGTACAGGGAAGGTGCATAAAGTAAAGTGGTTAATCACTCAGTGATGCCCCAGCCCTTGTTTAAGTTGACTAGCAGTGCTGCACCCAAGTTTACTAGTACAAAAGTAGTACACTGTCACAATGTTTACCTATTGAGATAGAAAATTAGAGCAGAGCACTCTTTACAAATCAGATATCCAAACTGCTTACCAATTAATTAGGCTTCTGCAACTGAATATATAATCTTATTGATAATTATGTCTTATGTAGAAATCTCTTATTTCAGTAACAGTTCATTGATAAAACAAACAGATGGGTATGCTAAAACGCTGTTCACTTTTCCCACAATAAAACACTAGTACTGAGTTAGTAACTTTAAATATATATTTGCATTCATGTTAAGAGCTGATGCTGTGAGTGTTACAAGATGCAAGACAGCTTAAGCAGCCTTGATTTCTTGAATGTAGTTCACATCCTCATGTAACAAGCAAGCAATAATGCCTGACAGGGTGTGTGTTAATGTGTAATTAACACCCGCTCAGGGTTGTTCAGCGGAGGGCCTCTACACCCCTGGAAGGGCGTTAATTACACATTAACACATACCCTGGAGGGCATTATTGCATTTAAAGAATGGGCTCTCTGTAAAATAGTTATGTTTTACTTGCTTATTTTTTTAAATACTATATTATTTTTTATATATTTTTAATGTAAAATAGTTCCTCCACCTACTGTTTCAAACTTGCTGTAGTATATGTAAATGGTGTTAAAATGACATCTGTTTTTCTGTTAATAAAAAATAATATAAAATATCCTTCATCAGTGGTTCTGCGAGTTCTTAAATTCCAGCACTCTTGAAAGAGGTAAGGTATAGAGCAAAATGAAAGTAAGTGGATCTACTCAGCTCACAGTTCTTATTCCTCTTAAAAGACAATGCTTCAGAAAAGTCAGATGGTGAAATAAACTTCAACCACTCTCAGTAGACCCATTTGATGGGCAGTTGACGGTTTATAAACCCATACATAACTTATCTGACAAACCAATGTTTAATGAGAGAATACATGCTTGTTTTGAGCAAACACTGTAACAGAAATGTACAAGTTCTTCTTCATATGCAAAATATGGGGTTCTTAGACAAATATGTGCATTTGTGGTATCTTATATCCTGCATACTCTCATTCCTACCTAGTAACCCATCCAGAACAATCTTTTTAGGCACATGCCTAAGCTTTGTTTTCAAATTCATTAAATACTCTTAAAGGTGTACAGAGCTTGTACTTTACTTCTACATTCAGCATTTATTCAAGTATTCACTCTGGTCCCCTTGTCATAAATATGACTAGAACAACATATGAAAATAATAACTGCTTGGTTATGTTAGTTATTAAGTGATGCTTTTGTGAATTGTGCAATGCACACAGTAAGAAGAGTATTGAGAATATATATATATATATATATATATATATATATATATATATATATATATATAAAACTTCCTCTATATCGATATGTTTCTCCTTAACACTGCAGCATTGTTGCAGACATTGCCATATTCCTAAGTAACAAACAGCAGTCAGTCACAACAAATGGAGTAATGGCATATATATAGGCTACCTACCATACTAGAGAAACATGTGACTTTTTGCATATTACACTTCTATAATGGTGATACTGCTAGACAAAACTTGGAACATGGTACAACCAGACACAGCTCATAAGCAGAATACACTTGGCAATTAAACTCTCCCATTAAGATAATAAAAATTCAGTTTTGGTATCTACACACTTACAATTAGTCATGACAAGTGATATCAAACCAAACCTTGATCATTCATTCATTCATTCCCATGGACCCCTACCACCCATAAAGGTAATCAGAAATAAAAGTCTGAAAGAGGCCATTTTGAATGTAAACAACAGCAATACAGGAAGATATGGGTATCACGGCCATCACAAGATTATAAGTAAAAAGGGATGCCTGTTTATCACATTACTTTCAAATAAACTATGATTTCATCATAGATAGTAGAACTAGACTATGTATGGGAAGCTGTGAGTTAAAGATAATTAAAACAAAGGTAAAACCAAGCCAAAATGTAAAATAAATTAATGATGAAATGATGGTGATTCACTAAACTGGTTGGTAATCAGTCATACTTGGATGTCATATTAAACTCTTTGCGTAATGTTTTACTTACTCCACCATCATGATGAAACTCTTTCATCCATAATCCAGTTCCAGCAATCCCTTGCATACTTCACTCTCATACAAATTATTACAGAGCTTTCTTGTCTCAGTACAATGTCTAGTACCACCTCACTGCTGGATGTTGTCATAGCCGGTATTGTGCATAGATATCAGAATATAATAGCATTTTTTCTACTACTCCTAGTCAGGAAGCAAAGAAACATCCACACTAATGTATCTAGACACCACTGACTGGAGTACTTTATAAAGAGAAAAAATACCAACTACTTTACAGTTCTTCACCCTAGTTCTGTCTGTACAGGATAATGTACAGGATAAAGTATATGTCCTTTCTTATCACTGTTGCAGTATTCTTAACAGACAGGATATTCTGCTGAGAGCCACTGAACATTAGGCCAGCATACCAAAGCCTTATCTCCTTCCAGGTGACGTGCATCAGATGTATGTCTTACATTCAAGGTGTAAGGAACATAAGTCATATATGAATGCCTAAACCCCAGAACTTGTTTGCCACCAGTCTGAAAGTTTTTCTACGAATTCAGTCTACAGGTCAATCATAAAGTCAGTTCAGCTCCTGGGTATTTACAGGATAACAAGATAAGTATCCCATTGATGACTTTTCCTTCCTTTTTACCTTAATAGCTTTATATTTTTACATTTTATTTATTTTATTTATTTATTTTACATTTGTTTACCGGGCTAGTCCAACTGGATACAAGTCCATTTTCAGTGGAGGCCCGGGGAGAAAAGCTCCTCTACATTCTACTAAAACAAGTTGAAGAGAACACTAACTGCAGAAAAATACAAAATTATACAATACTTTAGAAACATACAATAGACCTGCTGCAAGATATAATTGCATTAGAGCTCAATATAAGGCTTAGCAGGGAACAGTTATTCAACTAAACAGCTAGGATACTCTATTTAGCAATAAAATGAGTTTAAAAAAAAATATATAGATATATTTCTGTTAAAGAAAGAGTCACGGGGACAGTTATGAAGAGGAAAATGTAGTGAGCAGGATTTGAGAGAAAGAAGTAAGGGGAAGAAAGAAGTAGATGTCAAGAAGGAAAAAAGATTAATCAGGGTTGTTACAAGAGCATAGCCAGTGATTGGAAAGGAAAAGTTTTAGTTTAGCTTTTAATAGTGGGAGTGAAGTTATGGTAGTGAGGTCTTGAGGTAGTTGGTTCCATATTTTGCCAACAGAGTTGGAGAGTATGGAGTCGCCTGCTAAGTTATTTGATAGGGAAGTTTGAATAAGTATCTTGTTTGAAGAGCGTAGGTTCTTCAGATTTCTATAGGGTTGTAGGTGAGAGGCGAGCATAGGAGTGTTGTCTGGGTGATAAAGGGCTTTATGGGCAATAGCAAGTTGGTAAGATTGTATTTGGTAGGGTAATTCTAGCCATCCTAGTTTTTGAGATTAAGACAATGATGAGTCCTATAAGGAGAATCTGTAGCAAACCTAGCAATGTTGTTGTATGATGAAGCTAGTTTGTTGAGGTTATACTTAGAAAGGTTAGTGTAAATGGGAGAAGCATATAGTAGGGTAGAGATTAAGTGGGTTCTAGCTATGGTAGTTTTAGCTTTGGGAGTTAGGAAAGTTTTGATTCTATAGAGAGAACCAAGTTTTCTGTTGGTAGCTTTTATTGTAGAGTTGATATGAGTGTCAAATTTTAGTTGATTGTCAATAGTAATACCCAAGAGTTTAGTGGTTTGGTCTGGCCGAAATGAGGGTACCATCATTGGATGTAAGTGTGAAGGTAATAGAAGGGACATATGAGTAGGTGCAAAGAGCAGGAGTTTGGTTTTCTTGGGGTTGAGGAGGAGACAATGATTAGAGAACCATTGCTCTATTGTTGTGAAGGTATTTTGTGTGAGAGTGTGCAGCTCTGTCTGTGTTGGGGCTGAGGAGATTATGGTCGTGTCATCTGCATATTGAATGCAAGTTGATTGAGGAGTGGCTAGATGAAGGTCATTTATAAAAATGGAGAATAGTAGAGGACATAAGATAGAGCCCTGAGGGACCCCTATAGAGGTTGGGAGGAGATCAGAGAGATGGTTATCCCAGAGTACTGCCTGTTTACGGTTATCCAGATAGGATCTGAACCAGCTTAAGGCAGGACTGTCTAGAGAGAGGGATTTTAAGCGATGGAGGAGAAGTTCATGGTTGACCATATCAAAGGCTTTTGATAGGTCTGAAGAAAGCTGAGGAAGAGGTGTTATTGTTTCGGTTTTTGTTAATAGAGTCAGTAAAGGATAGTAGGGCTGTGGTAGTACTATGGAATGGTGAAACCCATGTTGACAGTTAGCTAGGAGATTGTGGCTTAGTAGGTGATTAAGTAATTGTTTGTGGATACATTTCTCCATTATTTTTGCAGTGGAGATAGTAGCGCTATGGGGCGGAAGTTGGAATACTCAGTAGAGTCGCCTCCTTTGAATAGAGGATAATATGAGAGATTTTCCACAGTGATGGAATAGTACTTTCTTTTATGGTTCTGTTGATCAGTATGGAGATGGGGTAGGCTACAGCTTTAGCACCTACTTGGAGGTATTCTGCTGGTAATTTGTCAGCTGAGGGGGTTGAGGGCTTTAGTTTTTGAAGCAAGGACAATATATAAGAGGTTGGTATAGGTTTTAGTTGAAATGGAGGGAGGGGAGTTTAGGGTTTGTAGTTTGGAGGTATCAGGGCATTGTTGTTTGGCTAGCTTCAATATGGCTGAAGTAAAGAAGGTATTAAATGCATTAGCTGTTTGCAGTGGGTATTCAGGGTTAGAGCCTAGTGGATTTGGTGTGGCAACTTTGCCTGGGGATAACAGCATGTTAATAGAGGACCAAAATTTATGTGGTTGGTTAAGGGATGAATGTTGGAGCTGTGTATAAAAGTTTTTTTTATCTTGTAGAATGGCTTTTTTAGTCACATTTCTTTGTTGTCTAAAAGTAAGGTGATCAGTTATGTTTTTTGTTGTTCGCCATTTAGCCCAAGCTTTGTTCCTGCTAAGGATTAGTTTTTTGGTTTCTTTTGAGAGCCATTGGGCTGTTTTGGGTTTCATACGTATAGAACGCATTGGGGCATGATGTTCTAGGATGTCTAGAAAAGTATTATTAAAGTAAGTAACAGCTTCATCTATAGGGAGAGATTTCAGGGGCGCCCAATTAACTTGCATAAGTTCGTTATGAAACAGATCGGGGTCAAAGGATTTTTTGTTGCGACCTGTTCTAACTTGGATAGGGATAGCAACATTTGTTTTATGCCTGATCATATATGTTAAGGAGTGGTCACTGAGGTCATCTGGGAGAGTTCCTGTTGTATATTTTTGTTGTGGACTATTTGTTAATATCCAGTCAAGTATGGTTTCTTTATTATTAAGTTTGTTTATTCTTGTTGGGGAGTTAATGATTTGAGAGAAGCCATGTAGGTTAATGAGGGTGGTTGGGTTAGTATGTTTACATAAGTTCCAGTCAATATTAAAGTCTCCTAAAAGTATTGTTTCTTGTAGGAGGTTTAGTGAAAGCCAATTTAACAGGTTTTCTAATATGACAGAATTGTTACCTGGGGGAAGATAAGTACAGATAATATTAATTGTTTTGTGAGGGTTGAGGTGTAGTTTTGAAATAATTATTTCAGCATTTATGTCAGATGGAAGATTAAGATTTGCTTTACTTATTTGTAGTCCGGTTTTGTAGAGGACTGCGACCCCACCACCTTTTTTGTTTAAGCGGTCTTGTCTAAGGATGTTGTAGCCTGGGGGAGTAATTTCATTATCCTTTATTGTAGGTTTGAGCCAGGTTTCAGTTAGACAGAGAATGTCAAACTGTTGAACATCTAGAAGAGCATGAATTAGTGGTATTTTGTTGCAAATGCTACGTATATTTAATTGGGCAATGGATAGTGATTTGGGGGGTTTGGTTAATGTTGTGGATTTTGTTCTAAATATGTGGCTATTAGTAGATTGTGGGGATGGGTTGGGGCCAGGATTAGGGTGGATGTCTCCATCAATTAATGAGGACATTAGTATATGGATGTAAAGTTGAGGAGGTTTACAGTGGTAGTAAACATATTTTTTAAGGTTGTGAATAAGGTATTTAAAGTGAAAGAGACGGTGATATTTTGGATGAAGGTAGGAGGTCTTGTAAGTGGCATTAAGATTGCTTATGGATAGAGGTAGAGGAATTGCCAGGGTTTGTTTGAATGGAATTGTAATTGTAAAGGGTAGGGGAAGTTCGTAGCAGGTTAAAAGATAGGCAGAGGTGAGAGTAGTTAGGAGTGTTAGTAGTAGCCAAGATCTGTATTTGTTAGACATGATAGGAGATGGAGTAATAGAGTTACATCCAGGAAAGGAAAATGTGAATGCGAGAGGAAGATTCCCCATAAAGATAGATACAACAAGTGCCTTTATGTCTGAGTGCTTCTCATAACCATACTCAGTGCAAGATTTGTCAAGTGTTTGTTGCAAAGTTTCTTTATAGCCATCTGCCATCCCATTCTATTTACTTGGAGAATGAGCATTTGAGGCTTTTGGCCCAGGGTGCCACAGCTTCTGAGTATGTCCACCCTGACATTCAGCCACCACTTAAAAGGAAGCCTAAGAAGGCACTTATTGAATCTGCTGCTGGTCTCCAGCCTCGTCTGAACATCTCCATCAGGTTAGATGAAGAACCAGAGGGCAGTCCAGTGTCAGCATCAACTCCCCCTGCTGCGACCCAGGTGGAGGCTGACACAGGGCTGCTGCCTACTTCCATATCCTCTGAGGCTGTGCCTATGTCTGTTGCAGACATTCAGGGGAAATGCAGCTGATAATATCAGAGGGGCCTCAGGAGATTCCCCAGATACTAGTTAGAGAGTAAGCCCCTGGTACTCTTATTGAATCTAGACAGTGGTCTGAGCTTCCTAGGTTTGTTAGAGGTAATGTTTCCTGAAAAAGAAGCAGAAGACCAGGCATGTGGCTCCTGTGGCAAAGGATCCTCACAAGGGATGGCAAAATTTCACACAGGATCTTTTTAATAACACCTGAAATGGAAATAGCGTAGAAAAATCCTTTATTTCCGCTTTCGTCAACAGACTTCATCAGAATAACACCAAACTAAAACACATCAGATGTATATATACCCTCTATCAAGCATCTCATTAACCAATTAATCAATCAACTTATACAAAAAATTGTTATAAAAAATGCATATATAAAATTACAATAAAATTACAATAAAATTGATGTTGTTCAATAAGTTAACATCAGACATTTTAGCATACGAGGAAAATTCGGCATATACTTATTTTGTCCCCAACAGTAAAGAATACGGGAATAAACAATTTGGCTATCAAGGCACCAACAGGCGTAATTATAGCTCAGTGGTGTCTTTTAAAGAATCTTCGGGTAGTTTTAATAACTACAGAAAAACAAATACCTTTGTTTCTAGCACTAATTGTGGGGACACTAACGTAGTTTGTACTTCCTCACCTACACGACGTACTGTTGGTTCCTTAAAAACTTCTGAACAGGCAGACATTGTCTCAAGTGAAAAAAAGTCAAGTGGGGGAACTAGTGCTCAAGGATTAATTGTTGACGAGATTCCATCTGAGAGAGGTATTTCCAACACCTCAAATGGACTAATCAACAAAGTTGGTAATGCTAACAGCACGAGTGATTTTTTAGGGAAGAAAGGCTTACTGTTGAAGAAAACGGTTTTCACGAGGAGTCGAACCTTTCTGAATTCGAACTCCTCAGGGGACGAGAATTAACTTCTCCGAATGATTCTCTGGACATTATCAATTTAACAGACTACACCTTTACTGAACGTGAATTAAAACTTTTACGTTTAGGTTTAAATTTCATTCCATCTAAGAGGGCGGACTTATGTAGAACAATAGTGGACATCAAGAAGTTCACCAGAAAGATGAATTTAAACTATATTTTGTGTGATGTTCCACAGGTTTCAAAGAGGTTAAAAAAACCGTCAAGTTATACTCCCATCCTCAATAATACTATCAAAGTTTTTGAGGAAGCTTGTATTAGGGATGTAGAGATGATTTTTTCAAATAAAAATAAAATTAAAACAGAATACAATTTGAGCTATAACGATAGGAAAGCCTTTCATGAGTTATGTCAGAGAAACGGGGACGTTAGATTTATGAAAAGTGATAAGGGGGGCAATATTGTTATAATGAAACAGGATGCCTATTGTTTGAGAATGTCTCAATTGTTACAGAACAAAAGATGAATATGAATTAATTGCCCTTTATGACATCAAAAAGAAACAGCGTTTAGTGCATTCTTTTCTTTACGAAGCTTTAATGACCAATGAAATAGACCTAGATGTTTATGAGTTTTGTGTTATAAATAATCCTAGGATTGGTATCTTGTTTGGGATTCCAAAAACTCATAAGAACGCCATCGAGCCTCCTTTTAGGCCAATAGTATCAGCACCAAAATCGGTCACTGAGGGAATTTCCTTGGTCATTGATGCCACCCTTAATCCTATTGTAATCAAACAAGAAAGTTTCCTACAAGATTCTTGGCATTTTTTGACAAAACTGAATTTGTTTGCCATTAAGGCAATTTTTGATCCTAACAAACATGTGTTTTTTACTTTAGATGTGATTTCTTTATTTACTTGTATCCCCCATGATGAAGGGATAGAAGCAGTGCGATGCGTGCTAACTAATAATGGGCAACATTCAATTGGACAAATTGGCACTATTTGTAGGTTCATTGAGATAATTTTACAAAACAATTTTTTTATTTTTAAAGACAGATTTTATCGTCAAGTGAGAGGGGTAGCCATGGGGTCCCCTGCTGCACCCTCTTATGCTAACATCATTATGATTTGGTGGGAATTTGTCTTTCTTAAGTCTTTAACTACTAAATTTAATATTTTATTTTATCAGAGATTTGTAGATGATTTGGTTTTTATCATTGAGGGGGATAGAACAACTGTAGATAAATTTCTTTTTGAAGTTAACATGTTTGATTGTTTTTTGAAATTTACCTTAGGAGATGTAGGTTACACAATAAATTTTTTGGATGTCTGTGTTACATGGGATTTTACAACAAGGAAATTTAAAAGTAAGATACATCGGAAGAGTACCTTTACGAACAGTTATGTTCATTATTCTAGTGCACATCCCAAACACATGATTTGTAACATTCCTAAGGGACAAGTCATCAGGGCTTGTCGGATGACCTCAGATGAAACTGATCTTGGTTTGGAGATTGAGTTTATAAAAAACCTATTTCTTCAGAGAGGGTACCCTTTTGAGTTATTGAATAAAATTATAAGTGAAGTGTTAGGTAAACGTGAACATTATTATCCAGCCTTGTTGAATACCTTGAGCCCTTGTTCTTCAAATATTTTAAATAACAAAAATATGAATTTTGAAAAATTCGACAATGTGGTTTGTTCTTTAGAAATGAGCACTGATGGAGAGCGTATTAAAAGAATTCTTATGAATAATTGGAGAATCATTGAAGGCAATTCAGATGTTTTTCGGATCTTGGGCAACAAACCAAATTTTGTTTACAGGAATTTATTTAACATCAAGAAAGCATTGGAATTTGGTCATGATACATTGAACAAGTCGAATAAACATGTCAAGGGTATGTTTACATGTAATAATTGTAACATGTGTAGGTTTGTTGCCACTGGTCCTAATGTAGTTATAGATTCTTATCAGCGGACCATCATGGTGCCAGAATATGTTAATTGTCGTACCGAGGGGGTAGTGTACGTTGCTACGTGTTGTTCTTGTTCTGGGTTTTATGTCGGTATGACCACCCGTTGTCTGAATGTTCGTATTCGTGAGCACATTTACAATATCAAAAGTAAAGACGTCAACAGTGTTTTATTTAGACACTCTGTTATTTGTAATAATTTTAAAAAATTTGTTTTTTCAGTAGTGGAGGTTATTAAAACTGATCTAAGGGGTGGTGATTACAAAAACTATGTAGAGCAGAGGGAAACACTGTGGCAAGTGAAGTTAAAGGCTGATAAACCACCCGGTTTAAATGAAACCATTAACATTAAATGTTTTTTAAAAGAGGCCCCGTTAAGTATTGACAAAAAAGCACTTGGTTCACTTTCTTTATTTAACTGATGTTAACTTATTGAACAACATCAATTTTATTGTAATTTTATTGTAATTTTATATATGCATTTTTTATAACAATTTTTTGTATAAATTGGTTGATTAATTGGTTAATGAGATGCTTGATAGAGTATATATACATCTGATGTGTTTTAGTTTGGTGTTATTCTGATGAAGTCTGTTGACGAAAGCGGAAATAAAGGATTTTTCTACGCTATTTCCATTTCAGGTGTTCTTTCCTTCTTCCAGACTGCTTTTTGGATTTGGTTTTTGGCTATTTTATTTGTAGGATCTTTTTAATACCCTTGTGGCTTTACAGCCTCCTCAAGGCTTGTCTGTCCCTTCTTCTGTTCCTGGGCCCTCTACTCCTTCTAGACAACATAGGGAGTCTGAGTTTTCTGCTTTAGAGTTAGATTTGGATTCTGGTGCAGTGTCCTTGGCTTATTCTGATCAGCTCCATTCTCCTCTTGCCTTGGGGTCTGAGTAAGAGGATTCTTTTTCTACAGATTCCCCTATGGAAAAATAATCCTTAGGGGATACTGTGGTATGTATAATGGAATATTTTAAATGGAATTGTTCCCAAGTTTCTGATATCCAAAAGATGTACTATGAGCCCTTGCAGATTGATTCGCCCCTCCTTCTGCATTCCCCAGTGATGGATGCTTTATTGAATACTTTCTCTTTGGCTTCTCAAGACCCTGATTCCCAGCTTCCTGCTCCAAAGAAGTCTGACTGGTCCTACAGAGTACCTGAAGTCTAGAATTTTTTGTAAAAAATAGCCTGTCTTCTGACCCTGATGTGCTTTCCTTAGCTGATGTCAAGCCATCTAAATTGCTATCCTCTTCTAAGTTTTTACCTTCTGATGAATTATCAAATCAATGTACATCAGAAAACAATAATTATTCCTCTCTAGCACCCCAAACTAGGCTGGAAGTCAATTAAGGAACTAAAAGAGGAAGCAGTCAAAGGCTATTTGTTACCATAGAAATAAACCTACTCACTCATTTGTAAACAGAATTAAAAAAGAAACATATTCTCAAGCATAGCTGTACAATTCTATGATAAAACCAGATTGCCCTTAATGTACAACCCCTTCCACTTCAGAAAAATATTCTCAAAAACATGTAAATCAACTACTGGAAAAACTTTGCACAGCTACATTGCAATATGCACAATCCACCCACAATTCCTCAAAATGTTCACTATTACAATATCTTACCATTTATCACATATTGTTTAAATTGGGTCTATATTATAAACCTAAAAATCCATTTGAGCGAATACGACAACAGCGACACATATAGCCCGAACTGCAAATATGTTGAGCCCCCTAAACCACAAAATTTTAAATTTCGAATCATCAAAGTTGGCCAACCCCACCGCCCACTACATACTACCTACCCAAACATAATAAATAAACCACATGCATGCACTAACCAAACCCTACTTCTAACCCTACACTAAACCTTACATACATTACCTATCTATGCACTTACCTTAACCCGCACCCTAATCCTAAGGTCCATAACTATCGCATACTTACATTACGGAGCTATACCGCAGACGGACCAACCATGACAAATCTACATTTCGAATTTCACAGTTTTTGACATTCGCTGTTCCCGTAGTTCGTGCAATATGTGTTGCTCTTTTTCAATTTGCTCAAATCGATCTTCGGGCTTTGAATATAGACCTGTTTAAATTTTCTTTTTCAATGGCCATCCTTCCCATTATATTTCAACATATTTAATTATATACCTGCATAGGACCACTATATGATAGCAAAGTTTTGCCCTTCGCTAAACTCTTTCAAAATATAATTTACAACAAGTTCTTTCTCGTGTTATTATGGCTGACTGTCCCAGTCCCAGCATGGATTTAGAAAGCAGTACAATATCTTCACGGAGGAATACAATGAAACTGATACCACCTTTGGTACTAGTTTCCCTGTTGCCTGCCAGCCATAATCCTGTCTGCAACTGATCTGCCCATTCAGTCCTCCATGGAATGAGAGCTAGTTGTAGGAGGCTGTCATCAAAGCAGCCATCACGTTTTTTGCTGTTACAGCCTTAACTCCCTCCTCTAGTCACTGACATGCATGCCTACATATGTAAGGGCCACTTATGCCTTTCTCGGTGAATGTGTACATTCCTGCGTACACCCCACGAAAGCTGCCATATAAAAATAGCTTGGCAGAAGCAAGCACATTTCCCCAGCCAACACACTGCATGCCACACTCTTCTTCTGTAGCAGTTGACTGCATTACAGTAGGCCAGACTGTCTCTCTCCCTATAGGGATGGGTAAGCCAACATTGCTGCCCACTCCCAGCCACCCTGGCCCTTTTCATCCAGCACCAAAACTACTAATCACTCTCAGGTCATCCAAATCCTTATCAGGACTTCATACCCTTATTCAGCAAGTTGTTACAGTGAGGAAGGCATCTGAGCTTCTGAGTTGATACACCATGACTTACTGCTGTTTAAAATTATATAACATGGTTTTCATGATTCAGAATGCATATTCCAGGTAACCTCAGAGCCAGCATCCTCAGACACAGAAGGTCTTAAATTAGGAATGCCTCAATGATGAGTACCAAATCTCATCCAGTTTTCACTTTTTATCAATGATTTAATCCTTAACCTACCTCAGGCTCAGCTAGCACTAAATACAGAAGATGTACAACACCCCATTTGGGATGTACCTTACAAGACACCTGCAACAGCTGGAAAGACCACAGAAGTACCTCACCAAGAGGATTACTGTCTTCAAGCAGATGCCCTGTTCAGACTGACTGAAGAAACTCCATCTGTACTTGGTTGTATACCGCTTACTCAGAGGTGATCTCTGCCTGACATAGAAGGCCATGTCCAACCCAGAATTGATGGACATGCTCCACCTAAAAAAAAACAAATCACCAAGAGACACACGCTCTAGGGATCTAAACCTCACCACAATGGTAAATAGGACATGCTGGAGGGATAGATTCCTGTCCCAGAGACTCCCATGTTTTGGAACAGGTATCCAATCTACATTAGCCAGAGCTCCTCACTAACACTCTTCATGAGAAACCTTGATGAGTGGATGGGAAACAGAAAATTTACCCCGGGGATCACTGCAATGGCTCTGCTGAACAGAGGCACAGGGAACTAATGGCTCTGCTGGACAGAGGCACAGGGAACTAATCTAAGGGGGCGGCGAAAGCCAACACATTCTGGCTAAGCTTATAGATGCCCTCGGGCAGATAGCCTAGTACTTACCTATGAACCTATGTCTGAAATCTTGCAGACCTATCCATTAAGTCCCCAAAGGACAGTAAAGGGTCTAAATAGCCTTTGCCTTCGGCTACAATAAATAAGCATATAATGAACACACACACACACACACACACACACACACACACACACACACACACACACACACACAAAACACAAATAATATCTCTATTGTTTTGCATGCATCAGAGGTTAAAATAGCTGTCTGCATTAAAGATACCTAGCCTCTGTAAAACCAATATAATCCACATATAGATGTGTAAATATCTCAAGGATTGTTTAGAGCCTCCTCTCTGTGTCAGTCACCAATCCAAGATAAGTGTACACAAGATCTTCAGACAGTCCAGACACTGTTACAAACTCATCAATATACTAACATCTGAAATAAAAAAAAAAACTATAGGGGTACTTATTCCAAATCTGTAGTTTCCCACTTACTGACTAGCTTCAGTTTAACCACAATATAAGCA
This sequence comes from Protopterus annectens, assembly GCF_019279795.1. NCBI lineage: Eukaryota > Metazoa > Chordata > Ceratodontiformes > Protopteridae > Protopterus > Protopterus annectens. The sequence continues at coordinate 287,405,245 of NC_056748.1, read as the reverse complement.
TATCCAACATGTAGTTAATGAAATGTGCCATTTTATCTCCATTTCTTCTGAGCAAGAACACCACCTGTCTTGTTTTGTAAAAGAAAAACTGATTGCCAGTTATTTCAAAAGTAAACTTTTTCCTAACATCTATTACTTTCGGAATATTACAGATGGATTACCCATTAATCTAAATGCTAAATGTCAGAACCTTCTACTGTCTATACAGTACACTAGTATGAGGAAACCTCACCATCATGGGGTTATCTTTCGGGGTATTAGTTAGCAAAAAGGCCTTCTCTACAGTCTCTTTTACAAGCTAGAACCATGTATCCCTCCCAAAAATAAAGAAACAAACAACATTATTCCAGCTTCCAGTCACACCTAGATGACATCTTACAGCCATTTCAGGGATAATGAGTAACTAATAAGTTACACGGTGACTTTTGCAGTAGCTCTGTATTAGTAGTAGTGTATTTTCCTTACATTGAATTCTTTTAAACTTTACTGCACTGTGGCACACTGCTAGCTGTCCTGTTTGTTTTGATTGTCCTTTTAGTCCATCTTGTTTTATTGTGACCTTCACTTGATACTTAAACAACATAACCCTGTAATTCTAAACAATCATGATTTCTAATACACCTTCCTTTGTTGTATCTACTATTCTGCTTGCATTGTATTGTGCACAGCATTGTATTTGCATTGTATTACATACTAATTGTCTTTTAGCGCTTTTTTCTTATTGGCTTTGGTTGTAGCTGAAAAGGATCTTATAACAGCCTACCAATCTGGTTACAAAATATATGTATAAAATAATAATTAGTATTGGTCACTACAAATATTTCATTAACAAGATGAATAATTCCCAAATTCCCAGTCTCACAGCCTAATCACAAAGGAAATTTAAATATTTACACTCAGTCCTGACCCACCCCAAAAGGAACTCAGATATGTACTCTTCAATACAGAAGTATTGTAAAGAAATTTGTCACGCTGTAAATTGGATTAGTGAGCACAAACCAACAGGTGTACTGTGCTGTGATCAACTAGATTGAGCAACGTGGTGGCCAATGGCTTAACACTACTTACTGACAGTAACATTCCTTGTCTGCTTGTTTTTTGCTAGACTGAACCACTTCAGGTAGCAGCTAAATGCTGATTACCCAAACAAAAAGCTAATGATGGAATTAATTTTATTTATTTATTTGGCATTTGTTGACTGGAATAGTCCGACTGAGCTATTGCCCTTTTTCAGCGGAGGCCCAGGGAAAAAAGCTCCACCATACAAAATTAGCAACAATTATTTAACAAATATAAAAAATTCAAAGTACAAAATGGCTATGCAACAGCTATTGTGAATAGAAGTAAGAAAAACAGTTGCAGAGACATTTAGACATTTACAAAACAGTTATGGAAACTTTGGTACAAAGACCTAGTATTTGCAAGAAACTGGTAGCAAAACATATTGGACTGTCATCAGAAGACAAGTGAGCAATTTAAAGGCAGTTTGACTTTTGGTTACAGGAGGTGTAGAATTTTATTATGACAGCCAAAACTGTAAATAGGAAGCAGGTGGTAGGTTACAAGTGCTAGGTAGTGTAGGAGGATAGACAGAAATAGAAGAGTGTCATGTAATAAGATGAGGTAACTTTAATGAAAAGAGGTTAGTGGAAGGAATGACATGGAGATAAAGTGATGGGGGAGGGGGTGAAGGGATAGGATTCTGGCAGGATAATTAAAGTGACAGATCCAAGTACTGGAAAGGTGTTTTTTCAGAGCTTTCTTAAATTCATGGATCGGGGTGACATTTCTGAGGGTCACAGGAAGCTTGTTCCATGATAGAGCAGGGAAATAGCTGTATCGATTCTGGCCAATAGTTTTTATAGGTTTATGTAGGTAAGAGGCATTGGTCAGAGCTTCGGAGGAGTTGAGGGGGGTATAAAGGGAGACCAGTGTGGAGATATTAGGGCAGGATGAGGGCTTATTTAGGATAGAGTGGATTATGAGATGATGAGTAAGCAAGAGGTGGCAAGGAAACTCCAGCCTCCTGAGTGTCCTGAGAGCATGACAGCGATGGGTTTTAGAAGGAAGGCTGGCAGCAAATCAAGCAACTTTATTATAGGTGGCTTTGAGTTTGGAAAGTAGTGAAGACTGTAGGTTTGTTAAGATTTGTGAGCTATAGAAGAGGTTAGGGAGAAGGTATGCTTCAGCAAGTGAGACTCTGGAGTCAGGTGTGAGGAATCTTTTGTTTCTGTACAGAAGGCTGAGCGTTTGGTGGGTTTTGTTTATACTGTGAAGTACATGAAGGTCAAAATTTAAATTGGTCATCTATGGTTGCTCCAAGGAGCTTAGTGTGGCTTTCCGGTTTGATAACTATGTTATTGAGAGAAGAGATGGTAAATTAGGATTTGAGATGGGAGAGGGATTTGGAGAGGAAGATTAGAAGTTTTGTCTTTTTTGGGGTTGTGTATGAGTTGTTTATTTGTAAGCCATCATTCTGTGAGGTTGAAAGATTCTTGTGTCACAGATAGTAGGTCAGAGGGGTTTTCAGCAATGGCGATGAGTCATCTGCATACTGTATAAGGGATGACTGTGGACAGGATGTGTAAAGTTGGTTAGTGAAGATGTTAAAGAAAAAGGGGCCTAGAACTGAGCATTGTGGTACTCCCAATTTGATAGGGAGAAAGGGATAGAGACCTGAGAGCCATTTGACAGACTGTTGTCTGTCAATGATGTAGCTGTTAAACCAAGAGATAGTCACTGAAGAGAGGTTGACCTGAGAAAGTTTGAACAGTAGGATGGGGTGAGAGACAGTGTCAAAGGCTTTGGAGAGGTCTAGAAAGAGACAAGATACAAGTTTGTTATTATCTCTGGAATGGAAGATTGAGTTAGTAAAGGTGATGAGAGCAGTGGAATAATCAGGCTTTCTTGAGTAAGATAGGCCATGATTTGTTTATGAACACTGTGTTCAAGAATTTTAGTGAGGTGAGAGAGTATGATAATAGGCCGATAATTAGAAAGCTCTATGAAGTTTCCACCTTTGTGAATGGGTATGGTATAAAATTTTTTCCAGAGAGTAGAAACTGAATTCACTAATTGAGTGATTTATGAGGATGGAGACAGTAAATGCTATGGAGTTAGCAGCTACCTTGAGGAAGAAAGATGGCAGGTTATCTGCAGATGGGGAACATGGTTTAAGTTTAAGGAGATTTTTAATGTAGCTGGTAGGAATAGAATTTAGTTTGAAGTGATTTTGTTGCAGTGGGGGGGCTGGGAGGTGAGGGATTGGTATGGTTGGAGGTCTGCATAACTTTGCTGATGGTATCAATGGTAGGAATTGAAAATGGATGCAGTTTCTTGGAGTGTGTTATTAGAGCAAGAGTTGGGAGTAGAGGGATTACCAAGGTGGAGAATTTGGTTCCTAGTATTCCAGAATTTTCTGGGGCTTCTGGGTTCTGTGGATAGTGGGTGGTGTGTGGTAATTTTTTTTTTTTTTTGTCAATGTTTATGTGTTTTTTGGCCAGATTGCAGAGTTCCCTGTATTTTGGTAGTGTGTGAGAGAGAGAATTAGTTTAGGGCAGAGTTTATAGGCAGAATCTCTGTTGTGATTAAGTGATTGAGTAGAGTGGTTGAGCCAAGGAGAGCATTGAGATTTGACTGTTATAGTTCTGGGAGGAATCAGAGAGTTTAGAGTGTTGAGAAAGATGGAGTTGAATTGCAAAGCAGCCTCATCTAGAGGTAGGAATGAAAGGAATGACCAATCAATAGAGGAGATAGTATTGGTAAATGTTAAAAGGTTGAAGTTAGTTAATCTACGGAATTCCTTGAATTTGTCTGGTCTGGAAAGGAGGGGGAGAATCATAGCACTCATAGTGGGGAGTGGTCGCTAATGGAGTCAGGCTGGTGATAAAGGTTATGATGGGATATGAGAATCCAGTCAAGGATAGAACTGGTATTGGTGGGTTTACTATGAAAAGTGGAAGAGGACATAAGTTGGGTGTATCCATATAGGTTTATACTGGAGGTAGGGGAGTTAGAGATGAGGGTTACCAGTTGATGCTGACATCTCTGATGTTCTAATAAGGGTATATTATCTCCAGGAGGTATGTAAATAGCAACTACAGTTAGGGTTTTATGAACATTAAGATTTCAGTTGGCAATGGTATGTTCAGCAGGGCGAAAAGAGGGGAGAGGGTTAGTTAGAGGGGATACTGAGAGGTGCTCTGAGTACATAATGGCTACTCTTCTGCCTTTTTTATGTGTACAGTCAAAGCATAAAATGTTGTATCCATGGGGAGAAATTCATTGTCAGTGTTATGTGGTTTGAGCCGTGATTCAGACAGAGTAACTATATTGGGGGAGTATTGGGATGTCCAGGTATGTAATTCCGTTATCTTGTTATGAATGCTCTGGATGTTGATGGAATAGGAGGAAAGATGTTTAGGAATAAGACTAGGTGGCTGCAGGAGTGGTTGTGGAGTAGTCAGGGCCGAGGTTGGGGTGAATGTCACCTGAGAGTCTAGAGTGTTGGAAAGGTAGAGAAAAGTAAATTTGAAGCGGTAGTATGAGAGAAACTTTTGTTTGACGCTGTTATAAGGCTAGATCTTAGGAAGCAATTTAATTTTGAGAAGGGTGAAGTCAGGAGTGTAGAACAGTGAGGGGAATGTTGAAGTAGAGTAGAGACTGTCAGTGTTTGATATGAAGTAGGAGGAGGTTGGAGTGTTAGGTTGAAGATTAAGTTGAATGTGATATGAGGTGAGATTAGATAGAAGTAGAATATGAATGGATAAAAAGAGAGGAAAGAGCATTTTGGAGGGGACGAAGTGCAAGAGAGGGTGGAGAAAAGTGTGTTGGGGTGAGGTTAGAAAGTGTTAGCGTGAATGTGAGGGAGGTAATGGGTGAGTAAGGATGGAAGGAGTACTAGTGTAGTGTGTGTAGTGTGGGAGGGGAGAAGAGGGGTAGACTGTGATTTGATAAGGTGTGCAGGAAGTGGAAGGTTAGGGTTGGTGTGTTAGAAATGGTTAGCTATAAATGTAACTGAAGCAGGGTGGGTGAGAATGGAGATAGGGTAGGAGAGCAGAGTGAGCCCGAGTGAAGCAAGGGTGAATGGATCTGGTTAACCCAACAACGAGTTTGTGCTGAAGGCAGAAAAATAAACAATCAAATGTAAAATTTCACACGCAGCTTGCAGGTAAGTTGAGCCACTATTCAATGGTAATTAGTAAAAAGTTGTTAGTGACTGAATGTGGCAGCTAGTAAACTCAGATACTGAAGTAATCATGGGAAACTGCAGAGTGATTACAAAAAATGTGGCAGTATAGAAGAAGGCAGTATGGGAGGACTATGTTAGGGAGTGGGAGAAGGGTACCACAGTGACATGCTGTGACTACAACTAGTTATAAAATTTCTTATAGGTACAAACAATTAAGTGTGAACATACAAGGTTTTACTGCTGTTGCTTGGGTAAAGGAATGTAGTGTAGACACAAGTGGCCAGTAGTGATGGGACTCCTCTTGTAGTCACAGAATGCTGAACTAGAGCTCTGTTTGAGAGTGTAGGACCTGAGGAGAGAGAGAGAAAAGTACAAATTGGCTGAGCACAGTTTACACAGTGAGAAGAATATACTAAAGCATGTTAGGTAGGTTCTGGAAGAATATAGACTGAGAGAGGAGGAGAGAAACAGTAAAGCTTGGAGAAAGTGAATAAGGAGAATGGCAGTGTTTATTAAAGAGAAGCAAGTTAGAAGGAAACGATCTCCAGGATAGCTTAGAGGCATCTATATCACCACATCAAAGACGCAAAATGTCGAATGCTCACAATAGTGAAAATGCCGAAATTCAAACTCATTATTGTGGGGGGCTGTTCCCCCCAAACACCCCGCTAAATATATATTCCAACTCCGAGATCGCACTATAGTGAGGAAAAGGCAAATATCCCAATCTTCACTGTACAGCAATCTCAAAAACGGTCCCTCGACATTTCGGCACTTTCGCTATTGTGTCATTTGACATTTTTACTTTTCGATACAGTGATATAGATCCATTTAGAGGGGTAATAGCAAATTAATATGTCATGAGAGAGAGAGAGAGAAAAAAGTGAAGACCTGTGTCCAAGGAGAAAAGTAGAGGGGATGGAAGGGAAAGGAGAGTGGTTGATCACCAGGAAGAGTCCCCAAGTTAGAATAAGGTGAGAAAGCAGGAGTATAAAGGAGGTCAAAATAGGATACAACCACTGCTTTTATAAAGAGATAAGGCTTTAGTATAATCAACAGAAATACATTCAGACTAGATACAATTTTATCACTTATTAGCAATGAACAAGGAGCAAATGTTAACAGCAATATAACAGTCATTTAAAGAAAGTACATATCACAATATTGTCTGTAGCTTGCTAGTTAGTGGGAAAACAGGCTTAATCCATAGAGCTACAAAACATTGTCACCCATAATGCAGTTAGGTATAAATACAGTTTAAACTCCCTGAGAACAAACCGTAATGCAGAACAGCGTAATAATAAAGTCAGCTACAAGATCACTGTAACAGTAACATGCTGTTTCTAGATGGCTTCAACAATAATTCAGCACTGGGTAGTTAAACAGTGAGCAGTTAAGTAAATAGGCTTATGTTGTAACAGTAAATACCCAGTCACATCCTAGCGATATCATCTTACATTAAGCTAAATTGACACTTCTTCCTGTCTCAAGGTAAGATAGAGTGGGATTGTATGAGATTGTTAATGCACTTAAGTCATGTTACACTACCTTAAGCAAGTTTCAATTGTCATACTGTGAAAATTAAACAAAAACTCAGTGGAGGCACATCAACGGGTGATTCTGGAGGGGAGGAAAGCCAAATAAAGATGGACACCGGGTAGGGTTTTAAAAACCACAGAGCATCACGGGAGAAAACAAACTATGCAAATCTATTTGGTGACCATGCGAGAGTGAGTAAAATCAGCAGTAATGGAATCAACTCAACAAGTTTGTGCTGAAGACAGAAAAATAACAATCATTAAATGTAAAATTTCATATTTAACTTGGAGGTAAGATAAGCCACTGTTCAGTGGTAAAAGGTTGTTAGCAGCTGAACTTGGCAGCTGTTAAGCTCAGGTATTGAAGTAACTATGGGGAACTGCAGAGTCATTACAAAAATATAATATATAATATATAATATATTCCTTATCACCTGCTTCTATAATGACAGTAGAAGACAGGCTAATAAATATCATTTCTCAGCTATCAATTTTATTAGTGAGGTGGACAGCTATTAGAATATGCACTGGAGGGATTTTGAGTGTCTTATGTTGAAATACATGTTTTACTGGTTTGTTGATTATTGCATTATTTGTAGTTTTACATAAACATTTCTTTAATTATTGAATGGAGCACCATTTTGCAGTTCATTGTTCTAGTATGAATAACTTCAATGGTAGCTACTAGCTATGTGGTTCAGGAAAACATGGAGGAGCTTAGCCCAATTTTCCAGTAATATGCTCAAGGCACATAGGAGGCAAATTCAGGCTGGGGAATTCAACCCGTTAATAGCTCATAGCCTTAATCCTCTGTGCTGTCATACAGAGTCCTCCCTGAGCTCTAGAGGGAGACAGTCATTCTCCCTATTTCTCAAGAAGGACATCAGTGTAGTAGTGAAAACTAAGTTCTCTTCCTGCTCTCACCATTAGTAAAGATACTTTAGTAACACATTGTTTTTCATATACAAACGACTTTAGTGTCTGTGATCTTGTTTGTGATAAGCAGTATGAGTTCAAGTTATAATATACTCATTCACTATCACCTGTACCACAGGAAGCTATAATCTTAACAGAACCAGAACCTCAGCCACATAACACATTACACCGATTTCCAGGTGACCACAGTAAAACACATACACACTGCCACCGCAGCACAATAAAGGGAAAGAGTCCATGACATCGAAAAAGTCAGGTATAATGGTATACACACTACGGCATACACATTCCACAATATACACTTTTTAAAATATTTTATGCAATGAGATGTGCTAGAACTAATATTTAAAAAAGAAGTTAACGTATCTATCATGGTTTGTGGTTCTATGTTTTGTTAAATGACATTTTCTTTTTCAGAACACATGCTTGGTTAAATATGGGTTTTGCTTAAGATTTTCATTTCATGAGTTTTTTTCTTTTCCTTTCACAATGGTAAAAAGGTATATTGTCCAGAAACAAGAAACATGCCAGTCTGTGGTCATGAGGCTAGAAATTAGGCTAAAACTCTAAAATCCCTAGGGATACCCATGGACCATATTAAAAAAAATATTGTAGTTAAAACAAAAACTGCCATGTACTGTATTGAGTTATCTAGTCTCCAATGTTATATACCAGGAAATGCGGAATGAATTGCAAACAATGCATGTGCAAGTGTCATGTGCTGTAAGCTGTCTTGTTCAATGCATTAACATTTTACAGCTCTTGCCAATGTTTTGTTGTTTGGATTACTCGTTACCTAAGTCAGGTGCTCCAGCTTAGCACTGAGCTCTGCAGCAGGGATGCAAATTTGCTTAAGACTAGAACAGATTCTTAACATTTCCCTCCAGGACAGTCCCTCAACAGTATCTAACACAGCTTACTAGCATAAAATCACGTTCAGTACTTCAGTAATCAGCTTGCTGGTAGTAACCAATGTGCACACATTGAAGATATTTATGCAACCACAACTATATAATGCCAATCTTATTCTGCTAATAAAATAGCTATTTATTTATTATTTATAAGTATTTGTTAACAAGAGTAGAGCACTGATCTATACTGACCCTTTTCTGTTTCAGCCTGAGAGCGCTGTCTGGTTAAGTGACTTGCTCAGAATCACAGAGTAGGCAAATGGAGGCTGAGAGAATCAAACCCTGGACAACATAAGCAGTTCATTAACAACCCACAGCTTTAATTCTCTGTGCTGACCACCAAACGTGCAGTGAATAAAAACATACAACATACATTTAATAAATAATATTAAATTAAATTGAAACAGCCAGACTCAAATGCCAATAAGGCAAGCACTGCAACTTTGCAAGTAAAAAAAAAACTAGAAACTGGTGATTGCACTGTACATAAACAGTTACATACCTCAATGGATTTTGCAAGGAGTTTATAAGTGTTCTCTTAGTCCTGAGTTTGAGTGACCTCAGAGTGGGATTGAGATACTTGGGTGTTGCTCTCTCCACATGTATTTTTAACATAATTGATAGTGTAATACCAATACATAGGAAGGAATTCAAAAAAGGAGAATGTATATGTCACAGTTCCTTTCCCTGATTCATTCCCTGACTTAACTGTCCTTTCATGGTGCTGCATGGTCCTCTAACATAGAGATATGCAGCATCAATAAAGGCTGGCCTCATAGCCGTGTTAAATGCTAATGAGGCATTCCAGAATAGAGGCATATGCTATTTAGCCATGAGCTCTCTCCTCAAAACCACCTCCTGGGAGGCATCTTTATGGCCAATCAAGAAATTGCTCTGAAGTGTAGATCAGAACAGACACCAGGTATTACTCTTAAGGTGCCATAATGGCACCAACACCAGAACAGGTATTGGGAGTGGGAGGAGAGGATGCACTACACACCAGAAAATGCCCTTAAAGTGCCATAAGGGCATCAGCAGCACAATGGGGATTGGGCGAGATGCACTAGATACCAGGAACCACTCTTAAAGTGCCATAATGGCACCAACAGTAGTACAGGTATTGGGAGTGGGGGTGGGAATGTGCTAGACACCAAAAAACACTCAAAGTGCCATAACGGCACCAACAGCACAATGGGGATTAGGGGTGGGGAGATGCACTAGACACCAGAGATAAGTATTTAAAGTGCCATAATGATACCAGTGGCAGTACAGGGATTAGGAGTGGATGTGCTAGATGCTGGGGAATACTCTTAATAACCATAAGGGAACCAATAGCAATACAGAGATTGGTGGTGAGGGGATACACTAGCCACCAGGGCATTATACATAACTGCAGTAATGGCACATCAAATACTGCAGGAGTGGGGGGAAATGGGAGAACAGACGTGTGTGTGTGTGTGTGTGTGTGTGTGTGTGTGTGTGTGTGTGTGTGTGTACGTGTGTGCGCGCGTGTGTGTGCGTTTGTGTGTGTGTGTGTCTGTGTGTGTCTGTGTGTGTGTGTTTTATGTGCACTTACATGTGTGGGAGACTGAATGGGGGGAATGTCACTGCCTACACGAGCATATGTTTACTACCATGATGATCAGATCAGCAATCATCTGCAATTCTCTGTAGTAAATACAGTTCAGAGGCATGCAAACAAATTGATAATGAGGCCTTACCCTGCCATAGCTAACATGTCTCTGAATCGCAAATGGGTTTGTCATGGGAGAAGAGACTGTTTAATATGAGCTGTATGGCTCATGCTGGGCACTTTGATGAACTACCCCTTTTTTCACTGCTAGTGGGAACAGTGTTTGTACCTCCTGTATACCAATCTATTCACGTATGAGTCCTTTCCACACTCCAAAAAACATGTCTAGAAAAATTAAAATTTAAATAGTCAGCCAATATAAATTTTTACGTGTTTGGTTTAATCAAATCATATTTTTCATACCAGTTTGCCAACTTGGTGTCTTTTGTAAACTCAGCTCAGATCTTTTCTGCCTAATTACTTTACCACCTCCTAACCACTGATGCTAGACTAGCTATTGGTAAACAAATTATTTCTCAGAGTGGGCATGCCTTTCTCATTATTTTAGTTGCTTCAGATAACAAAAAAAAAAAGTACAGATATTAATCAACAAAGCTTGCCACGACATACATTTCTTTCATACTATGAGTACCACTAAATGAAACAAATGTCCTGCTTGTTCACCTGTGGGAGTGTACTTCATCTGCTACTATATTCAGGCTACTAAAATTAAACCACTGCTCATCCGTGACTGACTCGCTTATCAAAAAGTACAGTTTTGTACCTACCATAAATGTAGATGTTCGAGGATCCCCATTGCTGCAGTCCTTACTATTGGGGTATAGTCCGCGTCCAGTCGGCCCGAATACCAGAGTATAAGGCTGACGTCGGTCAGGGCGCATTAGACTGACGTCAGTACGTCAGGGTACTAATGCGCATGACCGACGTCATATCCTCAGTCTTTTCTTGCCCCAGATGTCAGAAGACCCTAAAAAGACAAGGCCCAAAATACCTGCACCCAAAAATATGTACAATATATACAAGAATATATACAAAAATATAAGCATGTAACCTCACCTACACAACCACCCCTAAACACAGAGGGGAAGGAGGGAGGGTAAATTGGACTGCAGCAATGGGATCCTCGAACATCTACATTTATGGTAGGTACAAAACTGTACTATGTTCTTCGTTCCCCATTGCTGCAGTCCTTACTATTGGGTAGAATCCCAAAGCAGAGGTAAGGGAGGTTGGCAAATCATAAAGAAGCAGGAGCTGACAACATGCCTTGCAAAACAGCAGTGGCAAACCCAGCCCTAGACTTAGAGTAGATAGGAAGGTGATAATGCTTAGAGAAAGTATGCACTGAACTCCAAGTAGCTGCTTCCAAAATATCCTTAGTTGCCACCCCTTAGAAATGCTGTTGAAGTGGCAGTAGCCCTAGTGGAATGAGGCCTAATCCCAGCTGGAATCTCCTTGCCATGATGGGAATAACAAAATGCAATGCAAAAGCCAATCCACCTAGAAATAGTTTGTTTTGACACAGGCTTGCCCTGTGAACTCAAAGCAAAAGAAACAAACAACTGCTGAGACTGCCTGAAATCCTTAGTCCTGCTTAAATAATAACGCAATTGCCTGTGTACATCTAAAGTGTGCAAAATCTTTTCCCCTTTATTTTGGGGGTCTGCATAAAAAGTAGGCAAATGAATAGTTTGGTTTAAAGCCACACTAGAAACCACCTTAGGCATAAAGGAAGGATTAGTGCGTAATGATACCCTATCCTTATGGAAAATCAAAAGGGCTCTACTGCCATAAGGGCCTGCAACTCAGACACCCTTCTTGCAGAAGTAATAGCCAACAGAAAAGCAGTCTTCCATGACAAGTATTTCAATTCAGCAGTAGCCGCAGGCTCAAAGGTTGTAGAGTAAGTTTTTCCAACACAAAATTGAGATCCCAAGCAGGAGTAGGAGCTCTACGTGGAGGTCTTATATTCTTTGCCCCTCTAAGAAACTGCTTGAACAAAGGATGAAAACAATGGTGGGTCACAATCATAGTGAGCTGAAATTGCTGCAGCATGAATCTTAATGGAAGAGAAGGACAAACCTTTGTCCAATAACTCAGTAAGATATTGAAGAGCCACACTCAAATCAGGCTCAGAAACCTGCAAATTCTTTGCTGTACTCCAAAATAAAAATCTCTTCCATTTTTCTGTACACTTTCCTTGTACTAGGCCTTCTAGCTTCCATAATCACATTTAAAACTTGTTGAGGAAGTTGAGACCTGCTGTGTTTCAACACAGAATATGCCAGGCTGTTAGATGAAGAGAGTGAAGCTTGACATTGAGCAGATGACCATCCTTCTGAGATAACAGATGAGGAATCAGAGGTAAAGGCCATGGAGGCTTCCTTACCAGACTCCGTAGTAGTGGGTACCAGTGTTGCCGAGGCCAATCTGGAGCTATCAAAATCATCCTTGGCCTGTCTTGTCTGACCTTTAATAGTACCTTTGGTAGAAGAGGCAGAGGAAGAAAGGCATACACATGAAGGTTTTTCCAACTGAAAGACAGAGCATCCACTTTCCAAGCTGTGTGATGAAACCCCTTTGTGCAATACTGTGGCAGCTGGTGGTTTAGTGGAGAAGCGAACAGATCTATGTCTGGAGTTCCCCATGACACTGTCAATTTTCAAAATACATGAAGATCCAGTTTCCACTCGTGGGGATCCATGATTTGTCTGCTTAACACATCTGCTAAGGAGTTCTGTGCTCCCGGCAGAAACCTTGCCTGAAGAGTTAGTTGCAAGCTTAGCGCAGTCTCCCATAAAATCATTGCTTGCCTGCATAGAGGATAAGAATGTGTTCCCCCTTGCTTGTTGATGTACCACATGACAGTTGTGTTGTCTGTTAGAATCAACACCTGCCCTGGAAGAAGTAACTCCTTGAAAGCCATTAATGCAAACTGGACTGCTAACATCTCCTTCATGTTGATATGTAGATGCTGTAGTCTGGCAGGCCACTTGTCTTGTATCCACTTTCCATTTAGATGAGCTCCCAAGCAATGTCCGAGGCATCTGTCGTTAAAATCTGACTCGCCTCTGGCCGGGTCACAGAGAGTCCCTTGTTTAGGTGACATTCCTGAGCCCACCACAAAAATTCTTTTGAAGGCAAGGTATTATTTGAATGACAGTGTCCAAATCCTGGCAGTGCTGTGTCCATACATTTTGAGATACCATTGTAGCTTCCTCATATGCAGTTTGGCATTGGGAAGCACCAGAATACAAGATGCCATGAACCCTAATGCTTGAAGGACTGTCCTTGCAGTCAGCACGGACTGATGAGATAGTTGATGGAAGTAAAGTGATAGACTCTTTTGTTTGTCCGGGGTTAAAAGGCCATCTGGGCTGCTGTATTCAGTCTCACACCCAGAAAGCACATGTCTTGAGAGGGTACTAGACTGGACTTTATTTCGTTCACAGAATACCCTAGGCATCTTAGCACTGCTATAACATATTCCAGATGCTGTAGAAGGTCTTCCTTTTCTTGAGCCAGAATCAGGCAGTCGTCCAAGTAAGGATAGATTTGAATTCCTTGAAGCCTGAAGTAAGCTATCACTGGAGCCAGAACCTTTGTGAATACTCTGGGCAGTAGATAAGCCAAAGGGCAATGCAGAGAACTGATAATGAGAATTTCCAGCTCGAAACCGCAGATACTTCCTGCAACTTAGCCTTATAGGCACATGAAGGTAAGCTTCCTTGAGATCTAAAGTTACCATCCAGTGATCTTTGCCCAGCAGAGGTAAAAGCTGTTGTAACGTCAACATCTTGAACTTGGGAATGTCCAGAAAAGTGTTGAGGAGAGATAAATCCAAAATTGGTCTCCACGTGTTCCCCTTCTTTGGTACTAGGAACAGGCGAGAATAAAATCCTAGGCCCCTTTCTGATACAGGGACTGGCTAAATGGCCCCATCTGGAGCAACTGAGAAACTTGCTTGTGAGCCTCTTTTCTTTGTGGAGGAGGAACGTCTGGCATGCCTTTGAAAGGGGCATTGTATGGAAATAAAATCTGTAACCGTGGTGAATGATATCCAACACCCATTTGTCTTGAGTAATTAAATCCCAATTTTCTTTGAAAAGAGACAGTCTTCCCCCCAAAGGAGCTGCCAGGCGAGAATCTACTGGCAGCTGAAAAGACAGGTCATTGGGTCTGTTTACGAAAGGACTGACCCCTGCCCTCACCAGAAGTCTGAGCAGGTGAACTCCCTGTTCTAGGCCTAAAAGAACCTTGAGCCCTGCCCCTACCACGTCTAGACCTAACCCTAGACTGGGAATCATAAGCAGGATATGTCCACCCCTTAGCAGGCCAATTTCTACTAAACCCGGTGGCTGCACCTGCAAAAATCTTTAACAGTTTGCATAGACTTAGCTTTGTCCTCCATTTTCTTTAAAACTGCTTCCACAGGCGATCCAAACAACACATCAGACTGTAAAGGAGCATCTAAAATCCTTGTCTTAACATGCTCAGCTAAATTCTGCTCCCTCAACCAGGCATGCCTGCGAAGAACAGAACTAGTAGCAGCCACCCTCGAGGAGGCCTGTACAGCATCAAAACCACATTGCAAAGAATGCTTACCCACTTGTTCAGACACATGAACCAAATCCAGCAACTCTTTACACTCAATACCTTCCGCCAAAGCATCCACCTTAGATTTCAATTGTGAAAGGAGATAATTCTGATATTTTAGCATGTGAAACTGACAATTCAACGCTCTCATGGCTAGAGTGGAAGAAGTATACACTTTCTTTCCCCACCTATCCAAAGCCCTTGCCTCTTTATCAGTGGGAACAGGATTTTTAACCACAGAAGCCTTAACACCTTTAGGCCCTTGAGAAATAGTTTCTGGGTCCGCCCTAGGACTCTTAAACAAATACTTATGAGCTTCGGGCACCCTATAATACCTATCAGGCTTAACAGGAGCAGGAGGCAAAGAGTCAGGGTTCAGGAAGCCTCTGCAAAACATCTTCCACCACATTCAACACAGGAGGAATAGCTAAGGGCCTATGCTGGGGTAAAAACAAGAATTCCCTAAGCCTTTTCCTGGAATCAGAGTAATCCTGGCCTTCCCATTTAAAGTGCTCCCTCATGGAATGCAGAGTCTCTGAAAATGAGAAATCCTCAGGAGGAGAAGCTGTAGGAGTGGAATCATCCACATCAGAATCAGAATAAGTAGGATACTCCTGCAAGTCTTCGCAGAAGACTCTGAAGCCTCTGAACACTGTTCAAAACTATCAAACTCGGTTCCACCCTAGGCCTCTTATCAGGAGGGCATAGAACCTCTAATCATAGTAATCAAATCTTCTGCCATTTTAAGCATATGTTTCTTAGGTACAGAACCCGAAATGCTAGGAGAAGCCCCCACTGAAGCTGAACTTGGCCTACCTCTCAAAGAAGTTTTGGCAACAGAAGGAGGGATTTTGAGTGTCTTATGTTGAAATACATGTTTTACTGGTTTGTTGATTATTGCATTATTTGTAGTTTTACATAAACATTTCTTTAATTATTGAATGGAGCACCATTTTGCAGTTCATTGTTCTAGTATGAATAACTTCAATGGTAGCTACTAGCTATGTGGTTCAGGAAAACATGGAGGAGCTTAGCCCAATTTTCCAGTAATATGCTCAAGGCACATAGGAGGCAAATTCAGGCTGGGGAATTCAACCCGTTAATAGCTCATAGCCTTAATCCTCTGTGCTGTCATACAGACTCCTCCCTGAGCTCTAGAGGGAGACAGTCATTCTCCCTATTTCTCAAGAAGGACATCAGTGTAGTAGTGAAAACTAAGTTCTCTTCCTGCTCTCACCATTAGTAAAGATACTTTAGTAACACATTGTTTTCATATACAAACGACTTTAGTGTCTGTGATCTTGTTTGTGATAAGCAGTATGAGTTCAAGTTATAATATACTCATTCACTATCACCTGTACCACAGGAAGCTATAATCTTAACAGAACCAGAACCTCAGCCACATAACACATTACACCGATTTCCAGGTGACCACAGTAAAACACATACACACTGCCACCGAGCACAATAAAGGGAAAGAGTCCATGACATCAAAAAGTCAGGTATAATGGTATACACACTACGGCATACACATTCCACAATATACACTTTTTAAAATATTTTATGCAATGAGATGTGCTAGAACTAATATTTAAAAAAGAAGTTAACGTATCTATCATGGTTTGTGGTTCTATGTTTTGTTAAATGACATTTTCTTTTTCAGAACACATGCTTGGTTAAATATGGGTTTTGCTTAAGATTTTCATTTCATGAGTTTTTTCTTTTCCTTTCACAATGGTAAAAAGGTATATTGTCCAGAAACAAGAAACATGCCAGTCTGTGGTCATGAGGCTAGAAATTAGGCTAAAACTCTAAAATCCCTAGGGATACCCATGGACCATATTAAAAAAAATATTGTAGTTAAAACAAAAACTGCCATGTACTGTATTGAGTTATCTAGTCTCCAATGTTATATACCAGGAAATGCGGAATGAATTGCAAACAATGCATGTGCAAGTGTCATGTGCTGTAAGCTGTCTTGTTCAATGCATTAACATTTTACAGCTCTTGCCAATGTTTTGTTGTTTGGATTACTCGTTACCTAAGTCAGGTGCTCCAGCTTAGCACTGAGCTCTGCAGCAGGGATGCAAATTTGCTTAAGACTAGAACAGATTCTTAACATTTCCCTCCAGGACAGTCCCTCAACAGTATCTAACACAGCTTACTAGCATAAAATCACGTTCAGTACTTCAGTAATCAGCTTGCTGGTAGTAACCAATGTGCACACATTGAAGATATTTATGCAACCACAACTATATAATGCCAATCTTATTCTGCTAATAAAATAGCTATTTATTTATTATTTATAAGTATTTGTTAACAAGAGTAGAGCACTGATCTATACTGACCCTTTTCTGTTTCAGCCTGAGAGCGCTGTCTGGTTAAGTGACTTGCTCAGAATCACAGAGTAGGCAAATGGAGGCTGAGAGAATCAAACCCTGGACAACATAAACAGTTCATTAACAGTCCACAGCTTTAATTCTCTGTGCTGACTACCAAACGTGCAGTGAATAAAAACATACAACATACATTTAATAAATAAAATTAAATTAAATTGAAGCAGCCAGACTCAAAAGCCAATAAGGCAAGCATTGCAACTTTGCAAGTAAAAAAAACTAGAAACTGGTGATTGCACTGTACATAAACAGTTACATACCTCAATGGATTTTGCAAGGAGTTTATAAGTGTTCTCTTAGTCCTGAGTTTGAGTGACCTCAGAGTGGGATTGAGAGACTTGGGTGTTGCTCTTACCACATGTATTTTTAACATAATTGATAGTGTAATACCAATACATAGGAAGGAATTCAAAAAAGGAGAATGTACATGTCACAGTTCCTTTCCCTGATTCATTCCCTGACTTAACTGCCCTTTCATGGTGCTGCATGGTCCTCTAACATAGAGATATGCAGCATCAATAAGGGCTGGCCTCATAGCCATGTTAAATGCTAATGAGGCATTCCAGAATAGAGTCATATGCTATTTAGCTATGAGCTCTCTCCTCAAAACCACCTCCTGGGAGGCATCTTTATGGCCAATGAAGAAATTGCTCTGAAGTGTAGATCAGAACAGATACCGGGTATTACTCTTAAGGTGCCATAATGGCACCAACACCAGAACAGGTATTGGGAGTGGGAGGAGAGGATGCACTACACACCAGAAAATGCCCTTAAAGTGCCATAAGGGCATCAGCAGCACAATGGGGATTGGGCGAGATGCACTAGATACCAGGAACCACTCTTAAAGTGCCATAATGGCACCAACAGCAGTACAGGTATTGGGAGTGGGGGTGGGAATGTGCTAGACACCAAAAACACTCAAAGTGCCATAACGGTACCAACAGCACAATGGGGATTAGGGGTGGGGAGATGCACTAGACACCAGAGATAAGTATTTAAAGTGCCATAATGATACCAGTGGCAGTACAGGGATTAGGAGTGGATGTGCTAGATGCTGGGGAATACTCTTAATAACCATAAGGGCACCAATAGCAATACAGAGATTGGTGGTGAGGGGATACACTAGCCACCAGGGCATTATACATAACTGCAGTAATGGCACATCAAATACTGCAGGGGTGGGGGGAAATGGGAGAGCAGACGTGTCTGTGTGTGTTTGTGTGTGTGTGTGTGTGTGTGTGTGTGTGTGTGTGTGTGTGTGTGTGTGTGTGTGTGTGTGTGTGTGTGTGTGTGTGTTTTATCTGTACTTACATGTGTGGGTGACTGAATGGGGGGAATGCCACTGCCTACACGAGCATATGTTTACTACCATGATGATCAGATCAGCAATCATCTGCAATTCTCTGTAGTAAATACAGTTCGGAGGCATGCAAACAAATTTTGTCATGGGAGAAGAGACTGTTTAATATGAGCTGTATGGCTCATGCTGGACACTTTGATGAACTACCCCTTTTTTCACTGCTAGTGGGAACAGTGTTTGTACCTCCTGTATACCAATCTATTCACGTTTGAGTCCTTTCCACACTCCAAAAACATGTCTAGAAAAATTAAAATTTAAATAGTCAGCCAATATAAAATTTTATGTGTTTGGTTTAATCAAATCATATTTTTCATACCAGTTTGCCAGCTTGGTGTCTTTTGTAAACTCAGCTCAGATCTTTTCTGCCTAGTTACTTTACCACCTCCTAACCACTGATGCTAGACTAGCTATTGGTAAAGAAATTCTTTCTCAGAGTGGGCATGCCTTTCTCATTATTTTAGTTGCTTCAGATAACAAAAAAAAAGTACAGATATTAATCAACAAAGCTTGCCACGACATACATTTCTTTCATACTATGAGTACCACTAAATGAAACAAATGTCCTGCTTGTTCACCTGTGGCAGTGTACTTCATCTTCTACTATATTCAGGCTACTAAAATTAAACCACTGCTCATCCGTGACTGACTCGCTTATCAAAACCATTATGTTTTTTTTGTTTCTCCTCTGCATCCTCCTGCACAACCATTTCTCCATCATATCACACTTGCCACTAAAGAAGAAGCCCTCCAGTCTAGCAGAAAAACATCGACAGCCATTGTTTTTTTAAATAAAAGCCACAAATGACCTTTCTTCTTTTACTTCTGCTCCAAGAATTTAACGGTAGATCAAAGCTGTTTGTTTCTGCTTCGACTAGCCCTTAGAATCATCAGAGGGAGCAGCAACTTAAATTAAACCAGCTTACGGTACCACTGATGCACTGGGATTTTACTATTTATTATGATTCTTTTGTGTCAGTATAGCTCACATCAAACTGATTGTTTTTGTCAGCAGATTTTTGCATTATATGCTGTGAAGTTTTGGGTCATAGCTAGAAACAGTTTTGCTTGCATCAGTTCATTTAGCCAACTATGAAATGCATAAATAAATATCATACGGCTTTCATCAGACTAAATGAAAAATGTTGAGCTTAGTATCATTTGGCAGAAAAGTTGCTCCCACCTCATATGTTATAAATGATACTCCTCTTCAGATAGATACATCATTAAGGGACCTAGATATTATGTGGGTAACTCTCTTGATTTCAATCATCATGTCTCCACCACAGTCAGGAAATCCTTCTAGCTGACTCTATTGATTTCCAAGGGAATATCTTCAAGATCCAAAGAAGTTATTCCTTCCACTGTACTCTTCCCCTATCAGACCCATCACTGAATACAATGCCACCTTTAGTAGGTACAAATCAATGCATATCACTTAATTGGAAAGGCTCAGTGCTTTATAAACAGGAAAATTAAAGGTCTTGAATTTTTGAACTATCCCAATAGATTAGCATAACTTTCTTTATATGTAGTAGCCTACAGGCTACTGCAAGGTGACCAGTGTCTTGCTTTTTGAGCCAAGAAAGACACAGAACAATTTGACATCCTATTCTTTTGAAAACCAGTGACTCTACAAACATTTGCATTAAGGTCTTAAATTTACACCAACAAATAAACAAGAATTGCTGGAGAGTTCATAGAAGGTTACTAGGCTAACGGCCCTAGAGCCCTTACAAGACTAGGCATATTTATCCCAAGTTGCCCCAATTGTCGGTGGTCAGGTGAGAAAAGTTCACAGAGGTAAGAGTCTATGGTAGTTAATATCAACTTCCTCTGTCTAGAAAAGACATGGGCTCTACCCCAGGAGTGAATTTGCAGTCACCCATCTATTAATCTAGGTTATGTTTGAAGAGGGTCCATGAGGGACTCTGTTTCATGTGAATTGGAAGCTTGTTCCACAGAAGTGGCAGTCCCTGGGAGATGTATCTATCTATCCAGCATGACCTGTTCATGTTGAGTGACACTTGTGCAGTTTGATTTACGAATGTACTGCATTTCCATCAGGGCTGGGTCAGAATCTGCCCTGTAAGCCATGGACAAGTCACCCCTTAGCAACCTGTATGAGACAGAATACAATGACAGGGCTTTCGGTCTTTCTGTGTAAGACTTGCATTGTGTACCCTGTAACTTCTTGGTGAGAAACCTTTGTGGTCTCTGCAATTCTTGCAGGTGTCTGGTAAGGTACATAGAAAAGGGAGCATTGTACTCAATTACTGGTCGGATGAAGGTCAAGTATAATGAAATTATAACATCCTTAGATCTAGATGCAATGTCTTTACTAATAAGATGTGCCATATAGAAGGATTTCCTTACTACTGTGGATATGTGATGGTCAAAGGTCAAATTATTATCCACCTGAGTACTCAGATCATGTACCACTGGTTCTACACTTGGGGGGGTGCTGTCTATAATGTGATTAGCAGGGATGTCAGCTTTCCCAAAGGGAATAATAATCCATTTTTTGCATTTAGCTTTAATCTGTGGCTTTGGCATCAATCATTTGTCTGTGTTAACCCTATCTGCAGTACATTAACAGCATTGAAGACTCAATGATTGCTTCCAATTTGTAATCATCAGCAAACTTGGTCAGCCATAGGCCATTCAAGTTTGCCTGGACTTCTGAGAAATAAATTCCAAACAGTAAAGGGCCCAGCGCAGAACCCCATAGTATGTTACTGATGAGTTGTCTTTTGCTAGAGGTGAAGTCACCCACTTTAACAGAATGCGTCCTGTCGATGAGCCAGTTGGCTAGCCATCTGGTAATGCAAGGGTTAATTCCCAATTGGGAGAGTTTCTCTATAATACCTGAATAGGGGATTGTGTCAAATTCCTTGGTTAAGTCAAGATAGGCGGTATGCACTGTCTTTCCATCATCCAGCGTCTTGGTGACTTTATTGAAGAAGTCAACCATGTTTAACAGGCATGATCTACCTTTAATGAATCTGAATTGGGCTGGGTCCAGAGTCTGGCCATCACCTACGTCCTTGTTAATAAGGTCCATAATGATTCTTCCCATGGCCTTGCAGATGAGGCTAGTCAACCTTCTGGGCCTATAATTCCCAGGGTTGGTTGATGGTTCCCCTTTGCACAGACAGACTACTGTTGCTGTCCTCCATTCCACCAGAATATAGCCAGTTCTCAGGCTGTGGTTAAACAAGGATCCAGGTAGGTCTGTTAGGATGTGTTTTAAGTCATTTAAAAGGCAACCTGGGATGTTGTCTGGTCCCATTGATGCCATGTTTTTGGCCTTGGAGACGAACGAGATGACCTGCTCTTTTGAGATAATAGGTTCATAACTCAAAATATTCCAAGTCTATGGAAAAAGTTACCACTCATACCTCTCAACTGCACAAATCTTTGCAGAACATTCAGATTTTTGCCCCATATGTTTGGTCTGTTTTTCATAAAATTGTGTTTTTCTGGCAAAATAGTTTTAAATCATTAGAGACTGAATTTAGAAAATAATGACAGAAATTTGAGTTTCAGATGTCATACTCTTCAGAAAATCCATGCCAAAAACCTGTTATTCTATCAACTTTCTAAGTTTCAAAAACACACACCTCTCAGGAACAATGTAGAATTTCAAAGTAAACCACAGGTCAGGAATACGAAGTTCAAAAGATTTCTGCTTTTAATCCACAGACTTAAAATACAGTAAAAAGTTGCTTTTAATCCACAGACTCAAAAATCAGTAAGCACTTTCATTCAACTCGCACTTCCTCAGACTGAATAATATAGTAAAATACTACTGACTTAAAATGCTACTAAAACAAACACATGACCATTTAATTATGATGTGACTTCCTCTTTTTTAAATATGCAACAAAATCAGACCTATCATTCATTCCAGGTGGATAGTATGCATTCAGTTTAATTTGCCAAACATATTCCTTCCACCCGAGATCATCTTCAGCATCAAATCTATTGTGCACATTTATCACTTCATCTAACACAATAAACTTGAAGTTCACTTGACAGCTTACATTATTTTTATAATGTTTACCAAAAGCATTTTTTTTCATCTTTCACAGATACTGCATATTTATGCTCATAAATGTGCCTATTTAATTCTCTAGTTGTCCGCCCCACATAAAATGAATTGCAGGACATACATATGCCTAAATACACAATAAATCTCGATTTGCAGCTATATTTTCCTTGTATTGTTATCACATGCCCTCCCACTGTTAGATGTTTGACATCTGTCATCAAAACGTTACACATATTACACTTTAAACACTTATACACTCCTGTATAGTAACCCTATTTTGTGTGGGTAGAGAAATGGGGGGAGGAATTTAATCTAGCTTGAAATAAATGTTTAAAACTTTGTCCCTTTTTCTGTACAAATAATGGTTTATCTCCCACAACTTTCATCATCTCTGCATCTGAATTAAATAATTTCCAATTATTAATAACAATATTTTTGATGGAAAAAGTATCTATGATATTTTCTATCTGCATCGACGTCACAAAATCACTTTGGGCAGGATTCACGAAGCCTCCGTGTAAGAGTTATAACTCATACATGGAGGCTGAAGTTAAACGGAGTGATGTCAGCATGCTCTGCATATTCATGAGACCATGCTGAATCACACTTAAGGCCAACACGGTCCATGTAAGACAGTAGGGGCGTGTCCGTAGGCCGAGCCCTGTAAGCGGACATGCCCCCAGAAGAGGAAAAGTTCCCAAAGTAAACACCCACGACAGAGTCCACGGAAATGTTAATAAACAAAACACAACACATGCCCCCACAGACTATGAACAGAAAACATATAAATAAACATGTTATATATTTTTTTAAATTGTAAAAATGTTTAACCGTGAGTGCCAGTATGCTGGCGTGCCCGTAGCGCAGCTGCAGTTAGCAGTCAGTGGGAAAGCATATAAGAACTAAATATGCAAAATAAGCCAGGAAGCAATAGCATAGCGGTAGAGATGTTGGCTGAAGAGCAGGCATTCATGTTTCGAGCCCCTTAACACCAATTTTTATTTTTAGCAAAATAAGCAGGAAACAAGTCCCTGACAAATATGTACACATAAAACCACATTTTATGTAAAATGTAATGAAATAGCCCATTTATATTGAAGAAATGTGAGGTAACAAAAGAATAAAAAATGCCAGATGTGCCCATAGCTGAGCTACAGTTTAACAGAGTGAGTGCATCTGCCCGCAAATGAGCAGTGGTTTAACTGGTGCAAAATGAGTGCCCATAGCTGAGCAGTGGTTTAACATGCTAAATCTATGTGCCCCTAACTGAGCTGAGCAAAATATGTGTGCCGATAGCCAAATGAGGCTTAAAGCAGCTGCCCATTTGCGGAGCTGCGCACCGCGCAAACAAGCTAACCGACGGGCAACGTTGAGCAAGCCATATCAAAACTGCCTTTACACAGACACACCCCTCAGCATGTCTAGACAGTCATGAAAAATAAAAAGCAGTGGCCAGGTTCGAACCCAGGATACTATACACCATAGGCAAGGTACAGAACCACTAAGCCATGACAGCAGTACCTTTAAATGCAATAATAGCTAATATATAGGAATGAATACAAACTGGAGCATGACAATGCAGGTTTACTGAAGTTGATACAATTCCAAAATGGCCAATCACAGATATGTAAAGGGAAAAATGGACTATATAAGCCCCATAGGCGGGAATACACAGCATAAACGATTGTAGAACTGACCTGCAGGCAGAATGACAGGAGTAGGAGAGGGTAGTTGCTTTAGAGCACAGAGATGGGACATTGAGGAGTCCAGGTACATGGTCTGGCTCCTAGTCCATAATCATGAGGCCCAACTCATGCAGGGCCAGGTCCTCTGGGGAGCATACAGGGCCGAGGCATGGGACCGGTTGGCTCATGATCTCACCAGTGCCACAGGGATTCCAAGAACTGCTGAGCAGGTCCGTCACCACCATGCGGACCTGAAGAGATGCAAGCAGGACCAACTGAATCTTTGGATCCAGGAGGCCCGGCAAACACCCAACGCCCCACTACTAAGTTACATTTAATTATGTATGTAAGAAATTAAACTAGCTGATATTATGGAGATGTGTATTCCAATATTACTTCATTTATATTACAGCTGCAGGTGTCCGTTCTGCGAACCGCAGAGCCTATGGTGATAGGCTGGTGCGGTTGCGCCACCAGGCAGGTCAGTAATCCACTACCAGTAACTGTAAAGTATAAAAGTATGACAGTCAGCAAAAGAGTGCAGTGTAGTCAGTAAGGAATAAAATGTGCAAGTAATAGTGTGAAAGTGTCTGCAAGTATTGCTTGATTACAAAAGTGTGTTTCAGCCTGTAAGTTAAACCGAAAAATGAAACTGTCTGACATATATTCTGAAATAAAAATGCCCTACCTGTAAGAAAATAGTACACAACCTGCAGCAGGCTGAAAAGTATAGCTGCAGAAGATGATGAAATCATGGCTGAATTATATCCCTGTAGAAATACTGAAACATGACAGAAGTGAGACTGCTGGAAAGGATTGTAATAACTACAGGTAAAACATGTCAATAAAGCCTACAAGTATCATCCTGAATAGTAAAATGAAAGCAAGTGAGAGAGTGTGAGAAAGTGTCATGAATCCAGCAATACAGTAGTAATAACCCCTGAATAAAGTATACTGCAGTCAAGACAGAATGAAATGCATGTGAGATTCAAAACCAAACAGCGAAATCTGTTCAAAGTGTTGCTGCATCTAGAATGTGTATCCCAAAATCTGGATATGTTGCTCTCAGTCTGCAATATGCATATAGGATGATTGCCTGATATACCAAACATCCACACTTGTCTACAGCTATATAAAGCAAATGTAGCAGGATGATGTAGCTGAACAAAGCTAGATATAAATG
Source organism: Protopterus annectens (assembly GCF_019279795.1). NCBI lineage: Eukaryota > Metazoa > Chordata > Ceratodontiformes > Protopteridae > Protopterus > Protopterus annectens. Next base: position 287,379,804 of record NC_056748.1, on the reverse strand, counting down.
TGTATGAAGAACAATAAAATGTATATTGATGTTGCAGTAACAGTCCTATCACCAAGTTGAAATAGTTATCATATAGGAAACTGTAGTTAGAACAGTAGTGTGTATATAACTGTAGCTATTAGAAATGTACAGCATATGTATTGTTATTCGAAGGTGTTAATATTATTTTCTTTACCCCACCCTATAACCACATATAACCCATTCCACGTGAAAATGGTATGTGCAATCACAATTAACACCCCTGGACGTTTGTCCTGTTGGGTCATATATATTTGCATGTCCGTTGATGCATCTGCCCTGTTCATACATCCAAACCTGATGGCCTGTTGCCATCAATTAACCCTGCATGTTGTTGGACTGTGTATTTCTGTTCAAACTATACATGTGTTATGCACGCTGTTCAATGGTGTGAATATCTGAGTATTTGGTTAATGGGAATACTAATGCATGCTGTTACAACTAATTGTGAATAGTATTATATGTCACTAACCCAATCTGTCATGACATAATGCAAAACATAGGATGACAGGGAAGGCGGGTTCCAGCGGACCCACCTCTCCCACCTCAGCTGGCGAGTGCACCTGGCACTAGTGCCGAGTCTGGACCCTCCTCCGGTGGCCCTGTGCCACCTGCGGGTGGAAGCACTGCAGGGGATGGGGCTCGCCCCCCCCTCTGCAAGTGTGGCCGAAGGAGAACCACCACTCACCCCCCGTAGCGTCCAGATGGTGGTGCATAGGGAGATTCGGGACTCTGGTCTCGAGCCCCTACGCCAGCTCGAGGCACGGGTGGTGCAACTAACGGGCATGCCTGTTGCCCAGCCTACACAGCCCCCAGCACAGCCCCGTCCTGGGCAGTGAAAGAACAGTGGCAACTGCCTATGGGTGGGGATATCAGTTCCACTGTTGCCATCTGTGGGCTCATGGGCTCTGGATATCCAAACCTCCATCCCCGTCAATTGTGTAACCCCCCCACACGTGTCATACACCGCCCCTGTATGCGTCTTGTTTGTCTTGTCTGTTTACCTACCCAACCTACCTCCCCAGCTGTACCAACTTCCTTCACCTGACATACCACTCTCACCTGAAAAAAAAGGGCACTCTGTACCCACAAAAATTACGCCCATACATAGCTGCCCATTCCACACATGTCTGCTGGACATGGAATCTATCAATTACAATTGGTTGTACAACAAGTATTATTGTTGTCCTGACACCTCTCTCAGGGGTGGAAGGTTTCAAATGTCACACCAAATTACATACATATGCACAGCTGTTGCTGATGAAGAAATGGGCAGCTATGGGCCTTACCTACATCCCTCCTGCAAATCCCAAGCTTGTTTCCCTACTGTCTTACCCTCTTTGTGACCCCTTTTTCACCACTTTCCTGTCTCCCCATTTTCTTTTCTTTCAAAGAAAATAGCACGGGTGTGCGCCAGAGTAAGCATCGTTAAGCGGTTGTAAGCGGATGTGCGCTTGTGTGCGCGGAGCTAACCGCCAGTGCGCATGTGTGAACTCCGCGCAAACCAGCGCTAACCCGGTTACAACTGCTTAAAAGTGCCTTTGTCACTTTGATTGACAGGTCCTGATTGACAGGTCCTGTACTCAGTTCAAAAGCAAAATAAAATCCCACTGTCAGTCCCGAACCCAGGACCTTGGAAACACTAGTCTGTATGACCTACCACTAAGCCATGACTCTTATACAAGAACATTGTGCTAAAATAAATATAACATGTAATAGTAGGGATGAATGTAAAGGGGATATAGGATGTGTAGTACACAAAGCATGTCATTTAAAATTACTGTCAAAACTAATGGATTTCCTTAATAGTAGTGTGTGAACAGAAACAGCCATGCTAGTTGGTAGCTTGTAGATAATAATGTCAGTTAAAGTACATATATAAATGTATGTATATGTACATATATATATATAAATATATATCTATATATAGTTGTAGGAGTCATTGTGCATACACACTTGCTACAGGGAACATGAGAGAGGAATGGAGAAATGTGAATATACAACACAGCCTGAATCATGAGAGAGATACTAACCTTTACATTCACAGAACACTGTCCACAGCATACCAGCATGGTCCCCGCCATCACAATCTGAAAGGGCAACGCTTATCCCACATACCCTTTTATAGCACTGACCTGAAATCACAGTGAGAACTGCAATCAGTACACAACTGGCTGTATGCAATTAGCAAATGCTGGCTTACAATTGGTGCAGAGGCCATCACATGGACCTATGCAGATACCTACAAAAGTATCCAGTGCTAACACTCCACACATGCAATACATTCATTGCACTGTCTGGAAGCAGGCAGAGGGAGAGCGAGAAGTGAGAGTGAGAGAGAGAGAGAGAGCAAAAAAAAAATTAAATTATACACTGTGACTCTGTCACCCAAAGCTGTCAGCACTGACAGTAGCAGCAGCAAGCAGAAGCAGTGGTAATGCAACCAGCTGCGACAAACACAGGTAATGCAAAGTAGCAGGTTAATAGTGTGCATACTGTGAACCCTCCAAATGTGTCATAGGTCTGTATCCATAGGTATGTCCATGTGATATGTTGTGTGTATGTAGTTCCACCAAAAAGGGATGACCATACATTACATGTCAATCAGTCTTAGGCCATGATCCTGGCAGCAGTTGTCTGTGCGTTGCCCCAGCAATGGCTGTGGTGACTGCTTTGAAAGGTCAGCCAGATTCAAAAGGCAGGATCAGCCCATCCCAAAGGCACACTGGCTGGGAACAAGTGTCTGCAGGTACCCGATATCACTGCATGCATATGCATCCCATACTGCATAATTCCATAGCTTAGCAGACCTGGCCCGTTATGCATATGATGTGGTAATTCCCAGGGTCAATCGAGGTGCCCCCTTAGTGGTGTGGGACCACTGTTGCTGTATGCCACTGTCCAGGTACATATCCTGTAGTATGGCCAAGATAAATTATCAGTGTTATATGCGGTTGTATGTCCTCTCGGAGTACAGGTAGCACACATCCAGGGATACCATGAGGTCACAGTGATGCTGTGTGTTCTTCTCTGCTGAGGGTGGCCCTCACCTGGACATGTGAGATGATAGGGAGGTTACATCCAGCTGTGATAAATATTTCAACTGGTGGGGGAGAAGGAGGGGGGATACGTGCACCAAACATGTCTGCAAGATTGTTGCCAATATCCGTGTGTTTGGTGAATGTTAAGTAGGTGTGTATTAACACAGAGCATATCTGAGGCATGTGGTCCATATGTGTAACATAACTGAAGAAGGCCTTGTGGTCATCCATAGTGTTTGTGTCCATTTTCCTCCCAGAGTAGGCCATGGCCATTGTTATGACGGACTGTAGCGTAGTACCAGTGCTGACCACAGATGCCTTCCCTTAATGTGAATGTGCTCTGTCCTGCAGTAGCCTCCTGCTATTGTTATACAATCTGCCTCTGTCTGGGGTCCACCGGACAGGATGCCTAACCTTTGTGCATAGGGTCTGGGTTAGAAATGTGTGTGCAAGTTCCATGCAATCTGTGGCATGTCCATGGTAAGCATTTGCAAAGGGGCCAGCAGTGTGGCTTGTGGCTTCCACTGGCCCAGTGTGCTGCATGGATACCATCTCAGTCCCAACAAGTGAATAACTGTCTAATCACATACATATCAAAGTAGTCTAATGTGCTGGTGGTGGTGGTGGGATATGTATATCCAGGCCGAGTAACTTCTGTCCACATCACAGTAGTAGACTGTGTCCCACATACAGTACCTTGGGATGAACCCCCAGAGTGAGGTTGTGCATTGCACCTGTCAGTGTGTGCTGACCGATGGGGCATGCTACTATGTTGTGTGGAATGTGGCAGGTATTGTTGCACAGGTGTTGGCTGAGCACTGATATCTGGCCATGTACCTGTGTATCCACCACGACACACACACATGCAACAAATGGGAGTAGTAGTATATCACTACACATGAGTATCATGTATAGTATGTGTGCCATATATTGCTGACATGGTCTGCTGATATCCTGTTTGTGTTCTCTTCCAGGGAGATGGAGCGTCAGCGTAACCCCACCTACTCTGTGGTGGAAGATGAGGAGATCCACCAGAGCCTGGTGCGGGAGTATGACATCCTGTTTTCCCGCACCAGCCAGAATCAGCAGGAGAGGGCTGCACTGTGGCAAGACCTTGTCCATAGGGTAAATTATATTGGCACGCATAACAGGACATATGAGCAGGTACAACATCACTGCAGAGATTTAATCCGAAGTGTCCGTCAGCGTGCATCAGATATCCACAGGCAACAGGTCACCACAGGAGGTGGGGTGGCCACACATCCCCCCCTCACCAGACTGGAGGGGCTACTCCTAAGTGTTGTGGCTCCAGCCCCGGAAGACCAACAGCAGTACACCTGCATTATGATGGAGGCTGGTTCCACACAGAAGCACGACATGGAGCATGCAGGTAATATGCCATATGTACACTTGACTGTTCTGTACACTGTATCATATGCAATATCAATGGCACAGTTGTGCCCACTGACATTAATCTCATCATTTCTGCAGGCCCCTCCGGGGTTACAGCAAGGCAGGCCATCCAGGCTCGTGAGTGTGTTTAACATAACCTATAATAGTCCTGATAATGCTAGTAACAGTAGTGTAACTCAGTAGTGCTCTGTGTGTATACTGCAGGGTGTGCATGTGTGCCTGTGCCCATGTGTGCATGTGTGCATGTGTGCAGGTGTGCCTGTGTCCACGTGTGCATGTGTGCATGTGTGCCTGTGTCCACGTGTGCATGTGTGCATGTGTGCCTGTGTCCACGTGTGCCTGTGTCCACATGTGCATGTGTACATGTGACCACGTGTGCATGTGTGCATGTGACCATGTGTGCATGTGTCCACGTGTGCATGTCTGCCTTTGTGCATGTGTGCAAGTGTGCATGTGTGCCTGTGTGCATGTGTCCACGTGTGCATGTCTGCATGTGTGCCTGTGTCCATATGTGCATGTGTGCCTGTGTCCATGTGTGCATGTGTCCATGTGTGCATGTGTGCATGTGTGTATAAGTGCATCACTGGTAACAATGTCTGGAGACTGTAAACTGTGTTTCCTGTCTTCCTCCCACAGGTTCTGGGGCTGCTCTGGTGACCTGCAGCAGGGAACCTGAATCCTGTGCCACAGCTACTGGTAATGATGATATTTGTGTAATGGTACAGGAAGGTGTGTCAGGGTCTGCATTGGTCAGCCAATTGACAGTACACAGCTGTCAACCCCATCATTGCGCACAGTCATCCTGCCTGTACATCCTTTGTCATCATTGTCCCTAGGTGATGGACAGGATACAGTGGGCATAGACCAGGGTAATGTGGTACCTGTGGCACATGCATCCCCACACAGCAGCCATGGGCAGGGTCCTCCGATGGTACCACACAGACAGTTGCCCATGGGTTCTCGTGGGAGCATCCGTGGGCGTACTGCCTCTGGCTGACGTGCCCAAAGAGGTCTGTCAACCTCAGCTATGTTTCGGACTGTCATGCAGGCACAGTCACGTATGGAAAGGTACACCGGACAGGGTCTGAGGGAGCTGAGAGCATGTTGCACAGCCATGACAGACAGTATGCGTGACATTGTGGATGCTATCCGTAACTTCACCTATGTCATAGACAGACGTTGTGGGGACATATTACAGCAGTTCCACAACCAGATGTGTATGAGCCAGGGCAATGGTGGGCGTTTGCGGCGTCGACGTGGCCATATGCCGGCAGCAGCAGCAGCTGGCAGTCAGCACGGACGACAACAGGCTCGCACACGCCCCCATAGTGCCAGCAGCAGCCCCAGCAATACTGGGTCTGTGCTGTCATTGGAACGCCCCAGGAGGCCACGTGCATGTGGCTCTGGACAGTCCCAACAGGGACTTGTGTCCAGTCAACACACTCCCGATTCTGATGACAGTACCCAGTCTGGCTTAGTACTGGATACGGTCCGTAGCACCCCTGCCAGGCACAGGTACCGTGTCCGTGCACACAGACACTGATCTGTATGGCCTGCCAGGTGCAGTCTGTGGTTGTCCACAAACCCCTGTATATGGCAGCCATGAGGTGGAACTGTGTGCGTGCATACACACATGCGAAATGTTAACACCTAGGGTGACCACATACACGCACAAACTGCACCAACACTCCCCCACCCTGTACTGCTGCCCCTCACCAACACACATACACACACATGTCAATTGGTGGTATCAGTGGCTGACTCAGGCATACCTAATCCACACCCTGTGCATATGATGACACTGTGCCACCTCCTGCAATCTCCAACATCATTGCGGGAACAGGTAAACACATTGCTGATGCACAGGGTGACTACATAGAAGTGTATTAGTAGTATCATGTTGGTAACAGTACAGTGTGCTGCTATGACTGTGTGTTTATCCCAGCATGCCTGCTGCAGTAACTGTATGAATGTCCTGAATTATCTGCACCCATAGTACATACCAAAGTATAACAGCTAGACATAATTGCATACCGGTGGTAAGGTTGTCAACAGATAGCCACATACATGGGTAGCACAGGGGGAAAGCTAACGCAAGTAGTGACATGCAATGGTGGACATGTACAGTAATGGTGTCAAGTTGCCCACAACGACTATGCCATGTGGATGTTCACACATGTAGATATGTGTGCAGTACCAATGTAATCCAAATCACAAATAAATATGACATAATATCAGTTCTACCATGGGCATCTGCGCTGTGTATTCCTGGGTACATGTTGATAGTGCCTACATATTTGCATTGTTACTTACTGTTATTGTTACCCCTTCTTTGTTGTACAATGCACTACCTCCAGCCCTGTTTACTGTAGCTTTGTTTGCATGCATGTTCGCTTGGGGTTCCCTGGAACACTGCTTACACCTGCAATGCAGAGTTACAGTGCTTCTGTAGACTTCTAGTGACATCTGCATAGCGTACGATATGTATGTCAACTTTACACATGACAGAACGTCACTGTTTGTCCTGTATGCATGTACGTTGCCTGTGACACATTGCACACGTCTTACCTGGCATTTACCCACGTGTGTAGTCATATATGTCAGTGCTATGAAACAGTAGCGGTACACCCACACATACACACCTTCAGTATGTTGTTCCCCATTGGCCCTATGTGTTGGTACTCACCATGGCAATCACACTACTAGGGTAGCATGTGCAAAGGTAACCTGTGAATCACCTCTATGGTCCAGTTGTGGTTTATGTGAGTCATGTGTCAATGTCACAGCTGCCACATGTATGCAGTCAGCCATCACCCTTGGCCAGGAACGTACAACACATGTGTGGGATGCCACCACACAGCCAATCTGGGGACTGGTCTCTCTGAACCCAGTAATGCCATACCCTGTCAAGTGACATGTCATATATACTACATCCTGGACAAATGTCAACCCCAATCCCTGCTGCTACTATTGATAATACCCCTGAAGATGTTCCTGATAGTTTTGACCAGTTCTTTACTGAGACATTTCAGGACCTAGCTAGCCATCTACCTCCTAGCTCCCCTGGTCCTGAAAGTAGCATCCCTAGAAACCTACTTACATTCAGCTGCCAACCAGTCACCACTTCACTTCTCCGTACCTTGATTGAAACAGTGAAACCCACTACACTTTCTGCTGATCAACTCCCTGCCGAGTACCTATCAAAACCAGATGATGCTATTGCTTACCCCGTCTCAAAGGTAATCAAACAAACCATGGTAGAATCTAACTTTCCCACCATCTGGAAAATGTCATATGTAATCCCACTTCACAAAGAAGGCAGCTCTACTGAATTCTCCAATTATAGGCCAATAGCTATACTCTCTCCACTTGCAAAGGTTATGGAAACTTTCGTCATAGACAATTCATGCACCACCTAATCCAAAATCGCATTATGGCAGACACTCAGCATGGCTTACGTCCTCATCACAGCACTACTTCAGGCCTCCTAGCCTTTACTAACACCATAAACCATACTTGCAACACTAATTATATATCCTCAGCCCTCTTTATGGATCTTTCCAAGGCATACAATATGGTTGATCACCAACTTGTACTCCACACCCTGCAAACACTGTCTAGATACTGGAGCCTTCCAATGGTTTCAATCCTACCTGCATGGTCAACAGCAGGCTGGCCTCTGGCAGAACAAACTCTCTAACCCTCTACCTAATACCCTCAGAGTACCACAAGGCTCTATACTAGGGCCCTTGCTGTTCTCCATCTTTATTAACGACCTTTATACTGTCATCCCAAAAGTCAGCTGTATCCAATATGCTGAAGACTCTACTCTGATCTGCTCAGCCACATCTCCAGTAGAGTTATGGTCAGCTACCCAGACCACCTTTAATACAATAGAAAACTGGCTTTCTGAACATCATCTGATCCTAAATCCCAAATAAACTAAACTGTTGTTATTTCACCAACACGTGGGTCTACAGCTTTCACTGTTACCATAACATCAACTGATGGCACAATAATCTCCCCTGACCCATCTACTAAACTATTAGGTGTCATCATAGACAATAATCTCAAATGTGACCTACATGTTAAGCAAATTATCAAAGCCATCAATAGAAAACTAGGGTCACTTTACAGAATTAAAGCCTTCCTAGCCCCTCCAGCTAAAGGTGACATAGCTCGCTCACACCTTGTTTCAACCCTTCTGTATGCATCCCCTCTACTCTCGAATATGAACAAGACTGTCCTTAACAAACACTCAATTCATTACAACCACATTGCCAGGTTTGCCACTGGGCTGCCTTTTAGGATACATCATTGCATCAATCTAAATCAGCTTGGTTGGCTTGCAATACCCAGCCTAATACAGTATAACCAACTGATTATGGCCTATAAAATCCTCTATAATCCAGACAATACTCCTGCACTTCAAATATTATCACCCCCTATAACAATCCTGGACCACTTCGATCCTCTAACAAATTACTAATTCAGACTAGCAAGTTTAATAACACAGCCGGTGATTCTCTCTTTGCAAACCCTGTAAGTAGATCCTGGAACTCACTTCCAGCTGATATTACCCTACTGTCCACCTTAGGTCAATTTAACAGTAGACTCAAACAACATTTGTCACTTAACTGTCTATGTCAATGTATCAAGCCTGGCTAACTCGAATGTGTAAAATCTGTGAACCACTTTACTGTGTAATTTAATTTAATCCTGACTTGTGCTCAGGACTAACATTAACCTGTGGAACATGTTTGACTTGCTTACTTATGTAATCTCTGTAAATAATCTGTTTGTAATATGTAATGCTAGTATTATGTAATGCTGTATCTGCTACCCTCATAGCTTGTCTCCACGGGCCTCCCCTGGAAATGGACATGCATCCAGTCAGACTATCCCAGTCAACAAATGTAGGATAAATAAATAAATAAATAAAATATATTACAGTGACTACAATACAAGTCAGACATTGACATGCACTGACAGCATGCTAAACACACTGGGGTATACGTGGGGACTCAGAATAGCAGCCTGCCTGGGCATCACACACCTCCGCAGCTGGCACACAGGCATATGTTCCATCAGAACAGAGCACATGCCACACATGGCACGCACATCCCCTGTGCCACACACTCACAGCCTGTAGGGCTACACAACACACCTGCTACAGACGTGTCAGATACCTGTCTTGTGTGCTGCACTGGGGTCCCACTCAACAGGCTGTATCTGGTGAAGGTCACAGTGATATGCTTCAGGGGCACTATGGTCCACCACAGAACACATGCATACAGGTCAGTCAGAGGCATGGACACATATGACTCACTCATTGACCACGCCAGTATGGCTGCCTGAGACATACCTCCCTGGACTACATGATAGGGAACATAGAATGGATCTCTCAGTATGTGGCACAGGCCAGTATGAGCCTGATGTTGGTTGCCAACATACCCTCACCAGGTATTCTACCACTATATGTGGGAAGGGTGTTGTATGTCTACATTATGCTCAGTCTCCACTGTCATTCATAGGATATCCACTGGCTGTCAATGTGTGCTTACATGCTAGGGAAGCCACAATGATGTACAAGGGTCATCTTGCACGTGACACCCATGGCCCGATGTATAATGGCAAAGCTCCTTGGTACACACATACTGCCTTATGCTGCAGGACATGGTTTACATAGCCACCTCTGTGGGTATCACACAGGTTAGGACACTAACAGTGCTGCTACACAACAACAGCAGTGTACACCGGAAGATGCATGCACCAGACACTGCCCTCAGCACGGTGAACTGCAATGTCTGTGCAGTACCAGATTCATGGTCCATGGCTCTCAGGTGTTACCCATCACTGACAGGTTATGCCCCATACCATGCCTGTCATCCCCTACACATGTAACACACATGGATAGGGGGTGGTATCCCAAGGTAACACAGATACACACACCTCCAGGTTGTTGGCACAGCACAAACCATCAGGGCCTACTCATGTGCAGCTAACAGTGTGTTGGACTGCCATCTGGTTCATAGCCTGGCACACACAACCCTCCCATACACAGGAAGACCACCTATCCTCCATAACAACACTGGCAATATGACAGTCTCAAGAACTGTGTTTATATGGCTGGACTGCATCCAGCCAAACATTGTGTGCGAGCATTACTGTAGCTACAACACACTAGTTGAAGGGCTCACAGCATGTGGTCACTGAATTGCAGTGGAATGACATGTTACCACTACCACAACAGGTGGGAACATGCAGCACCTGTACATCGACTACATGTACACTATATGGCCCACACCAGATGTGTATCCCCTGCTGTAGGAATTTCACCATAGACACCCACACTGTATAGAGACATACCACGTGCGGACCCTGCACAGTAAGACACAGTCATATTGGTATACATTGCAAATACCATTTATCCACTCGAGGCATGTGTCAGACATGGTAACTACTGCAGGTCACAGGTATTTATGTGTATGTGTCACACACATACATCATGTGTGCAATGCCATTGCTGGTTTAGGCAATGGCATGCATTGTTATGTACAAAGACCCACACAAGGTCATACTGTGTGACACAACCACACGTGGCAGTTGTGGGTTACCAAAACATACCTATCTGTACTCTGACAATGGTAATAGACACAGTAGCAGAGCACACTATTGGCATTACTAGCCAACTAGCCCTGTTTGGCTGTGCTGATAGTGTGGTGACATCCCCTGTGTTTATTGGGGGAGTATGCAGCATCTGGTGTATTGTAGTATTTGCCAAAAGGATATGTTCTCTCACACTTGCATTTACACACAATCTGCTACCCCCACACACATGCACACTTGCCATTTGCAGGATTCATTCCCCTACCTAACTAAGTCATGACACGGGAGAGAGATGCATTAGCAAAGCGCACTATTCGGTTTACTAGACAGTTCCTCTTCTCTGGCTGTACTTATAGGGTGCTGACAACATCAGTATTTTGAAAGGGTAATGTGCATCAGGTAGTGTGATCTCCTGATTGCCAAAACTAACATGTTTTTCATACAGAAATGCACACACACAAACTCCCCACATCCAAACACACACACATGCCATTTACAGGTTTCAAACTCCTACCTAACTACATTACGATACTCGGGAGAGACGCATTAGCAGAGTGAGCTATTCACATTACTGGGAAGCTTCCCTTCTCCTGCTGTACTTATAGGGTGCTGACATCATCTGTGATTAGAAAGGGGAGTGTACATCCTGTAGTGTGTTCTCCCAGTTGCCAAAAGGGACATTTCCCTCACACAAATTTGCATACACACACTAACTCCCCTCATCCAAACACACACTTGCCATTTGCAGGATTCAAACCGCTACCTAACGATGTTATGACACTCGAGACAGACACATTAGCAGAGCGCGCTATTCACATTACTGGGAGGCTTCCCTTCTCCTGCTGTACTTATAGGGTGCTGACATCATCTGTGTTTAGAAAGGGGAGTGTGCATCCTGTAGTGTGTTCTCCCAGTTGCCAAAAGGGACATTTCCCTCACACATATTTGCACACACACACTAACCCCCCTCATCCAAACATACACACTTGCCATTTGCAGGATTCAAACCACTACCTAACTATGTTATGCCACTCGAGACGGACGCATTAGCAGAGCGCACTATTCACATTACTGGGAGGCTTCCCTTCTCCTGCTGTACTTATAGGGTGCTGACATCATCTGTGTTTAGAAAGGGGAGTGTGCATCCTGTAGTGTGTTCTCCCAGTTGCCAAAAGGGACATTTCCCTCACACAAATTTGCACACACACACTAACCCCCCTCATCCAAACACACACACTTGCCATTTGCAGGATTCAAACCACTACCTAACTATGTTATGACACTCAAGACGGACGCATTAACAGAGCATGCTATTCACATTAGTGGGAGGCTTCCCTTCTCCTGCTGTACTTATAGGGTGCTGACATCATCTGTGTTTAGAAAGGGGAGTGTGCATCCTGTAGTGTGTTCTCCCAGTTGCCAAAAGGGACATTTCCCTCACACAGCCTTTCACACACACAAACCCCACTCACCCACACACACTGAGCATTTGCAGGATTTGAACTCCTACCTAACTATATTATGACACTTGAGGGATACGCATTAGCAGAGCACACTATCCGAATTACTGGGCATCTGTTCTGCACCTGTAGTATTTCTAGGGTGCTGACATCTTTATTTCTACAGAGGTATGTAGATGTAGTACTACCTGTCAGGTGTGGGATAGCATATATATGCATTTGCAGCCACCTACGTTAGGGTCAGATATGCACATCGCACTGGCAGGTTATGTTCTATACCATGCTTTGGGATCACAGGACCTGTAACACACAACACAACCAGTCCAGAACACCACACCCACATCCAGGACACACACTTATCTTCCCTGGGAACAGTGCCAGGATATGCAGGTATTCACATACACCATTCCAGTTGTTAACATCAGGTACAGGCATATTGTGTGTGAGAACTACTCAAGCCTCTACCACTTTACCCTACAGCCACTACAATTTGTGGGTCCATGTGCTATGGCAGAACCACACACCACAGCCACATGGGTGAATACATATTGCACCTGTCCATCTGCAATGTGGGTACTCACTGTTCCACACCAGAGGTAGACCACCATTGTTGATATCTGACCATACCCACCTTTCCCTGGACATCCATATCTCATCTCCACCCCCAGGCAAGGTTGTCACTGCACACAAACTGTGTTTAGCACAAGCAGAATCTACACTTGTGTAGACTGGGGTGGATGACCTCAGAGGACCCATGCTGGAGGACTATACTGGCCACTCAGCATAATCCTTGACAATTGCATCCTATGAGCATGTGTACAGTTTGCATTGGTCATGCTATCCCACATATACCCATGACTGCTCCACAACAAGACACCTGTCAGCTGTACACCAGCCATATATGTGTCGTTCAACAGACAGAGTGACCTAATACATTGCAGAGCTGTAGCCCACAGAGGGAGGACATCTGTGGACAGTTCCGGCACGACACTTCATTCACACATACTCATTACAACACAGTGTTGACAGTGGAATCATCCAGAGAATGCAGATAGGGCTCCCCTCAGTCTGTTATTGACGGACACCTACTGTCAGAGATCCTCAGCAACCCTCTCACAGCACACACCGACAACATGGCTGTGGCTTAGCACATTCAATCCCTGAGACCTCCACGGTGCCCCTGCTTGACAGAGGCACAGCTCACTAGCCTCACATGTTGCCTTCTGTGACCTACTTTACAGTGGCACAGTAGCCTACTATCCTGGGGATGCAGATGCCAAGCACACTCTGGCTGAGCTGTCATTCCCTGGGGCAAGAAGCCTAGTATTGACCTCTACACCCATATGTTCAATTGTCGGATGCACAATATTTGTTGTGCTGTTCTACTGTTTGCAGGTCTTTATTGCCATAGCATTCCCTGTTCCTATGACCAACTTGTGTATATGTGGAAGATGTTTGCATATGATGGCGATCCACTATATCACTTATGTCTCTGTGGTCATTTACTGTGTGCACTGGGCTGATTGCTATGTTGTGGTTGGTTCCTGGACTGACACGTACAAATACCAGATATGTGTGGCCAACTGCTAAACGGAGATATGGCCTAAGTGTGTGAGCATGCCCAGTTCAGCCTTTCCATGGCATGTTGTCTGACATATGCCTCATTTATCAAAGTGTGCGAGCATGCCCAGTGTGAGCTTTCCATATGTTGCACTCTGAAGTCCACCACATATTTGTGTGTGTGTGAACTTTGACAATATCGCACGTTTATGATTGTGTGTTGGGTGTCATGTTGTGTACTAACTGGCCAACTGCTTCATGTCTGCCACAACATGGATTATACTGTGCCTGCAGGGATTGCATGGGATACTTTGCAGACAGTTCTCAACATACTTTCATAATGACCTAACACTGTAGTACCGTATAGTGTACTGGTTCGGTACTTTCACTGTGGTGGACAGTATCCTGGGCTTTAGTCCTATGACTGCTTGACATCTTCATAGTGAGCACAACAGACTGTATAGGGGCCAGTTGTGCACATATGACCATGTTGCAATATGTTCAGATATGGACTACCTACACCAGGCTCGTCCAACATTGCTAGTGTATTCCACAACATGGGTGGACATTGGCAAACACTAGCGATGTTCCCTAGGCCATTTCTGATGCTAGTCACAGGGTGTGTTTGTCCTTCGACACACATTGTAACTGGAGTTTGCCATTACATATGTCATGGTTAGTATACTGTGCCTACGTCTACCTCTGACATAACAGTGATACCCAGGGTAGCCTACCATCTCCCATACACTCATCAGGATGCCTCTTGAGGGGTGTCGATATGTGGCTCTCTGGCTGACCTGTATCAGGAGTTTAGTGAAGTGTGGGGGTGCCTTCTGTGTTATGGATCATTCTGTACAGCTTGTCCTATGTATGTCAGTGCTGGGGTTCAGGTCTCTCATGTACATAGCTCACTGCCATTCAGATTGTACAAGGTGCAACATGTTCATTCATTCCAGGTTGGACATGGCTTCATACATCAGGCACAGCTTTCCTGTAGCTGGGAAGGATGGCGGTGTGGGGCTGCAGTTTGTTTACTCAGGCAACAAATGGCATCTGTTCATGCTCTTTGCTACCCCTGGTGGGGTACTGTTGTGGACTTTACAGTTGATGGAGGTGTCTGCTGTGGTATATCCCACAGGGGCTATTGTAGTCAGTTGTGATGCTGATGGAGGATGGCTGCAGAGCCACAGTGAGTTCCCCTTATCTACATCTGCCAGCCTTCATGTTTGGGTGGGTATATGGTACATGTTTCTGCGAACACTACAGCCACAGGTTTGTCCAGTGCAGGATATTTATCACCTTTTGTACCCAGGTCTCACATTACATGTTAGGTACCTCATGGGTTAACACCTGTGTGGTAATTTGTGGGCACTTACTGTATATCCATGGTGGTTGTCTATACACAGTTCTGCAGTTAGCTTGCTGACATGGCTATGGCTACAATTGTCTGTTTGTAGGTGGCCCTTTTGTGGGTTGCTTGTGTCAGCTGGGGGTCGGATATGGTGGGCTGTTTGTACTCCTCTGCATACATGCTCAGTCACAGTCCTTCCATGTTGGCCTATACCTATGGGACATGTATACAGAACGGGGGGGGGCCAAGACCAGGTCTTGTGGGATGCCACTCATATCCGCTTTGTAGTCTGACATGGATGCGGCATGTCTGACCATGTCAGTTCTGTCCTTGGTCTGCTTTGCAACCCCTCTACTGACATAGGGGTGTATATTTAAGCTGGTGAACATATCCATACTGAACATGTACGGTATTGTCTAGAAGCATGTGCACAGTCCTGCTACACTGTGTGGACCACATAGCCCTCATTAATGACCTTAATGACTGCTTCAAATGGGTCAGACATGTTTAGGGGCCAGTTCTGCAGTTACAACAGCCACAGTGTGTAGGGTCCAGTATCAGTAGGTCCACAATAGCCTTCTGTCTGCGGTACATACTGATCCTTTCCATAGCTGTGCAGAACAAGCTTGTCAGGATCCTGGGGTGGTAGTTTGGAGTATTCATTCAGGCAACACCTTTGTTGTGATGGACCACTGTTGTTGTACACTGCTCTTTGGGTACATATCCTGTGGTAAGGCTGACATTGGCCAGTAGTGTGATTTGGCATTCCATTATTCTTGGGGTCCATGTTGGCCTCAGCACAGGACACCATCACATACCTTTGCTGCTGTGTGTTCTGCTTTGCAGATGATGGCTGTTACCTCAGCATCTGCAATGTCAGAGGACCATCTGCTGGGATAGGTATTTTGCACTCTGGGGGGGTTGCACTGCACCTGACAGGTTGTATGTTAGCAATATGTGTGTGTGTTTGGTATGTTGTTTGTAATATCTGTGTGATTCAGAGCATATCTGTGGATGCCCAACATGGTTCCTACCATCAGTTGGGTAAGCCTTGTGATTATCCTTAGTGTCCTGTACGTTTTGTATCTTCATAGGTTCATGGGTTCATAGTAGGCTAGACACCCTAGGCCATTAGTAAGCCTAGCTAGAGTGTGTGTGTCTTTCGCCACCCCTTGCTATGTTCAATTATGGCCATTTATGAGGTTCTTCACTGTGCCTCTCTCTGGTCGTGACACAGTTGGGACCCCCAGTATACATGTACGGTCATCCATCCACTTGGCAATATTCCTGTTGAGGGGTGTCAGTGAGGGGCTCTGCCTACCATGGATTGGGATCCTGTTTCTGGGTGTGGGGAGCCTATGGGTTATGTATCTGTCCCTCCAGCACATCTTATTTCATTATGTGTTGAGGTTGACATCTGTGACTCTCACAGCTCCAATGGCTTTGATTTCCTGTGGTGTAGCATGTCCATTACTCCTGTGTTGGACATGGCCTTGTACAACAGACATACAATGCCTCTGTGTAGGCAATGTGTGACTGTAGTCAGCTGGGGTGTCTACAGCCAGGCAGCATATGACATATATTTCACACCCTTTATCCTGTTGTTGGGGTAACTATGAGGTCTTCCGAACCGCTGCATGTGTCACGTACGGTACATCCCATATGAGTCACTGTACTAGATTATGGGTCTGATAAGGGAACAGTACAGCGGCACAGTGACCTCTGTTGATGTTGATGTGAATCCTTTCATGATACGGTGTCCAGTATCAACAGTCTTCATAGCCACATTGGCATTGTGGCTGTCACATGACAGATTAATGTCGACCTGTGTCCCTAGGTCCTTGATTACTCCTTGCATACATAATGGTTTGACACCTATGTGGTACTTTGTGTGTACCTTGTCTGGTATTTGGTGGGACATTCATACTGTCCAGTGTCTTCGGATGTCTGGGTGGAGTTCTTGTGTGTGAGAGTGTGGTCTGTCGCATGCTACAGACTGTACAGCAGTTTTGACTACAGTTATGTGCACATGGGTGGTGTCCGCTGCTTTGTGCATTGTCAGTTACCTGGCAATATGGGTGTCTGTGCTGCATATGGATACTCTCCCTCCTTTGATGTTTTGGTGCAGGTGTTGGGGCCATAACACATGATATGTGGTATAACCTAGTAGTGCTGGTGTGCTATCACTAGGCTTGCAGCAGGCTTCTGTCACTGGACAGACATCAATGTTCTCCATAATGGGAAGTGCCTCAGGGGCATGCATATTGCAGTTTACACATCTGACATTGGTCAGCATTACCCTTATGTTTCCTACCACTTATGTTTTCTAGGGTGGTGGGTAGTCTTTTTGGCCTTGCCTACATACGGCTCTATGGAGGCAAAGGCCTTATCCAGTATCCAGTA
Source organism: Protopterus annectens (assembly GCF_019279795.1). Taxonomy (NCBI): domain Eukaryota; kingdom Metazoa; phylum Chordata; order Ceratodontiformes; family Protopteridae; genus Protopterus; species Protopterus annectens. The sequence continues at coordinate 287,361,949 of NC_056748.1, read as the reverse complement.
ACACACGGGTAACAGCTGACAGCCATCCCTGTAACAGCAGCATGGCTTGTCATGCTTGACATCTCAAGCAGACACACATTAGACCCTCTTGGACTGACAGCTGTAACTGTGCCAGCTGTTAAACATGAGCATTCTGTGTTTGTACTGTGGCATCATTCTTGGTGAGGGTTGGATGCTGCACACAGCCAGTGTCATCCCGCCCTGGGATACATACTCGGAGGGACCATCCATGTCTCTTTTGATGTTGACCAGGGAGGTACATCTCAGGTAATTCACACCAGCATGGACATTGAGTGCATCATATTTCTGCTTGCTTTGGGGTGACCTGCGTACTTGTGTTATGTGGCATTTTGTGGCAGCCTACAAGCAGCTTACTCTACCCTTTCCCTTGTTCAGTCTGGTGAGTGGGACAGCTGTGTGTCTGCCTATACAGACACCTATTACAACTGTATCAGGCATGTTGTTTCTCCTTCTGGCCTGTGACTGTTTGGCACACCAGCTTTGTGTACTATTCGTTGCATGTGCTATGTTTGAAGATTGTGGTTGCTTGTGATCTACTTTGGAGGCTTCTGTTGGTGTGGTGTGTTTGTAATTAAGGCCTCCGGGAATATTTGTCTGTGTTTATGTGTTTGGTTTACAGTTGTGGTAGGTCTATGTGGGACTGGGTTTGTGGTGTATGTGGTTACCTTCTCCTCCTGACTAGTGTTGACAGTACTGAGTTGTTGGAGCCCAACCTCTGGTTTGGATACATGGATGCATCTATCACATATGTTTGTATTTATTGGGGGGTGTTGTGGTTGTCTGTGTACTTGGTACTGGCATCACATTGCCTCTGGATTCACAGATTCTACTTGTTGTGGCTGGACTTAGTGGATTGTATGTGTGGACATATGTTGTTGCCATACTACTGGTCAGTGATTACTTCCCTTTTTATGTTTGCTCTATCATGTGGTAACTTGCTCATTCTCTTGCATGGTTTGGTAATAGCTGGAGGCCAGCATGCCAGATGCCTGCATGTATGGCATTGTGTGTTGTTGTTATTTGTGATTGCATACTCCAAGCATTCCTGGCTGTGTTCATGGAATGCCTGTATAACATGTTCTGTGGTGTGTCCCATATTCTGCACTTGCACAGGGCCTTTTGTGGATTCAACATCAGTTTTGAAGGCTGCAACCTATACTTTACACATGTTTTTCACTGTGGTATTCTGGCTAGGGACTGGGGTCAGGGTGTGTATATCTAGTGTTATTACTCTATGGTCTGGTCTTACCAGTGAGGGGTACACTTCTCATCTTGCCATCCAGTACACATGTTACTGATTATCACATCCAGTATGCTTACCCCTCTTGTGGGAGTAGTACATTGTTCCTGGGCATTTTGGTTTATGGAATCTGGGTAATTTTCTCCTACTGTGTTGGTGCTAGTACAATGCTACCGGTGTATGTCTGGGTATTTTTAGTCAAGCAATATAATGTGGTTTGGGGGGCTTGATATATTCATGTATTCCGACATAGGCCAGGTGCTGTTCCTGGTATTAGGACAGTAGTCTGCAGCAGGCTATATACTGCGAGGCAGTTTTAGCCATTGGTATTTGACCATGGCTATTCCATGCTGCTTCTTGTTGTGGTACCAACATGGGGGTGTGGTTATCCTTGCCATTTCTTGCTAGTCACCCTCCTTTTGTAGCTTGTTCCATGTTTTGCGGCTGTACAGCACAGTATGAGGTGTGACCTGGTAGTGTTAGGGTGCTGATGTGAGCCTTGCCCAGTTCTATATTACAGGACTGGTATCTACATTCTCCTTACTGTGTGCGTTTACACTGCACACATCTTGCTGTTTATACATCTGTCATGGGGTAGTATTACATCTAGGTTCCTATCCCTTGTAGAACCTATGAAGGTGGGTTTGTGTTTTGAGACTTACCTATTCAAGGCATGCTGTGGGTACTGACAGCCTTTGCTGGTATCCATGGGGCATGGCATGATAGGTGCACGCCACCCCTAGCAGGTGGTGCATCATGTCAAGCTCTGCATATCTTCCCAGCCTGAAACACATTGGCTCCCCTTTGACTGACTGCATTACTTCAGCCAATTATTGTACTTGATCTTCTTGTCTTCATAGTGTGGCATCATGCTTGGTGAGGGTGAGATGTTAGGCAGGGTCTTCATGTTTGCATATACTAGATGGTGTTACATTGCTTAACACGTGGCAATCATGCCTCAGGTGGTGCTGCAGGGCTGCCTCTGTCAGATGCACATACTACACTCCCTGTACATGTTTGAGAGCAGGTTGTGTCATGTTAGGCATCCCTGTTACTATATGAGTGAGTCAGAGAGGGGTATCATTCCCAGGGTCCCTACTGAGCCAGTGTATGTGTTATGCGTTGCCTCTTTGCCAAGGCCAGGACATACTGGGCATGCCTCCTTCTGCCTACTGGGGCAGGCTCAGGTTGTTCCTCCTCTGAGTCACGCTCTGCCTGTGATGGCCTTGGCAATGGTGGGGGGCTGTTTGGCCCGGCCCTATGCTGGTCCTGCTGCAGCTGTTTTCACAAGATCATATTATGTAGCATAGCACATACCATGACAATTTGGGTACATGTAGTTGGTGTGTACTGCAAGGCTCCACCAGATGTGTCCAGACACGGAACCATGACTTGAGCAGCCCAAACACATGCTCTATTACATTACATGTTTGTGCGTGTGCCTCATTATGGCGTTCCTGTTCAGGTGTGTGTGCGTTTCTGATGGGTGTCATCAGCCACGGCTCCAGTGCATAACCTGCATCCCCCACTAGGTGTCCGTGTGGGATGTCCCCATTGGCAAATGTCTGGTACAGCTGCGTCAAATGCCAGATGTGGGAATCGTGATAACTCCCAGGGCAGCCAGCACACACATTCATTATTATGCCCTGGGCATCACACATGACCTGGAAGTTGATGGAGGGGAAGCCCTTGCGGTTAATGTAGGCCCTACCCCGCTCACCGGCTGGTGCTTTGATGCATATTTGCATGCAGTCTATTGCACCCAGTACCTCAGGGTATTCCGCTATTTGCTGGAAGCGACGCATATTGCTGGCCAATACGTCACGGGCATTTGGGAAATATACATGATCACCGACATGTGCTGACATGGCATCCAGGAACTGGTGCAGTACCCTGGAGGCTGATGCCTGTGATATCCCTATCATATCGCCAGTTGGTCTCTGGAAGGTACCTGTTGCTAGTATTCTTAGGCCAACACATACCTTGGTTTCCACTGGGATGGGTTCCCCTCTGCTGGTTCTGTGTGTGAGGCGTGGCCTGCACAGCTCAACAATTTGCTGCAGGAGCTCTCTGTCCACTCTATAGCGCTCTACTATCTCCAGCTCATGTAACCCGTGGTAGGTGACCCTGGGCCTGTACACTCTTCTCCGTCTCCTCACTGTGGGTTGTCTGGCACCATCTGCATTGTCACCACCCTCAGCAAGTTGCCTATGTCTCATTATGACAGCTATGGCAGCCCCTAACATTTCTGCTCTGAGTTCAGCTTTTTCAGTTTTCACTTCTATTAGCTTACTCCTGTCTTGCAGTGTCTCTTAATGGAAACATCCTGCACTACTGTTTGCAGAGTTTTAAGTGCTGGGCTGGGCTACTATTCTGCCTGTGTAATTGCCTACTTCTAATTGTTTTCACCTGCTAGCTTCAGCAGTTATCCTTGCTAGCTTCCTATTAATTCTGTTGCTTCCTTTTTCCTCTCTGTTTCCTCAGGGGGGAGCAACGTGCATACTATCTGAAACACGCTCACAGTGGCTTACATGCGTGCACACGTGCTTACACGGTTCAGAATCTACTTATTCGGGTTAAAACACACGTACACCCGTGCAAACACTGTTACACATCTGCCAACAGCCTCTAACATACTCAGCCTGCCATACACGCGCGCACACCCACGCAAACAGTGTTAAACATCTTCCAACACGCTCCCACATGCTCAGACTGCCTTACATGTGCACACACTGTCCTACTTGCGCTTCATGGCACGCACACGTGCGCATGCATGCCCAGCAAGAAACTTTGGTGTAAGTAACAGTGTACACCTTCCATTTCTTGACTTTCCATGACTTATCTAGTGGCACACCTCTTTCCATGATCTGTGCCTGTCATCTGTCATGTTACACTGGCCTCCAATGAACTGCATTTCTTTCTACCATTCCCCCCTGTGATGTCACCTATCTCCTACTCTATTCCTCCCCCTTATGTATCTCTTACACTACTCAGACTGTGCTCATTTGCTATGTGACTGTGAGATTCAGTATCCGAACCCTCATTTACATGAGATTGCCTACTAATGCTTAGTTACATGTCTTAGACTCAGCTTCCCCCCCTTAGCAACCACTACACAGTGGCCATGTTGGTTTTGGTCTGCTGGTCCCTGCATTGTCATTCCATGTATTGCATGAAACCCACATTTGTGGGTTTATAACCTTCTTTTTTATGTTTTTATACAGCGCAGCCCATTTGCGCGGGGCTGCGCTGGGTTTAAACATCGGCGATCGCTGAAAAAAAGAAATTATAATTTTATCATTTTGGCATCGGGTTGTATTGCCAATGGCCACATATTTGGCCATCGGCATACTGCCTGAGTCATATGCAACCTTTTTTTGGAGCTGACATCGCTCCGTTATGGAATTTGCAGAAATGTACTCAGTTGTCAACTGAGTACATTTCTGCAGCTAAAACGTCTCCTACACGGACTGGTTTCTGCTTCGTGGCTCGCTAATATACCTCATTTGCATACCTTTCGGATGCAAGTGAGGTATTTAGCATGTCCACGCCCAGTCCATGTAAGAGACGTTTTAGCTGGTCTCTTACACGGAGCTTAGGGCTGTTCCTGGATCGCGAGGCTTGCATGGAGTGTTGCACGTCTCTTACACTCCGTGCAAGCCTTCGTGAATCCTGCCCTTTGTTTTTTATTAACATTTTCAGACACTTTTAGCTTGTGTCTATTACATTTACTTTCTTCTGGAGCTTCTGCTACTACTTTCTTAGGATAGCCTTTATTCACAAAATTAGCACATAAAGCCTCACTTTCTCTGACAAAATCACTTTCCTTGTCATTTAAACTAGCTACCCTTTTCATTTGACTCTTAACTATATTATTTTTGGTTTTGTTTGGATGTAAACTATTGTAATGCAGATATGCATTATTTTGAAACTATTTTTTATATATAGAGGTGCATAGACCCCCATCATCCTTATAAATATTTAAATCCAAATAGTTGATACTCAATTTGTCACAGGCTGATGCAAATTTTAAATAAGAACATACCTCATTTAAATACCTAAGAAATAGATCAATACCATCACCTCTCCAAACAAGAAAAACGCCATCAATAAAACTTTTATAAAATATAATATTACACTTATCCTTGCATAAAAATATTTGCATAGCTCAGGGCCATTGCTGCCCCCATAGATACACCATTCATTTGTTTATATAGCTCACCATTAAATTCAAAGAAATTATAGTTACATCATAATTAAATGGTCATGTGTTTGTTTTAGTAGTATTTTAAGTCAGTAGTATTTTACTATATTATTCAGTCTGAGGAAGTCCAAGTTAGATGAAACCGCTTACTGATTTTTGAGTCTGTGGATTAAAAGCAACTTTTTACTGTATTTTAAGTCTGTGGATTAAAAGCAGAAATTTTCTGCACTTCGTGTTCCTGACCTGTGGTTTACTTTGAAATTTTCTAGGTTTGTAAGAGCAATATTTAAAAATTTTCCTTATGTTTGGGCCTTTGCCCCACTTTTACTTATGGCTTTGTCCAGATGTTTTGCTTTAAGAGGTTGAGAGGTATGTATACCACTACAAGTCAAATAAAGTACTACTTTGGCTACTTTTAAGGCTAGTCTTGATGACCGGATGAGTAAACACAAGCTCACACCAGGGTTATTATGTACAGCCCTGCTTGATTTGAGATATGAAACTATTAAGTGCTTGCAAAGTGCATATAGCTAGGCATCTTATGGTCCCTGTGATCACTTGCTTAATATGTTCCTGTGTAAGACAATATGATGAAGGTTACACAGTGGTCACATGAGCTTGTAATGCAGAACACTGACATTGAACAACTGGCAGATGCCATCTTCACTAATATATCTAAATTCATTGAATTTGTAGAGCATAACATTTTGCCATACCAGCTAGGCTGCAGTAGCAGCCTTGTGAATGCTAGTAGTTGGCTGCCTACTTCTACAAGATACAAGAGATTATTTTTGGAAAAAGTGAATAAGATGCTCTCTCTTTCTATAAGTACTCCTAGAGTATTCCATGGAGTCCATATTAGGGTGTCTGCTCTTCATGTTCTCCATAAGTAGTCTAACCATAATTCTGCATGTCCTTTCCATGGCTCTCTGTGGCAGTGACTTGATCTTCACCATAATGTCATCACCCCAAACATATTCAGAATACTCTTTAAAAATACTTTGGTAGTAGCCTATGTTGCTGGCATAGATAGCTAAAGCCCTGACTATGGCTCAGGTGACCTGAGTATGATTAGTGACTTGAGTGGTTTGCTGGTACATGAAGGGAAGATGTGCCCATCCTAGGGGTGACAGACAGTGGCACCACCTGTCTTGCACTGGAAGACAGAGACATGTCAAGATGTGTAGAGCCAATGCATAGAGGATGTGGATGTGACCTCCCAGTCTGGTAATGGTAGCCATTGTTGACATATGTGGGGGAGCACACATGAGCAGCCAGAAGGGCATAGCTGATCCTCGCCATCATGCAAGTGCTCATGTCAACATAAGGGGAGTTTAGGTTATTCAAAACAAAATACCCTCATAGCTAGGATGCTGATGGGTGCACAGGGAACCCTGATGTCTGCCTGTATGACACCCCCCGATTATTCATTCCCCTCCACTGGAGAACAAATGGGCATGCAGTAGGGGAGAGCCTTAATGGTTGGCTTTCAGAGATGTAAAGCTACTCAAAAATACTTTATCAGTTAATGCAATTAGTTTTTTTCCAGATACTCTGCACTGAATCTTTTCTCAAAACCAGTGTCATGCTCTTTGGTTTAGCAGATTAGCTAAGAAAACCCCCTAAGTGAGCTATGACGTAACCTGGTGAGGGATCATTTGAAATGTTGAATTTATTTAAATACCTGGACATCTGGAATTATCCACTTCTCAATTAAAACACACCTAACTGACTATTTCCATTTTAGTAGAAAGTGACCATCACAGAAATATAGACAGTGGCAAGAAGAGGTTGGACATGGTGGTGCGTAAACAGCTGTTCAGGAATGTCAGGGAAGGGGGAGTTAGGGGTAGAGAACCAATCTAGTTAAAGGAAATCATCATTTGTGAGATCAGAAAAGAGAAAGAACACCAAGCCAAGAATGGAGGAGAGGAGTGGCCTGGACAGAACCTCAGCTAAGCATCCTGGCAGGTAAGGATTGAGAAAGGATTATAACTTGATGAACTGAAACAGTGAATCATACCGAATGGACACGAAGGAGGAGGATGAGAGACTGGAGAAGAAGAAAATGGTAAAGCTCATGGGAGATTTCAGTCTTCTAGGAGCACTCTGGGTAATTCCATGTTCCGAGGTAAAGAGGAAGTAGGATTTGGCTGCAGTCCTGCATCATGAGGAGTTTATCCAGCTGGTGTCAGAATATATCAACAGCGGCCCTACCCAACACAAAGGTATGTCCAGGTTAGGGCACCAGTCACTAGTAGTGCTCAGGTCCCTGTAATATACAAAGACAATGGTGTGGTGCATTATACTTTAATGGGGATAGGGTCAAGGAAATGTTAGGAGACTGGGGCAAATTAAGTTGGTAAACAAGTTATATGAATGAATCAGGTATAGGGCACTCAAAGGTAATAATAAGGCTTTGAGAAAGAAGTAAAATGACAAGACAAAAAGAGGAGAAGGCAGTTGTAACTACATAGGAATGTGAATCCACCAAATATGGTAAATGACAGGGCCTACATACGGTGGGAAGGAGTGGGTGGGGAAGTCGAAGAGACAGAGAACAGAGTGACTACAAAGGTGGTGAAGGCATCAAAGGTGGGGTGGGAAGGGAATTGATAGAACAGATCAAGAAGGAAGCAACATGTTTTTAGGTACATAGCAGAAGGAAGGAAGGGAGGGATAGACCTGGCCAGGCTGAACAAAGATGGAAGGAGATCACAAAAGACAAAAAGAAAAGTACTGAATGAATACTTTACTTCTGTCTTCAAAAAGGAAAGGAAAGTAAGGGGGAGATGCAGAGATGGGATGGAGGCTAGGCAGAATGGATGCAACAGTGGACATAGGGAGGAGAAAGAGAGTGAACTAGCTGCCCTTAGGGTGAATAAAGAACAAGGACCAAAAAGGTGCTGACAGACTTCCTGATAAAGATCTTCAATAGATTACTGGCTAGTGAAAAGGTGCCTGAAGACTTGAATACAGCAAGTGTGGTGCCCTTGTACAAGAGGAACCAGGAAAAATTATGAACTGCAGGTCTGTTAGTTTAACAACAATGGCAGTAAAAGATATTTAAAGAATCTTGAGGGGATGTTTGGCAGTAATTCTGAAGGCCAGTAATTTCCAGGGCAAAACACTACAGGGTTTCTTGGCCATAAGGTGCTTTTAGTCAAGCCTGATCAGTTTTAGACTAGCTAATAGATAAACTTAACCAGTTCTAGTAGATGAGTCCTACTTAAAGTTCATCAAGGCCTTTGACTCAGTCTCACAAAGGAAGCGGATAGGAAAATTGGAGGAGATGAGGGTAGCACCAAGACTAAGTAACTAGACCCTTGCATGGATGAATGGCAGTGCATGTGGGTTGTAGTACGGGGAATAATATCTGGAACAAGAAAGGAAACTAGGAGAGTACTACAGAGGTTTGTTCTGGGTCCAGCAATCTTCAGTGTGTTTGTCTCAGATATATCTGAAGGAATAAAAAAATAGGATTAACCTATTTGCTAGTAATACAAAGAGAGTTGCTGAGGAATGTTTTAGGGAAGAATCTGGAAGACAGATGAGGTTCATCGCAAACAAATGCAAAGCACTATGCATGGCTTAAAATAATCTTGCTTTAAAGTATCAGTTGGAGGAGAGGAATCAGTGACAAAAGAACAGAAAAATGATCTGTGGGTATTGATCATACCTGGACTGGCCCAAAAAGAGCAGAGTGAGAAACTAGCTAAAGAAGCAAGCAGTTCTCGGATGACTCATCAGGGCCATACACTTCAGAAGCAAAGACGTAATGTTTTCAATCTACAGAAACCTGATCAGACTACATCTTGAATACTGTGTGTAGTTCTGGCAACTGTACAGGGAAAGGGGCACTGATCTGCTGAAAAGCTACCAAAAAGACCCACAAGATGGAAGGGAATAGATATTATCAGAAATTCAAGAAGATAACAGTTCTTACCTGAGACCAGAAGAGATGGCAGAGGGAAGGAGGCATGATATTGATGTACACAATCATGTCATGGAGAAGAGAATGGAGTAATCCTGAACAAGAAGGACAGAGGGGGGAGGATGAGGCAAAAGCAGAAGATTAATGACACTTCTTCACAAAAAGGAAAACAAACCAATGAAAGGAACTATTAGAATGGATAAAAGAGAGAATCTGAAGACATATTCAAGAGGGAATGAGACAAATAGAGAAAATGGAAAATAAGAGTGGAATGAAGGCAAATTAAATGTACTTAAAAGGGCAGACTAAACACACATATTGGCTGTTTTTGTTACCAGACAAATATAATGTGTTATAATATAAAGTGCTTGCTGGAAGACTGCCACATTTATTTATTTGACATTTGTTGACAGGGATAGTCCGATTGGGCAAATGCCCTTTTTCAGTGGAGGCCTGGGGAGAAAAGCTCCACATTACGACAATATAAGAAAATTAATGTACATTAAAAAAACTCCACATTTAACTGACCATTACACATGTGGCTTATTATAATGTGGTTCTTTTAACTCAATTTTTAATACACACTACCTTTTTTAGTCAACATATTCAAAGTTGATATAGAATTGTGGTGGTCTGTCCCAAAATTTTTGAATTTATAAATATCTTTTGGACTACGTGTTTTGGGCCAAACATTTATTTTCTGACAGTTGTAAGTATTGATTAAAAAATGTAGGCATACCACTGAAAATCAGTCCTGTTCACAATATTATTCAAGTTAAGAGAGAGAGCTTGTGCATGGAAGATTTTTTTTTTAAAATATTCTATGGTATACCCCTGCCATCTGCAGGACAATCTTATGTATTGCATCTCACTGTCCATGTGCTAGTATTAAACATTAAATTTAAAACAATTAAATCTGTTCAGTTTTATTAAAGTCTTTCATCGTGAAAGGTCGGGAACCTGACAGTCTGGAATTCATTTTCTTTGTCAGGAACTCTAGCTCACATGAGTGCTAGTTTATGAGTTCCAACACATCTATACAGCGCATTTTGCCATAATGCAAATTGTTAAGTTGGGTTTCATAGTTGTATTTTTTTTGCCATAATAGTATATTTTAACTGACAGCCTTGGAGGTATAAAATGAAACTGTTAGCAGTTTCAGTATAATAATCTCAATCCCCTTCGCATTGTATCTTAATGGAAGCACATGCAAAGCAAAAAAATGTCAGCATTCATTTTATAATAGTATATGGGTCTGTCCTCAAGTTTCACTTGTTTTCTTTTGTAAAATATGGTTACTCTATTGACTGTTGTCACTATTTTGTTCTTTTTGAAGTGTCATAACCCTTTATGCAAAAGAGCTGTAATACTATGTTGCATTACATTGGCTGTGGAACTGTTACTCAATGACTTTAATGATTTCTATGAGACTGCAGTACTCAAGAGTACAGATAACAGATTGTCATTTTAAATACTTTCTCAATGCTCAGTGTTGAAGGTAGTACATTTAGAGACTGGGTTGCTGTAGCAGAGTCCCTATGTTAGGAAGAGTAACAATGTATTTCAGCTATCTGTGATGTTAAATTAGCTAACATTTTCACTTTATGTTTCACATTTTAGATATTTCATTTATATTGTTTTAAAACCATAGACCCACAGAAAGTACAAGGCAACTAGACCATGTGGCCATTAACACCTTACCAAAACCCTTAGATTTTACCCCCTAATCAAAAAAGTGATAGGCCAGTTATACCAGGGTTGAATTTATTGATACCCATTCAAGTGCCTAATTTTCATTGCTTTATCTGGAGAGGACATTTGTTCCAGAGAAAGGGGTAGTCATTGCATGACAAATGTGTCTCCACTCTGGTTTATTTGCTGAAGAATTAAATTCTGATATTGTGAGGCTTGCTGTTCTACACTGATTAGCAAAACAATAAGAATCCTATAAAAAAAACTTTTAGAATATGCATAATGTTTGTATATTTGCTTAGCTGCTACATTAAAGACATTAGCTGAGAATCAGAGATATTCCCTTGCACTCATAGAAACTGTTGTGACCAAAAGTAGCAGTTTCCATGATCGCAGGAAATGAGATTTGGGGACAAGGTTAGCAGCAATGAAAAAGTCCTCATTATTACCTAATTTGCATGTATCATATGACATTACTGCTAGTGCTAATCAGCACTTTCCTGAGGTAATCACCACTGGCAGCCCATGTGTCACTCTGGCACAGCTACCACCCTCATTGACTCTCTAAACACATGTATACACACACACACACACACACACACACACACACACACATACATACACACACACACACACACACACACACACACACACACACACACACCATACCTCTCAACAGTGCCTGATTTTCACCAAAAATTCTGATTTTGCTAATTATAAATGCTTTGTCCTCTTAAATTGCATAGGATCATAGGAAGTTACTAGGCTATTGGCCCTGAGGCCCTTACAAGCCTAGCCAAGAATTTAGCCTATGTTCCGACAAGTCAGCACCCGATGCCTCTGTCCAGCAGGGACACAGGTGGAATCCCAGGGGTGTATTTTCTGTTCCCCATCCAGTTATCCAGGTTGCACTTAAAAAGGGTAAATGAGCAACTCTGCTTGATGTGAAGAAGGAGTCTATTCCAAACAAAGGGGGAGTCTCTGGGACACAAACCTGTCCTGCAAACAAGTCCTAATGATGTCACAGACCAGGTTGAGGTCACACGTGTGGGTTACTCGAGTGGAGCTTGACTTGTGGATATGCAGCAGTCCCATCAAGGCAGGGTCTGAGATTGCTATGTATGGCAGACAGAGGTCACCTCTGAGTAGCATACCTCTCAAACTCTTACTGCAAGAACTCTGGACAAAGCCCAACAAAATGGGGCGACAAAGGACCAAAAATAAGGACAGATTTTAATTATTACTCTTCTAAACTTATAAAGTTGCTGGTATAACAGGGTTTGTTTTAACATACATCTTCTGAAGGATATGAAGTCTGAAACTCAAATGTATGTCATTATCTAATGATTTCAATCCTCAGACCATCCCAGTGATTCGCCAGAAAACCACAGATTTTTTGAGGAACAGACAAAAAATATGAGCCAAAAATCTGGACAGTTGAGAGGTATGCTGAAGAGTCTGTATGAGGATGAGTAGTGGGACAGTTCCTTTAGCCTATCTGTGTAGGGTAGATGCTTGAGGCTCTGGATTCTTCTGGTGAGGAATCCCTGTGGTTTCTCCAGCTGCTGCATGTGCTTTGTGAGGTACATGCCAAAAGGGGCATTGTACTCAATAATGGGTCTTATATGGGAAGAATACAGGGATGTTATGACCTCCTTATCACTGGATCAAATACTGATACCCTGTGACGAAACGAGGTACTGCCAGTGCAACTAGCTGGAATTTTGTAAATAATTATATCTCATTTGTGAATATCAAACTGATTCATACAAGATGCTGGTGTTACAAATGTATTAGAACTGTATGTCATGTCTCTATCAAACTGATTTCTACAGACATTTGTGTTGAAAAAGTATTTGTAAAGTGCTTGCATTTGAAATGTATGCACAGTGTGCCTTACTGGAGAGAACATAAATATGTATGCACTATTGTAACTGTTTAAATGTATATGTTTTAACAGAAGAAACTGGAAGGTTAACCTCAGTCCAGCAAATTTAGAAAAATATCTGAAATTAAATCACTTTATAGGCTAGGCCATAATGATGCTATCTCACAGGTTTCAAGGCAGCCAGAGACACAAAGTCTGTACTAGGAAGCTTTCTGTATTGTATTTGGGGTGAACTAATTACTACTCTGAAAGTATGAAGGTATGCAATTGTTTTAGGACTTCCAACACCTGCCAAAGATATGAGTAAAAGCCATTATGGTTGTATTTTTTTACATGTAGGTGCTAAGTCTTGCCAGCTGCCAGCAATGGGGGTTTTGCATGGGAACTAAAAGTTAGCTGACCAGAAATTATGTCATTCTTCAAGCTACCCAAGCAGTAATATTTTTAGATATTATTTTGAGAAGTCTCTTAGAGAGACTGTGCATTCTTTATTCTGTCTTGTGCCTGACAAGAAGAAGAAGGACCATTCACCACATCATCTGCCTTGATCTATTGAGTAAGTTATTAGGGTTTAGTGACTCTCTTAAGTACAGTCAGGAATATAGTGAAGCTTAGTTTAGATATTGTTTTTCTTTAGTTGTCCGAGCCTGTCCTGCAATGTATTTGAATGTTTCAAATGATTTGAACTCTGATGCCACTGTGAATATATACTTAGTATTTTCTTGTTCTTTTATTATTTATTATTAAATATAGTTAAACCGTTCATTGTGGCTGATCTTTTTAGAGATATTTAAGTTTTGAGAGTACTTACATATTTATTTAGGGGTACTGCATGGGCCACTACTAATAGCCTTGCTCTTGGTCAAACTGTCAAACTACCATCTGTATTAATATTAATTTCACCCAGTATATTGAGTACCCTTGGACAATAATTAAGGTAGCTGGCAAGTGGTTCTGGTGGCAGTGGTAACTACCATATAGTCTGGGCAAAAGGGAGCATAGCCAGTAAACCTGTGTCAGCATTTCCCAGGTGTGTGTGTGTGTGTGTGTGTGTGTGTGTGTGTGTGTGTGTGTGTGTGTATGTGCAAGTCAAATCTCAAAGAGTGTGTATCAGCTACTTGGGCAGGGACACAAAGCACTGGTTAGACAGAAAGAGTTTTGGAGGACTTGGCTTGGAACCCTGGCTAAGGACTCAGCTCTATAGCTGTGCCAGTGGGGAGTCTTATTGGGGATCTGGAAAAAGAGAGGAACCAGTCCCAGAGTGACTGTAGTCTCTATGAGCTCTCAAAGGAAATTGCACTTGATGCACACAGCTGCATCTGGAAATACTATGTGTGCACCTTATCCTCCCAGTCAACATCCATCACAGGTGCCAGTGGTGAGGATTGAGGCTCCTTGATTACTGGTCTAGTGGAGGGTCCTCACATACCCTTCCTAATGAGGTGGGCCATGTAGAAAGCTTTTCATACAACGGAGGCAATGGTGTAGTCAAAAGTCAATTTGCTATCAACTTGGGTACCAAAATCCCTCACAACTGATTGTGTACTTAGGATCTCTCCGTGGCTTGAACAAGCAATAGTGAAATCCTCTAAAGCAAACTTTGAGTCCAAATTGGCCACATGTACTAAAGACAATCATAAGGCCTTCTTCACATATGTCCGCAATCTCAAAGGAAGCACTCAGATCTGCTCAGAACTGGTTGTCAAGGACACCACAAACACAAATGCCATAGATATAGCCAACCTGCTGGCAGACAGGTTCAGTAAAAACTTCACCCCTCTCTCTCCCCATCAGTAAATCAGGACATACCTAGCACCTGCCCCCTCCCCTTATCTCTAGAGAGCAAGTTATTACTGCCATCTCGAGGGCATAAAATACAATCTCCATGGGACCTGATAACATCCCAGGCTGCATCCTCATGAACGCAGGCAGGAACTTGCAGCACCATTAGGCACCCTATTCAACCAAAGCCTGAGTACCAACTTTGTCCCAGCCAAGTGGAGGACAACCACTGTCATCCCTTTGTACAAAGGTGGAGTGTCCACTAATCCAGGAAATTATAAACCTATCAGCCAAATTAGCCTGATCCGCAAGGCTATGGAACAGATTATCATGAACCTCATTAATAAGGACAATGGCAACCACCAAATACTCATTCCTACACAGTTTGGTTTTGGGTTTTGTCAAAGGGAGGTCATGCCTGTTAAATTTGGTTGACTTCTTTGAGATAGTTAACAAAGCCATGGATGAGGGGAAGATGGTGCACACCAACTATCTTGACTTGGCCAAAGCCTTCTATGCTATTCCTCACTCAGGTATAATAGATAAAACTCTGTCAACTAGGCATCAGTTTGTATGTTACCAGATGGGTAGCAAGCTGGCTCACTGATATAACCCACCTAGTCAAAATATGGGAAGCAGTAGACCCGTAATGAGTGGTGTACTCCAGGGATCAGTCTTGGGGCTCTGTTATTTGGGATATACTTTTCTGAGGTGCAGGCCAAAACCATTGAGCTATGGCTGACCAAGTTTGCAGATGACTGCAAGCTTGGTGCTGTCATTGATTCCCCTATTGATGTGGACTTCCTCCAAGAGGGTCTCACCCAAACAAATGACTGGTGCCAGACACATGGCCTCAAACTGAATGACACAAATGCACTCTCATCCCCACTGGGGAGAGTGAAGTCCACAGAAATGATCACATCAATATTAAGATCCTAAGTATACAATCAGTTGTGAGGGATTTCGGTACCCAAGTTGATAGCAAATTGACATCCTCCAAGAGGGTCTCACCCAAACAAATGACTGGTGCCAGAAACATGGCCTCAAACTGAATGCTAAATAAATGCACTCTCATCCCCTTTGGGGAGATGAAGTCCCCAGAAATTATCATATCAATATCAAGATCCTAAGTACACAATTATTTGCTTGTTCAAGCCACGGAGAGATTGCTTTCAGTTAGGCACCTGTTCCTTCTTGGTCCTGGACAGCATTTTTTTCCATTCATTATAGTTTATTTATTATAGATGTCCACAAGACAGGTTTACTCTTCCTTGAGAAGGATGATTTTGTCCTGTCGGGTATTCCTGATTTTATGCAGCTATATAAATGCTTGTATAGTACTTTGGTGTCAGTTTGGACATTTGTGCTAGTTCCTATGGATGGGGAGGATGCTGTGAAGCTGTTTATAGCTTCCCTCAGGAGGCTGTAATCAGCTTTGGAGAAGTTTTTATTTTTGATCCTAGCTGGTGGGGGGGGGGGGGATGGTGAAAGTCAGGGATGATGGCACTATAGGGATGCTGCAGTGGCTATTCATGTTGGATAATACCAAGTCCAAGATATTATCACCTTTTGTGGGCATTGTGACCAGCTAGTCCAAGGATTTTGCGTTGATGAAATCAAGAATCTCTGGGCATTTGTGTTTTAGCATGAGTAGTTCTTTCAATTTAGGGTTGGACAGTTAAAGTCGCTCAGGACCAGGGTAAAGGGTTAAATCTTGATTGATTCAAAGAGGTCCAGATTGGTGGAGTAGGCATCTTGAGTCAAAGCTGGGGGCCTGTAGCTAGCTATGATTTGAATGGGGGTCTTGTCAATGGTTAACTGCACCTGATGTGTCTCCTATGCATCATACTGTTTGACTAGCCTGAGGTTGTGTATGTTTTTAATATATATTGAAACTCCATCTCATTTTACTTTGCTGCTCACAGTTTGGGGTCTGAATATATGATAGGATGAGACTGTGACTGCACAAATGTCAGCATCTTCCAGAGTTAAAAATGCTTGCAATGATTGCAACTTCATGTTTAGACTCCTAGCATTTAGCAGCATGACCTTTAATTTGCATTTTGATGAAATTTTCATGCTGGTAGTTTTGACCTCATGGCATTGCCTAAAAAAGGCACTGTGGGGGAGGCAAGAGACTTTGCCAGAAGGCAGAAGCCTGAAGCCCAAGGGAGACAGATGCAAGCCATCTCTGGCAAAGCATTGTGGTCTGTTGATCATGTCTTCCCAGGCTGTCAGGTACTGGATCCCCTTGAACAAAACCAGAAACTAAGCCAATTGTTAAAGTCAGTCATTTTCTGTTTGTATTGAGGCATCATTCTGGGTGATGGTAGAATGCTCCTTAAGGCTAGGGACATACCTGCCTGGGACACATACTCAGTGAGCTCAATCATGTGTCTCTTCATATAGTCCAGGGAGGTACATCTCATGTCATTCACACCAACATGGACTATGACAAAGCCATAATGGGTCTATATCATATGAGCAAATCGCACAAATTGCAAACGCTCATAATATTGAACGTACCGGACCTCGAACTTCCTATTGTGGGGAGCTGCACCCCCCAAACCCCTCGCTAAATATATATTCCAAATTCAAGATCACACTACAGTGAGAAAAGGGCAAATATCCCATTCTTCACTGTACTGCAATCTCAGAAAAAGTACTTCTAAGTCCAGTACGTTCGATATTATGAGCGTTCCTAATTTGTGTGATTTGCTCATCTGATTCAGACCCACCATAACAGTACCTGTTGTTGAGAGACTTGACTACATGTGTGATATGGTGGATCCTGGCACCTGACAAACAACTAACCGTGACTTTCTCCTTATCCAACCTGGTGAGGGGCACATCTGTGTGTCTCACAATGGAGTCGCCTATGACTAATATGTTGGGTTTATGGTTAAGCTTAGTGGCTGTGAGACGTAGGTGTGTGGACTATGTGTGGTGTGAGTTGTGGAGTTTATGTGTGTTTTCGCATTGGAGGGCACTTTTGTTTGGGTATGTTTTTGTTGAGGATCTCCACGTATGTGACTGTGTGTTGTGTAGGTGGGGGTGGTGTTTGAGGTATGGTGTTTGTGTTGACAGCCTTCTCAGTGCCAGATATACTGGCTTATGAGGGAAAGAGCATAGATTCTAGGTTCTTAATGTAATTGCATTTCTCACAAATTGTATTCCTAGGTGGTAGTAGTAGAGGGTTGCCCATGTACATGAGTCAGTTGCTACACTGTCTCGGGATGCCCTAATCAACCAGATTGGCAGGAGAAACCATAGGAAATTGTCCATCCATATTTGTCAGAATCTCAGGGAGAGAGACCAGATAGCTAAGGTGGTAAAGGGTGGAAGGTCGAAGATGAGAGTACTACTAGGTGATCACCCACATGCTACTAAGGGAAAATTTGCAGCTGGAATACCTTGCAATTGGTTACAAATAATGCAGTTGTGGTGCACAATGTGCAAACAAGCCAAAACCAGTTCAACTCTGGGGTTTAAATACCACAAAAAATAGAAGATTCTAATAACATAGAAATCTAGCCAATCCTGCTAGCCCCCGCTCTCTTTACCGATCAGCTTATGCCAGACAAGGTCCAGGCAACCCTACTGCTCTCACTAGCAGAGAATATAGGCCCCTACCAACACAAGTAGGCTGCCAGAAACACAGAAGGCAAACACAAGATGGCTGTTAGGAACACAGAAGGCAAAAACAAACAGCTCTGGATGCAGCAAACCTGTATCCAGACTATGCTACTAAAAGTAAGGGTTAAGAACACAGTAAAACTCATAGAAAAGCACAGATTAACCACTTACAGACAAAAACAGAACTCACAGTATGAAAAAAATACAGTTAAACAGTACTGAAATGCAGTAAAATGCAGTTAAACTGTAACAAATTGCAGTAAATAGCAATGAAATACAGTTAAACAATAATGAAATGCAGTTAATCAGTAAATTGCTTTTTGCAAATGTGATAAATTAGCTAAAAGGCACAGATAAAAATGATAGGCAAATGTGATCAGTAATGCCAGACATTACAGTTTCATACTTCTTATTGTTCAGAAAATGCTTCATGATACAAAACCTGTTCTATTAACCTTTTACATGACTTAGTAATATTTAAAAATGTCTTTGGTATCCAGTGCCCCCCACACACACACACACACACACACACCTTGTAGTTACAGGCTCTGCTTGTTAGTCTAGGGCAGTTGAAAGGTATGGCAGCGACCCTCCTAATCCACACACACACACACATCTACTCTAATGACCCCTTACTAACCTCCATACTACGACCACCCAGCAGGCAGATGCTTACACACACACTCACCTGAGACCCCCCCTCATACATGAACATACTGCCACACACACAATACACTCACATTCCATCACTGCTACCTGTCCACAGACACTTTCCTGATCTTACCTTTTACGTGGTTCCCCCATTGACTACATGTTCAATAATTCAGCCATACTAATTTATAGTCATTTCTGGGGGATAGCACATAATTAATTAGCATAGACTGCTCCTCTGGAATGCCTCATTAGCATTAAGCAGTGCTACGGAAACAGCCATCGCAATGATTCTACAGACAGTTCAGAATCACTACAGTTAGCCTGTCCTACCACCAGCAGAAAGCGAACTATGATAGAGATTTCTGCTGGTGGTAGCCCTTCCTGAATCCCAGTCATGTTTTACCATTTCTTTCAGATAGTTACCATCATGATAAGTA
Organism: Protopterus annectens; assembly: GCF_019279795.1. NCBI lineage: Eukaryota > Metazoa > Chordata > Ceratodontiformes > Protopteridae > Protopterus > Protopterus annectens. The sequence continues at coordinate 287,342,461 of NC_056748.1, read as the reverse complement.
ACTATGAAAGAGAAGCAGAACACATTACATTTACTTATCAGAATGGACAGGGCAAGGAGTCTGATTTTCTTAATGTTTTCCTGTGGCCTTACAAAGGTGGCGATCTTAGTACAAAATGTGCTATGGTCTTTTTAAGCTGGCAGTCCAGTGCTCAATGGTCCTGTGCTTTTACTTCAGTTTTTGGCACTACTAGATTTTTTTACATAAACATTGCTGTTTCTGCAGTTATGCTTCCCCTTTTAACATCTTTAGTCATACCTGACTACTGCACCTAGCGTGTTTAACATTAAATTGGTATATAAAGTGTTCAGCATTATCAGTGGTTCAGCAGGTAACACGATTTTCTCTGATGCTGAGGAAATTGTCTGAGGTTCTATCGCCATACCATCTGCCTGAATTCATGTTCCAGCACTGCTGTGCTAAGGTGGATGTTGCACACCTGAGGTGCTGTCCTTCAGATGAGATGTTAAATAAAGGTATCAGGCGAATGCAGAAGATACCATGGCATTTATCAGAAAGAGTTACTGATGACTTTATTAACCTTCCAGAACATAAATCAAATAAATAATTTATTTCAAACTATATATGATCATAGGAAGTTAGGCAAATGGCCCTAAGGCCCTTACAAACCTAGCCAAGTTACCCTTGTTTCCAGGATCAGCACCTATTGATCCTGTCCAAGACAGACACAGATGGAACTCCTGGGGTGAATTTATGGTTACCCATCCAATCGTCCAGATTGCATTTGAAGAGAGCCAATGAGGTGCTCTATTTGACATGAAGTGGAAGCCTGTTCCAAAGGTATGGTAACCTTTGGGAGACAAATCTGTCCCTCCAGCAGGTTCTATTAATGACACATACCAGGTTAAGGTCTTTAGAGTGAGTAACCTGTGTGCCATTTGACTGGGAGATATGCAGCATTTTCAGTAAAGCAGGGTTAGAGATTGCCCTATACACAAGGCAGAGATCGCCTCTAAGTAGTCTGTATAAAACAGAATAAAGCTGCAGTGATTTCAGATGGTCCTCATAGAAAAGATGCTGAAGACCTTACATTTTCCTTGTGAGGAACTTCTGTGGTCTCTCCAGTTGTTGCAGGTGCTTGGAAAGGCACATACCAAAAAGGGCATTGTACTCAATTATTGACCTGATGAGGAAAGAGTACATGGAGGTTATAACTTCTTTTTTTGTGGAGGCAATGCCCTTAGTTATGAGATGAGCAATATAAAATGCTCTTCTTACCACTGTGGGGACATGGTGATGAAAGGTAAGGTTGCTGTCAACCTGTGTGCCCAGGTCACTCACCACTGAGTGTGTACTTTAAGGTGTTGCCATTGATGTGGTAGTTAGCAGGAACATCACCCTTACTGAAAGGAATGCTAATACATTTTTTTTGCATTGATTTTAAGGCTGTGACTTTAGCACCAATCATTAGTTTATGTAAGACTCTCTTGAAGGATGTTGACATTGTTTGGAGATTTTATGACCACTTCCATTTTGCAGTCATAAGTATAGTTCATCAGCCACAGACATTTAGTTTTTGCTTTTATGTCAGAGAAATAGATTCCAAACAGTAGAGGTCTCAGGACTGATCCCAGTGGAACACCACTGATTACAGGTCTGCTGTTGGAGGTGGATTCCTCTGTTTTGACTGTATGAGTTCTATCAGTGAGCCATTTGGCCACTCACCTAATGATATAAGGGTTGACACCTAGCTGGGTGAATGCGGTGTAGTGTCCAAAGCCTTGGCTAAATCTGGGTAGGCTGTATGCACATATTTCCCTTTGTCCAGGGCCTTGGTGACTGTGTCGGAGAAGTCTACCAGGTTTAACAGGCATGATCTTCCTTTGACAAATTCAAATTCAGTAGGGTCAAGTGCTTGGAGATTATATCTATGGTGATAAGATCCATGATGATTCACTCCATGGCCTTGCAAATAAGGCTAGTCAGGGTAATAGGTCTATAGTTTCTGGGTCAGTGGAAGCACCACCTTTGTGCAAGGGGATAACCATGGTCATTTTCCATTCAGCTAGGATGAAGCCAGTGCTTAGACTATGATTGAAAAGAGTACCCAATGTTGTTGCTAATTGTTGTTGGAGCCCATGTAGGACACAATCAGGGATGCTATCATGTCCCATAGATGCTGTGTTTTTGGCCTTGGAGAGGGCATTTACGACCTGCTCTTTAGCGATACAAGGTAGGGGACAGGTGATAGGGATGTAATGGGGTACATGTGGTGGGGACAGGGGAGTGAAGTTTTCACAGAACCTGCCGGCTAACAGGTTAGCTATGTCCACAGGCTCAGTATATGTGGTATCAGTAACTACCAGTTCGGTGCAAATCTGGGTCTTTCCTTTTAGGTTACGGATGTAAGTAAAGAATGCCTTATGATTGCTCTTAGTTGAAGAAGTTAATTTGGATTTGTAATTTGCTTTGAAGGACTTCACAAGAAATCTTATTGGCTTGTTTAAGCTGAGGAGGGAGTGTTTCCAGTTTAGGGCCCACTTCCTCTTACTCTTAGACAGCAATTTCTTCCTCTTATTGCAAAGCCTGTTAATGGCAGTTGTCCACCAGGGAGGTTTGCTCTTCCTTGAACAGCTTGTTTTGATCCTGTCAAGTACAGCCAAGTCAATGCAGTTATACAAGTGTTTGTATAAAGCATTGGTGTAGAAGTTGCCAATTCTATCTGAGGGAGGAGGTGCAATGAAGCTATTTATACCATTCCATAAGAGGTTATAATCTGCTTTAGAGAAGTTTTTTAGTTTACTTCCTGCTGGGGGGGCAGGTTTGATAGTTACTTCAAATAAGACTGATTTGTGGTCAGATCTAACCAGGGAAGACCTCAGAGTGGGGGTTCCCCATATTGGTAAGCAACAGATCCAGGATGTTGGTGGGGTGTCATCCAGCTGGTCCAGGGCACTGGAGTTAAGGAAGTCGAGAAACCACTGGGCAAGTGAATTTGAGCATGAGTAATTTACCCAGTTGCCCAGAACCATGGTGTTCAGATGTATCCTGATAGACTCAAGTAGATCCAAATAGGCAAAGTGAGTGTCCTGATTCATGGATGTGTCCTGTAGCTGGCAATGACTTGAATAGGTGTCCTACCAACAGTCAATTGCACCTGAAGTATCTCCAAGGAATCATACTGTTTAATCAATCTGGAGGTGTATTTATCTTTAATGAATACTGAAATACCGCCTCCTTTAGTTTTCACGCCTACAGTTTGTGGTCTGAACGTGTGGAAGGAAGTGTAACCCAGTATGGCTGGCTTGCTCTACACAACCATGAACTAGGTCTCCTTGATTGCACAAATGTCTGCATCTTCCAAGGTGAGGGCTGCTTCCAGTGAGTGCAGTTTCATGCTAAGAATCCTAGTGTTTAGCAGCATAACCGTGAGGTTGATTTTTAATGAAATTTTTATGTTGGGAGTTTTGTCCTTGTAAATTTGCCTAAAAAAGGCACTATGGGGGTGACAAGAGCCTTTTCCAGTAGCTGAAATCCCAGGGCTGCCAGATGAAGACCATTTCTGCAAAGCATTGAGGTCTATTGTTCATGTCATCCCAGGCTGACAGAAACTGGATCCCCATAGAATGACACCTAAGCCAATTATTGAAGTTGATTTTCTGTTTATAATGCGGTATCATCCTAGGCAAGGTTAATATGCTGTTAAAGGTTTGGGACATACCTGCCTGTGACACATGATCAGATAGCTCAATCATGTCTCTCTCTTCATGTAGGCCAAGGAGGTATGTCTCAAGTCGTTCACACCACCATCACCATTTGCTTTGACCGAATCATAATGGTACTTATTGTAAACAAACTTGAGTGCCTGCATGATCTAACGAATCCTGACACGAGAAAGACAGCTGACCATGACTTTCTCCTCATTCAGCCCGGTGAGGTGGATGTCTGCATGTCTCATTATAGAGTCTCCTTTGACTAAGATATTTGTAGTGGATGTGCGTTGTCTTATGGGCTTTGGTGGTGAGACACTTGTGCTTGTGTCATTATGTGTATTGTGTGTTTTGGGTGTTGCTGTGGGTTTTCTATGTATGTGTTTTGGAATTCTGGTGTTTAGGTAGATTTTTTATGAGTACCTCCACATGTGTTGGTCTATGACTATGCTGTGTACCATGAGTATGAGTTGTGGTAGGAGGGCTGATAACCTCCTCAGTATTGCTATCTATTGCACAAGAGATCTGTGATTCCAGATTCATAATGTAGATGCATCTCTCATAAATGGTATGGGAATGATTTAGAAGTAGGGGGTTATCAGTGTACCTGAGGCAGTTGCTATACTAAACAGGCTGGCAGGAGAAAAGGAGAGAAACTGACAGTTCATGATCCGAGGAGTAATCTTGGTCTGGTTATAACAGTTGAAGAGGGAATACAACAGGGGCAGGTATTAGTAGGTTTAGGCACATGAAGCTCTGGTTTAGATAATACTTGTGAGGCTAGAGAGCAGGAGTCTGTAAATGGCAATCCCTCTGTGCAGTAGTATGTGACGCTGCACAATGCACAAGTAATCACACACTGGTTCAAACACTGGCTATTTAAAGCAGAAAAAGAGGAGCCAGCCAAAGTTCAAATTATCCAATTAAAATGCCCTAAACAGCGTCCTGCAACAGTAACTCTAGCTAGATCAGACCAAACTGTACCTTTCTTCCACAAGGGCACAGCTGGGCCTCTCCAGATAAAAGATTAACTGTTTTACAAGCTCCAAAGGTCACAAACATTACTAGATTCAGCAACCCTGAACTTAGTCTATGCTAGTGTTTTTCAAGTGCAGCAACAAGTGTATACTGTATGTATAATATATGTATATATATATATATATATATATATATATATATATATATATATATATAGTTCTATATCACATAGTTGAAGTCTTTTAACTTCAAACACGTAATGTTCGAACCATTATGTTCGAAGTTACAAAACTTCGACTATGGATAAAAAAAAATGGAAAACAAAAACTGTCACTGGCACCCCTGTGCCTCCCCACCCCCGCTACTTAAATATATCAACTCCGAGATCACACCCCATTGAACAAAATGGAAACCTCTGCTTATGGAGATTTCCATTCAAATGCTCAAACTTTTACAAATTCGAACTTGTGGTCTCGACCATATGAGGTTCGAACTTGTAAAATATATATAGGGTGATTGGTTCATAGGCTGTTACTCAACTTACAGCCAAGCATACCATCAATAAGCTCATCTATATCACCCAAAATTGATGGGAGATTAATAGTGCCTCCAATTAAGTATATTATCTCCACATAACCCAGGTGAAAATGTCTCACCACTATCCCCTCATCCAAACTGGTTTTACAGGTTTCCAGAAAAGTACTCTGATATTTATGGGAAGTCTATTGCAGAAATGGGGAAATATGTTGGGTCGGGTAATTATTCCACCAGATGGCATTGTTAATGTGTGGCACAGGTTTAGTTCTCTAGGGTCTGTGTTTGCTTTGCTGCCAGTTCTGTTCAAAAGGAGTTCAAAAACTGTGGGTCATACATAACACAGGAAACTAAATATACATCACACCTATACAACTCTGAGCTGAAGGACAGGGGTTTCATTCTGTCTAGCTAAGAGTACTAAGACATTGAGATATTTCTGGTGAGGAAGGCATGATGTCTCAGGTTGGTTTAGATGCTTGGTGAGATACATACATTAGAAAGTATTATATTCAGTAAAGGAACAAAGGAGGGAGGAGTATAACATTGCTGGACTTTAAAAAAATTGCCACAAAGGATACTTTTTGAAAGGTAGAAGGATTTTCTAATTATGACAGAAACATGGTGGCCAAACATGAGGTAGTTGTCAGCATATGTACCCAAGTGTTTGATAACTGCCTCAGATTTAAGTGGAATGTTAACTATATGGCACATGGTGGTGATACTGGATTTGTCAAAGGAAACAATACTGAATTCTTAGGGCTGAGGGTTCAATCACTGATCGAGAATATCAGCATCAGAACTGCATTTGATAATGGATTCATGCTGATAGATCAACATAATAAAGTCTACCAAAGCCACATTTAAGGTATGTTTGGCCTCCCAGTCCAAAGACAACGACAAAACATTATTTAGCTATGTCTATAACCTCAAAGGCAATACACAATTGTGTGCAGAGCTCATCGTAAATGGCTCCACCTATACTGAGCCAGAAGATACAGCAAACCTCCTGGCTGATAATTTCAGCTCCAACTTTACTCCTCTCTCCCCCTCAACCTTCCTTCATGAAATATCATCAAATATAACTCCCCCTACTATCACTAGGGACCAGGCCTTTGATGCTGTCTCTGTGACCAAGAAAACTGCATCAATGGGCTCAGACAATATCCCAGAATACCTTCTAAGTAGCATGAAACATGACGTATCAGGGCCTCTGGAATTACTATTTAACTGTAGCCTCCAAACAGGCTTTGTGCCTCATGAATGGAGAAAAGCAACAGTCATCCCTCTGCACAAAGGTGGGCCATCTGCAGGCCCTGGAAACTACAGACTCATAAGTCTTACTAGTCTTATATGTAAAGCCATGGAAAGAATTATCATGGAGATAATCAATAGAAATATAGTAAACCTCCAGACACTGGATCTAACCCAGTTTGGTTTTGTCAAGGGCAGATTATGCCTGGTCAACCTTGCAGACTTCTTTGAGAAGGTCACCAAAGTAATGGATGAGGGCAAAATCATTCATACGGCCTACTTTGACCTGTCTAAGGCATTTGACACAATACCCCACTCAAGCATTGTTGACAAACTCAAGAGGTTAGGTACAAACCCATATGTCACCCAGTGGATAGCCAAAACTGTGTTCTAAACACTCAGGTTAATTTCAGATACTACAGGAATTCAATACTTTTACTGTCTCCTATTTGAAGTATATATCCATTCATACCGAATGCAGTATATCTGTAATGAATATGGTTGAAAGGGAGTTCTCCTGTAGCAATGACAAATAATAATCTGGTTTGAAATGCATGCATTATTTATTCCATAGGTTTGATTCCCACATTGTACAACAAACTTTTTACAGTGTGTAATTCCCAAAATATTATGTTCCAAGTCACAGTATTTAACCTCCCAAACAACAAGGCTTATAAGCCAAGCCATTACGTGTTAATGTTGAAAATTTGAAAAAGTGTGAATAGGCTGAGCATTATATATGGCAAATCTCACTACCATGTTTCACATGGTCATAACTTTTTGATAAAATACCTTTTTCTTTGTTTGCTAATGGCTTTCTCTGCTTTCCATCATGCAAATGCAATTGGCATGGTTGCGCGTGTTTGCAAACTGGCTGTTAAAAGCAAGATTGGAATTTGGCACCAATTCAGGCATGAGTTGTTTCTTGACTTCTGTAGACATGGCTGGTGATGGGGAAAATGGTGCTAAATTTAGAGCACAGGGGTAGGGTGTTGAGCAGTCCAGGATTTTTGTGGCACTACTCGTGAAGCACTACAGCCATAGGCTGTTGCTGGGGGACTATACTGGGTCTCAATATAAGACTGAGGCTTGGAACAGATTAATTAAGGCTATTTCCAGTGCAACTGGCATTCCACATACTGAAGAAAATTATTGTCATCACTGTAGTGACCTGAAATGGTGCTAGAAGGACCCCCTTGGCAGATGGAAGGATGAGTTTGCTGACACCCCCTCAGATGTGTAAGTATACTGAACTATCAACATTAAATGATATGGAATGCAGTAGACAGCCAAGACTGTTATTCATTATGCTATTGTGTCTCTTCTTCTCTGTTGTGCAACTGCTGAAGACTTCTTCTTCTTTTCACTTTTCCCGGTTAGGGGTCGCCACAGCGGATCACCTGTCACCTCATGATTGGCAGTAGAGTTTTACAGTGTCGAGTTGCCAGCCTGGCACCCAACCTTCACCAGAAGGCACACACACTCAAACCTAGGGCCAATTTAGAGTGTACAATCCACCTACAGCATGTCTTTGGGATGTGGGAGGAAACCGGAGCACCTGGAGGAAACCCACGCAACCACAGGGAGGACATGCAGACTCTGCACAGAAGGCACTCCAGCTGAGGATCGAACCAGAGAACCTCTTGCTGTGAGGTGACAATGCTAACCGCTGCACCACTGTGGCTGCCCATTGTACAACTGCTGAAGACATTGCAGCAAATTGAGGTGCACCAAGATAGGTTATATCACTTCAGAGATGTATGGGGTACATATGCTTCAGGTCATACAGTAAGCATAACAACTATTGTAATTATATGCAATATGGCAATACTGAAATAAATAGTTGCATTTATATCATAGCAGTGCAATTTGGTTAATGGTACAACAGAGTAATTGCCATCATATAATGATGGGGAAAAGGTGTATAGAATGGATAATCATAAATGTGCATTTTGCGAAATTATGTAGTCATGTGACACGTCATGGATCTAATTCCCTCTCGTTTTGCCTCATCCCATCTCTTCTCTCTCTCTTTTTTTTTTTTTTTTGTGGAATATTTTATATGGATTAAAAATGTTCTGTTGTCATGCATTTCTGCTTACAAAACATGACATGCAGACCACAGAGGTGGACTGACCACTGCTGATCATCCCACTATCCCTGCACAGGTTGCAGCACCAGCACCCAGCATTTTAGGGTCCAAAACTGTCAGCACTGCCTCCACACCCCTGCCCTACCTGCTCCATCTGCATCAGGTACATCTGCCACAGCTGCTTGTGCACTCATACCCTCCAGGAGTAGTAGTAGTAGTAGTGGTGGTGTGGTGATTTTGTCACCAGGCAAAAGCTGACAAGATACCATGGAAAGGGGCCTCAGTGCCTGAACTGGCCATGTAGAAAAGGTGCTTCATCATTTTGCCAAGACAATGTCACAGAGAGCACTGACACAGGGAAACTGAGACAGGAGATAGTGATGACAGTTCTGAGAGTGAGGACTAGATTCTGACTGTGCTCAGGCTTGATGTGGGTGCTCCTCCAATGTCCCCTACCTATTCCAATCATGGTGTCTCCCAAACTTTTGTGTCCTTTACTATATTTGTCTGTGTTCTATGTCCTGTATGTCTGTGCCTGCTTTCTCACTTCCCTACCTACCTACCTCATCCTGACATTCCTAAGCCTTTTCCTCAACATTCCTCTCTCTTTGAAAGTAAAAAATAAAAAAAAAAATAAAAAATGGGCAACTGTCCCACAACAAAATAAAAAATAAAGACCCATACATAGCTCTCCACTTCACCTGTGTCTTCATGACACACTTGATTTGGTACAATTGGTTGTATAACATTCTGTTTTTGTCACCTACCCTTGATGTGGTGACAGTCCAAAAAATAGCAAATTCTGTCTACACTTCTACATTTATGTTGTGAAGAAGTGAATATCTGTGGCTTTGTCCCACTACCTTCCTCCAAATTCCTCTGTTTTTTCCCCTTTGTCCTCCCCTCAGCCCCCTCATTTCACCTCTTTCCTATCCACCTCTTTTTCACAAATTGAATCTGTTCAGAAAAATAGAATCATGCACAACTCATATGGCCGGAAATGGCCTGTAAGAAAGTCTTAACTTTTTGTCCTCAGCATTTGTAAGGAGTTTGGCATCACACACCAATGCCAAGTGATGGTGCATGGCTGCTCATGTCCTATGGCAAAACCTGGTCAGTCACTGCCATCACCCGCAGTAGTCTGGTTATCTTCATGCAAAGGTGCTTAAACATACTGAGCCATCAGAATACAAAGTAAAGGCAGAATAAAGGCAATACTTGGCAACAGTTACTCTACCAGTTCTTTGACTACTGTTTGTAGCAAAGTGCAACTTCCTGTGTGGAATGTTGACATAAATCACTTGTCTGAAGACTGATTTTGGGGTATAGCATTCAAGGGTTCTATTCCAGATATATGTCATTATTTCTTGTTGTGATGTTATTCTTATATGATATGTTTTATGACATATAGCTTAATTTTTATCTAGTTATGTATGACCTGTAAGAAACAAATTTTGAATACTGTTGCAAAATGCATTTGCACACACATGCATGACCTTAAGGAAGAATAAGTAAACCAACCTTATTCTACTTGTGTCGTAATCAGGTTTTTCCTCTCCTGTAGCTTCTTGCTCCCCAGAGCTATCAGTTAATGATACACAGCATGACAAATGAATAACAAGGACACACCATTATGATGTGCATTAATAACCCATAACACCAACCTCTGATATGCGCCTGTCCATCTGTCTCTATCCTCACCCCTTCTCTCTCACCCCTTTTTACTGTTGAGTATTCATTAGGCTGATGGATCTATATTTCATCTTATGGCATGTTCATATGGTAATTACTTTGCTGAAGACTAATACCTACATCTTCCATTGGCTGATTAGGTCATCACTGCCCCTTCAATGGTGTGAGTGTGGCATGTGTGAAGTAAGATTTCCTTTGTGGAGTATTGAGATAGTGATTATGTCTATAAATTTAAATCTTCATCTTGACAATGGTTTAAATCCAGCAATAGGTGAAACTCTTACTGCCTGTTTTTACGTCTCTTTCCTGTGAATGTGTTGCCTATGTATCAGTCTAATCCTTTCTCTTTTATCAGTTGTAATCCTCAATATTTGCACAAGGTCTGGCAATGAGCAAGTGTACTATGTGATGCTAAATGGCATTTCAAGTAATACTGCAAAATGTGAGTTTTTGCCTTACACCATATTGCCACGGTTAGCATAGCACAAATAACAATAAGTCCACTGCGCCATAGTAAAACAGACTTGCTGTAATAAACTGTGATAGAGTAACTTTCCCATATGTATCATTATTATTATTATTATTTATTTGCTATTTATTAACAGGGTTGGTCTGGCTGGGTAGGTGCCCCTTTTCAGCAGAGACCTGAGGAGAAAAGCTCCATTACAGCAAACAACTTTTACAATCAATAAAGTAGTTAAACATACAATCATGAGGAGATACATACAGCAAAAATAGATTAAATTTTATACAATGTTTAAAGGGAAAAAAAAAACTAAACTTAGATATAAACTGTTGTGTGCCTTATGAACATCAAAATCATAAAACGGATGGAAAATTACTAACTTAAGTGTTGTGAGGCATGCAGGTGTCAGAAAGAGAGGTCCAGGCACAAGGCAAAAGAAAAGGGGGTATAGAATGTAAGAGGAGGGAGAGATAGGAGGTAGAAGTATAAAGTGAAGATTGGAGTGCGGTGAGCCTAGAATACAGGTAGGAATAGGTATCAGCGAGAAATAGTGGTAGAAAGAGGTGGGGGAAGAGGCAGAGTTCAAGTAGGATCTCTACAGGGGCAGTTCCAGGAGTGTCTGTTAAGTTCTATTTCTACTGCTTAAGGTTTGAATCCTGATATATGTTACATAGTAATGTAATTTTTCTCCATATTAATATTACTTGTATGTGTGCGCTACATCTGTTATCAACAAAACACCATCCGCATGTCAACATCATGTTTTTGATTTCCTAGACCTTCTTCAACCATATGTATGTGCATGTATTGGCTATTGTCACTCCTGTATCTTTTCTATTCCTTTATCAACCACTTGATACAGATCAGGACACATTCTGAATGAGAAACTAGAAATACAAACACACTATACTGGTGTTCATAAATGTGTCATAACACAAACTGTTGTGTGCATCTCCATCTGTCTGTCTCTCATTACCTCGTCTGTCTCATCACATAATGTAATATATTTAGTAGGCTAATGAATGACATGTCATCTTATATCATTTGGCTACTGTCCTTACTGTAAGAAAGCATAATGCTTACACTTCATAAGACATCCTGACCTACACACATATTTAGGATATATGCTGAGTCATAATAATTTAAAATACATACAATCCTTGTAATATTTAACCAATTGTACACCCAATTAACTTGGATTTCCCTTGAAGCATGGCTGAAGTATAGTAGATATAACATTATTTCAATAGGCATTACTGACACGGTTTGGGCAATCAACATATTCAGGATGGTCGTTCCTATGTAGACTTACAGTCATGATCAAAATGAATTGTTACAGTTACACTGTGACACACTTTGTAAAACAACCTACATACGGGACTTGAACCCACTTCAGCTTTGCATTTTCATTGAGCTCACTGAGCTGGTACATTGGGCTACAGAAAAAGTTAGGCGATGGGTGGATTTTCTCCCCTGAGTACTTTCCAGAGTGCTGACAGCTGTGCATCACCACTAAGCCTGTATACACTAGAGAAGGCTAACCAAATTAGTTTTCACATTTTTCCTTCAGCAGTGAACCCTGTTTGCTGGCCTCCTAATGCTGCACAAACACATTAGGCAAGCACAACAATTCATTCTTGAATTAAGCTTTGGCCCTAACATGTGAAAAGTAAACTCCAACATGCAAAGTTTATATATGCAACATGCTAGCATAAAACAAATCTGTTCTACATTTAATCACAATCGCAACATTTTCTCTCTGCTCCTTATTGGCACAAGGTCGGCAGGGAGCACCACTGAACACTGTTACTTCGCAGTCCAAGTTCAACACCTCAAAGTATAATCATGTATGGGCTAATGCTTTGCCAATATCCGTTCAACATTTCTCAGCATTGCACTTTTGAACAAAAATAAGTCTTGTTACTTCATTTCATGGAAATTGCTTAATGCACTCAAGTGAAATGGAGTGAAATCTGGGGTTGACTGACCACTTCATTATGGACAGTTATGTCTGCACTGCAACACTTACACTTGCAAATGATGTACATCCACATAGAGCCTTGGCACACATACCTCATCATTACTTAGCCCTACTGCATTGGGACATTACGTTTTGCTTTGCATTGACAGTGCACATGCTCATGCATGAGCACATACCATTGTTAATATCAGTAGCATTCATTAAGGTGTACATACCATCATCATAACCTGAAGAGCCATGACTGCTTCATTGTCTGTCCTGTGTTTCACAACTGTGTCTCATGTACACAACACAGATACATGTCAGTCTCAGTTCTGCGATATACATTAATGACAACATAACTGACCTACATCAGCAGCATGTATTTATCATTGCTAATAAGACTGAACTAAAGGAAGGATGTATATTCAGAAGACTTCAGGAAATTAATTCAACTTTCAAAGGATTGTCAAAGATCTAAGTACGAGCTTGCCTGAAGACCCAGGAGGTGAAGCATTCAACAGCACATTTGGGGACTACTATGGAAGTATACATGGTAAAGATACCTACAATTCAGAGCTGAAAATTTGGCCAGGGAGAAGATGTAGCCGCACACCTTTTTAGTAACAAGCCTCTGCCAGAAAATGTATATTTAATGGCTTGCAAATTTCAAAGAAAGCCTTAAAGGTACAGCTTCTTATTTTTAGAAGCCATGTGAGCTGTTGTTTTCCGATTTCCCTTGGGGATATGCTGAATAGAATGCGTGTGTGTGTGTGTGTGTGTGTGTGTGTGTGTGTGTGTTTATAAGTGTTGTTTCCAGTGCTTCCATGATCTATATATATATATATATATATATATATATATATATATATATATATATATATATATATATATATAAAATCATGTTTGTGTGTGTATGCTTATATCTGTATCTAGTTTTGTGTGTGTGTGTGTGTGTGTGTGTGTGTGTGTGTGTGTGTGTGTGTGTGAGAGAGAGAGAGAGAGAATCTAGATCTATCTTCTTTGGACAGAAAGTCCTGAAATGCCAACAGTGATATGTAAATTAGTATTTTGTGATATCCAGTACTTCAATGTTTTAACTATACTTATTGTTCTGTCTTTTACGTGGCTTTAAGATGCTGTTAATTATTTAATTAGAGCAATTATGTGTTGGAATCATGTGCATTTTTCTTATTTAAAGAGTGATATATCATTAAGTATTTTATCTGATGAAGTCTCATATCATTTAGTAGGGTACCTGACAAAACTTCGAATGCTCAAAATCTCAAACGTTACATGGTCGAGACCAAACATTCGAAATTTTGAGTGTTGAAAGATAGACTTTCAATGGTGCCATACAGTGCAAGTAGGGAGAATTTCCCTTTTCTGCACTGAAGTGCGGTCTTGGAGTTGGTATATTTAAGTAGGGGGGTGTGGGGGGGTGGAGCCCTCATGTGGGGGGGTCCAAGGGGGCTTGCCCCCCCAGCCTACGCTGTTAAAGGTTTTTTTTCTTTTTTTACTTTTTTTTAATTTGATGTTCGAACATCCAAATGTCAAACATTTGGTCTCGACCATGTAATGTTTGACATTTTGGATGTTCGAACATTTAACATAGACCCATTTACTAGAGATGAAAGCACTTATCAATTTGTATTTATTTATTCCATTTAGAATAAATTGTGTTGCATATCCGTAGCATCGTTCCAACTGTTTGTTTTTTACCTCCTTAGCTACTTCCCTCAAGCCTCATAAAGTAGGATCTGAAAGCTGAGCCTGTCTCAACTCTATTTTTGTGACTTCACCCACCTCTGCTTCCACAGGAAGCCTAGTATCTTTTGACAGTGCTGCCTCACTGTCAGCCTGGGCACTACCACTCACCTCTATTCTTGCAATCACCCTGTCCATGGGAACATCAGTACCTACCAGCAACTATGGCTCACTTACAGGCTTACTGCTACAGGTTAGCTCCTTCCCTGAAATAGCCACATCATCAGTCCCAGCTTCAGGTGTGGGGTCTGTCTGGGTCTCGCCCAGGCTACCAGACCTACATGCCTGTCTCCAAGCCTGACTGCACGGAAATGTATGCAAACATACTGCATTATCAAAATAATTCCCGATTAAGAATCTGCAGGAATATCCTCAAACACGGGTACCTCTTTGTTTCCTTTCCCACTGAACCCTGGCCAAAGGTATCTGGAATGGGATCCCTCCTAAAGCTCTGACTGGAGTGGACTGCCCAAGTAAGCACCACTCCTCTTAAACCACTGAAGACTTCACAATAGTTACGTCAGAGGCTGTCTCTCTCTTAGCAGTGGCCTGTCTTCCATCCACTAAGATAGGATACAAACTCCGTTGATAGCTTGGAGCCCCTGTTGTCTCCAACTTACTACTTGCACTCTATTCCCACTTGCTGACTCCCTCATCTTTGTTCCCCATCTTGCTTCAGTGGACATTTGTATGCTACATGACCCCTATGGTTACATTTATAATGTCTAAGCCCTGATCCTGCCAGTGTACGTGAATTAGTGGCTTCCCCTGTTACTGGTAGACTCTGTTGGGGTGATTTAGGCTGCCCACCATGGGTTCTCATATATCCATATGCAACAATGGGTATCCCCTTCTTGTGCAGTGATCCCCTGCTTACTAAGTGGAGATCCCCTTTTCTCCTTAGCTCATCTGCAGAGTTACACTCCCGGCCTGCCAACCAGATTCTCATGTCCTCAGGCAACGTAATAAGGTCTTGTTCCTTCACCAAAATGTTTGTCATCCTTTCAAAAGTGATGATCCGACACCCACTTATCCACCTATGACAATAAGTTTGTAACTCAGCAATATAATCACATACACTTTCGTCTGCCTTGCATCTACACTTACAAAACTTTTTTTCCTGCAAGCGTCAGCTGTTAACTTATAACAGTTTAATAAACATTGTTTCACTCTATCATAATTTAAATAATCAGTATCAGACAATTTAGAAACAGCAAACACCAAAACTAAAAGCAAAATCAAACCAAGAATGAAAATCACTTGGCACCACAGGACCCGGAAGCACGTAAACAAAGGCTTTCAAAATAAGCAGATGAAGAAATCAAACAGCTGCTGGGTCTCCAACAAGATCCTTTAATGTAACCAGGCAAAGTAAAAATCCACAATATCATCCAAGCACTTTCACTCGACCACATGCGAGCTTTCTCAAGGCAAACAACATTGCTGGAAGTTCATTCACATTAAATACTTCCAGAATCATCCCATGACTTCCTGTGAACCTTTCCCAACAGGAAAATCACCATATAAGGAAATTCTAAAATACATTCTTATTATCATTAAAAATAATTCATTTTCTAAAAATAATTCATTTTCTAAAAATGTCTTGGCGACTGAATAGCATAATGAACTTGAAATTGAATACAAACTATTAAAAAATAGTTTTATTGTGGATTTTTACTTTGCCTGGTTACATTAAAGGATCTTGTTGGAGACCCAGCAGCTGTTTGATTTCTTCATCTGCTTATTTTGAAAGCCTTTGTTTACGTGCTTCCGGGTCCTGTGGTGCCAAGTAATTTAGAAACAGCAGTTACAGCTTTACCATGAAGTAAAAATATCAAAGTCATCCCCCTCTGCCAATTGTGGAAGAAATTTACTGACCTTTATTGCTTCTGGGGTCCGGTTATTCCTTTCCCCATTACCTCCATGACCCTGATGAAGAGTCAAAATCTCCCTCTCGTGTTGTCGCTGCTTCTCTTTTTCTTCAGCCTTCAACCATTGCAGCTTCTCTTCAGTCTCCATATTCTGTAGTCTCTCTCTCATCTCCAAATACAGCAGTCTCTCTTCGGTCTCCACATTTTGGGCCTCCAGTTCATGCTAATGCTGATTCTCTTTTTCTTCAGTCTCCAGTTTAAATCTCTTTTTGGTCTGCAAACGTTTGGCCTCCAGTTCATGTCTCTAACTCCAGATGGATTTTTAAGTCCTCTGAAGAAAAGGTGAACTGCCCTGTTTCTAAAGGCTGTACATCACCACCACCAGACAGGTTGCCCTCTTGGCCACTTCCTCTTTAGTCCGTTTAGCAAGCACCAGTCCTTCGCACACCTTGGCCAACTGGTTCTTTGTCTGCTTACCATAATAGTCTGCTGACATCTTTGCCTACTTTCCGGAACTAAACTAAACTAACAAAAATGAATAAACCTGTTGTGAAAATGAAAATCTGAATGTTTACCTTTTGGCTGTTGAGAGTACACAAAGCTTCACTGGCAACTGCCCAAAGGCTAGTGAAGTTCAATTAATATCCCACCACTCTGACACCAATATGTGGCAGCCTCTTTACCCTGGATCAGTAATCAAGGAGCCTTTCTCCTCACCACTGATACCGATGAGAGATGGTCACTAAAAACAGGAATGAATTTATACATTTTTTTCAGATGCAGCTCTCAGCATCAAGCACAATTTCCCCCAAGAGCACACAGAGAACATGCCCCAGACCTGGGACTGGACTCTGTCTCTCCAGATCCCAAACAAGACTCACTTTGGAGCAATATGTCCCAGTCCCAAGTAGCTGACACACTCACACCTGGGTATTTGATTTTCACACATACACACACTCCTGGGAAAGGCCAGTACAGATTTATTATCTTACCCCCTCTGCCCAAACTGTAAACTTATGCTGCCACCAGTCAACTACTCTCAAACTCTTACAAGGGTATCCAATTATACTGAGCAAAAGCAATACCAATATAAATAGTAGAGTGTAACCAAAGCACTAAGGCTTCTCAGAGTGGCCACTGCATCACTAAAATAAGCAAAAGTATTCTCTAAAAGACCAGCCACAATGAAAGGTATAAAAATATTTAATAATAAATCATAGAAAACATGAAAATACTAAATATCCAAGTACACCAGAGTTTCATTCACAGGAGAAATAAAAATAACACAGACAGATTCAAACAGATGCAGAAAAACACCACATAACTAATCTCACTGTATTTCCTGACTGTCTATAGCTAACTTAATTAATACAACAATGCAAGATTATATGCTGAGATGCTTACTTCCACAAGGCAAGGTGATGAGCATCTAACTAACTGAAATGAACTGTGATAACTCAACTGACTGTGATAACTGTCATAGATCTTTACATCAGGATCCAAATAAAACAAAACAAACTGCTGTCAGAGTTCCATCTTCTCTGTGCTGGTTATAGAATGACTTCAGATTTGATCACCAGACTCTGGTACAATACCCATTCAGATCTTTGCTAACATGTGTTGCAGTATTTGAAAATTATAGAACAAATTCAAAAACTTCTACTCTTCTCTTCCAGAATTCTTTGTTTAAAAATATACATTTATTCAGTTATAACACTGTTGATAAATTTTTAACACATGCATCTGCACAAGTCCGTGTGATAGCCAAACACCACAAAACCATCCAAAAAAAAAACTCCATCCAGCCATGTTCTATTTTCTGTGACACAAATGGCAATACCTCACATTGTCACAAGGACCATAACAATTGATGCTGCCCTCACAACAAGGACCTTCATATGAGTCTCTGTGGAAGAGATTATGGGATCTTTGCATGACAGACACTGCTTCATGGAGGGGCATGAACATGTTTGGAAGCAAAAAGGTGCAACATGCCTGTTATATCCACTGAGCACCATAAAGGCCATTGAATTACCAGACAGGAGAGCAGTCTGAAAAGACACTGCATGACAAGATGTCAGTTCTTCAAATAGGGAACACTTTGAATACATATAAATACCTATAGTCCAAGACAGGCTGTCACTATATATGAGTTGAACACCAGGGTGGCAGTGGTAAAACCTAACAGAAGCTTTCAGAACTGGTAGTGACTGCCTCAAACTTAGATGTATAGAAACCTCTAGGATTCTGCTTTTCAAAAGGCTATTGCAGAAACAGTATTATTCATTTTGGTAGTTTTTGTTAAAGCTGTGCACTCTGTTGGAGGCCAAAAAATTTTGTCAGCATTCTTAGGAACAGGGATTACAGTCGTTCCATGCAATCTTGATAGCAACCACTAGGATGGCTACAAAAGATTAGATCACCAAATTTATAGGGAAAAGCTTCTTGTTTTTTGTATCTTCTTTTATTAATAAGAAATGGGCTTAGTAATCTGGTTATCATGCTATTATATCAGTTGTAGCATCTCCCTAAACTTGAGGTCATCAAATATGGAAGAAGAAAAATTTACTTTCTTTCTGTTGAACATGGTTCTGTATCCTCTTTCTCAGGCTCCAAGTGTTTAGATTTCCATAGGCATTCCCCAAATCATTTGGGAAGCAACTCAGTTTCAGAAAGGTCTGTTGGCTTTCTAGGCACCGAGGCATTATGGAAATTGCATGGTGAAGAGGGAAGAGAAAGTATCATTAGTTTATAACCTGGAGTATGATATGGAGTGATTATGGCAGAAAAATTGAGGATTGGTCTTGGTGTCCTAAGAAGGATTCTAGAATGGGTCTAAAGATATTGTGGTGTGAAGGCAGTTATGCCACTATTTAGTGATGTTGCAACCAATGGCATATCACTGATGTCCAGGGTGGAAGAGGCTTCTAAAGAGCTTAATTGCTTCATCTACCTCTTTGCCTTGACTCCTAACCTCAAAAAGAAAAATCTGAGGAGGAATAAAATTGAGGGCTAGAAACACTTCTCAATATTCTGCTGAAACTTCCTGGGTATGCTATCCTGGGCTAGAGTGGGCAGATGCTGATGTTGCAGCCAAAGACTCAGTGAAATCATGGTCTGAACTGTTACAGGGAGATACTGCAGGAAAGCCTGCATCATCACCATCTGGCACTAAAAGCCACTGACCCTGATTAGGCCACCATTGTCAGACTGAGACTAGGGTTGGAGATGGAAGGCAGAAAAGATGCTTTTGAACCTCCTGATTATAGCAGGTGACAACAGGGACCAAGCATGCTGTATACTAAAGAATGCCTGCCACGTTTCTATAATGTAGGTGGACTAATACTGTTCTCCTGGATTTGATGGATGTTGTACAGACAGGACAAGCAGTGCAGGAGCTCAGTTGGCTCAAACAAAACAGTAGTACTATCAGGGGGTTGAAGGGTGGTTTTGAGTGTACTGTGAGTTAATCTATGCCTTCAGTATATCAAATTTTTAACAAAACTGGCTGTACAAATACAACACTGACAGGCTTTTGGAAGCATGCATAGAATCCTTACCTATCAGGAAGTCCCTCTATGAGTGCTCAGGGGATTTAAAAGATGAATCTCTGGGGGGTGGGGGGCTAGCACTGAGTTTCTGTAATTCTAAATGGCAATTCCATTCCTTTAAGTTGGAGGACTTGAAGGCTGCACAAATACTGATATTTTTTTGTAAAAAGAGCTTCTCCAAGGCAGTTGACACATTTAATGTATTTATCCTGAGGTGTGATTTTTGCCCCACACATGAATTTTGTTAAAAATACTGAGACTCTTGCATTTTTGTCCATGGCAAAGGAAATAAATTGAGCAGAGTGGGGGAGATGTGAAAAACTGCCAACTGCAGTCAAAACACTAGTCAAGAAATAATGCTGAACTTAAAAATGGACTGATGTAATTTGTCTTCCTTGGCAGCAAAAAGAACCAAAGTAAAAGCCTATTATTTTTGAGCTGACAGAACCTCTTGGATAACATATTTTTGCAAACTGGAAACAGATGAGAATAAACTGAAATGAACTGACCTGAATACATCTCAACATAGAACGTATCAAACCTGGGCAAGACCGCAATCCAAATTGTAGCTTGCTACAGACCCCCCACCATGCCCCAGGATTCCCACTCCTCATTTCTTGATACACTGGAAAGTATTAGGGTACAACCCAACACCCTAATAATGGGTAATTTCAACTACCCCACCATTAACTGTGAAAACTACTCATGTATCAACTCTTTTGCTCAACGTTTTCTGGAATTCATAAATTCCAATGCCTTGGATCAACTTATTCACACCCCCACCAGGGGCAGCAATATCCTAGACCTGGTCATTACCAACATGGGCAACCGGTGTTCCACACCAGAGGTCAATTCCTCGTTGGTCAGATCCGACCACAAGCTAATCACCCTAGACATCCACATCCCGCCCCACCCCCAAATAGGGAAACCACCGTAAAAAACTTCTCCAAATCCAACTTCACACTTCTTAAGACAGAAGTGGCAAACTTCATGAATCCCATGCAGACGGACAATAGAGGTACAACTGCCGAATCCTACTCAAATGCACTTTATAAGCACTTACACGAGTGCATGGATCATGCTATCCCTAATAGAACCAAAATGCTATCCTCCAAAAAAAGGAAGCCAATCTGGTGGTCATCTGCCATAAACAAACTCTATAACAGAAGAAAGAAACTGTTGCAAAAAACAGTAAAATCCCATGACTGGAGGAACTCCCTGGTCAACCTCAGTAAGAAGCTGAGATCCCTCATAAAATCCTCCAAAGCTAGTTATGAAAACAAAATTGCCATTGACTCTAAAGACAACCACAAAGCATTCTATAGCTATGTCAAGAATCTCAATGGCAACACTCAGATCTGCTCTGAGTTACAGCACAATGGCACTAAATATACAGAACCAACTGATATTGCCAACATCCTGGCAGATAGGTTCAGTGCTAACTTTACCCCCCTCTCACCCTCTAGAGGGCCCATCTCTATACCGGAAGAATGTAAAGTTCCTGTAATCACAGCTGCACAGGTAAAAAACACACTCTCCAAAGCCAAGAACACAGCATCCATGGGACCTGACAATATCCCAGGCTGCGTTCTACATGAACTACAGAATGAACTGGCACCCTACCTAAGCACCATGTTCAATCATAGCCTCACCTCAGGCTTTGTGCCCACTGAATGGCGCACTGTGATGGTTATCCCACTCCACAAAGGGGGAGCCACGACGGACCCCGGGAACTACCGCCCCATTAGCCTGATGAGCCTGGTCTGCAAGACCATGGAATGTATCATCATAGAACTCATAAACAAAGACACTGGTAATCTCCAAACTCTGGACCCTACCCAGTACGAATTTGTAAAAGGCAGATCATGTCTCCTAAACCTGAATGACTTCTTTGAAGCAGTCACCAAAGCCATAGATGAGGGTAAGGTGGTTCACACAGCTTATCTAGATCTCGCCAAGGCTTTCAACACCATCCCCCACTCTGGAATTATAGATAAGCTCACTAAACTAGGTATAAATCCCTATGTCACAAGATGGGTTGCCAATTGTCTCATGGACAGAACCCACACTGTGAAAGTAGCAGACTCCAAATCCGACTTCAGACCAGTGACAAGTGGAGTACCACAGGGTTCAGTCCTGGGTCCTCTCCTGTTTGGTATCTACATCTCTGAAGTACAGGCTAACACAGAAGGTCTTTAGCTAACAAAGTCTGCAGATGACTGCAAACTAGGAGCCATAATCAAAACTCCTAACGATGTGAACATACTACAAAAGGGCTTCACTGAGACAGATGCCTGGTGTCAAAGTCATGGCCTGAAGCTCAATGCCAAAAAGTGTATTGTCATTCCCTTTGGTAAAAACTCTGTACCCATGAACTACCACATAGCTGGTAGTCTACTTAACACCAAAA
Source organism: Protopterus annectens (assembly GCF_019279795.1). Classification (NCBI taxonomy): domain Eukaryota; kingdom Metazoa; phylum Chordata; order Ceratodontiformes; family Protopteridae; genus Protopterus; species Protopterus annectens. Next base: position 287,320,215 of record NC_056748.1, on the reverse strand, counting down.
ATGTGATGAGACCTTGGGACACAGGTGGACAGTAGTCTCTCCTTTGATAATCACATCACCACAGTGGTCAGGAAATCCTTCTACATGGCTCACCTCATCACAAAAGGTTTCTCATCCAGAAAAAAAAGGTCATTGTTCCCCTCTACTCATTACTCATTAGATCCATTATAGAGTACAACACCCATTTTGGTATGTGCCTCACAAGACATCTACAACTGGAAAGGCCACAGAAATAGCTCACAAAGAGGATTACTGGCCTCAAACAGATGCCCTACACAGACCGTCTCAAAATACTCCAGCTTTACTCTGTCGCATATCGCCTACTCAGAGGCAATCTCTGCCTAACATACAAAGCTATGTCAAACCCAGAGCTGTTGGACATGCTCCACTTAAAGAAATCCCAATCCCTCCAAGCTACACACTCTAGGGACCTAAACCTTGTCACCACAATAAACAGAACATGCTGGAGGGATAGATTCCTGTCCCAGAGACTTCCCATACTCTGGAACAGACTACCTATCTATGTCAAACAGAGCTCCTCATTAGCACTCTTCAAGAAAAATCTTGATGATTGGATGGGAAATAGGAAATTCACCCCAAGGATCACTTCTGTGGCTCTGCTCGACAGGGGCACAGGAAAATAATTTTCTTGGGCGGTGAAAGCCAGGGTACATTTTTGGCTGGGCTTATATAGGCCCTAGGGCCAATAGCCTAGTCCTACCTATGAGAGATTTTGCTCAGTCATCCAAAGAAAGAAAACTATAGCCTGTGAGCAATTTTGAATGTGTGGCCAACTTTATATGTGGCTAAAGAGATTTAGAAAGGGGTCCTTAACTGTTTAGCATTATAGGAAAGTGGAGAAGGTAGCCTAGGATTGTTTTAGGAACCGGACTGATTAAGTCCTGCTGGTCTTAGTCCTGGAGGTGACACAGATTAAACTCCTAACATCAGATTATGAGTTACTGTAACAGTAAGCCACTCTTCCCCACCTAGAAGTAAGAGGTGCAGTTTTTTTTTAAACTTAGAAAATCAATAGGGTATGACTGCTAGAAAAATGACTCCTGAAACAGTATACTTCTGTTTCCACATTGTGCATTACATAAAACCTGTAGAATAGAGTACATTTACACAGGGAAGGAGAGAAATACATATTAATGGTTTTCTCTGTTAACCTCAGTACAAGTTTCTAGCATTTTTAAATAACTATCCCCAAACTCAACATATTATAAACCTAATTCAAATGGTTCAAATAATAAAGCACAGCCAATAAAGTTAGAAAATAAAATAATACATGGGTAGGTCTAGCCTACAGTTTTCCCCCAGAGACTCTTGTTGTGAAACAATGAATTATCTTACTTAATGGGCAATAAAAAGAAATGAGGCAGTTGAACTGGCTCATGTGTCTTAAACCAGCATACAAAACTGCTATCAAGGGATAAGAAAGTAATTTCCACTTCTAGCTTTCATAGACAAACTTGGAATAATGAAGATTTAGCCAACAGATCTGTCTAACCCACAGGCCCTTTGGTTCCTGAATGATATACAAATGAAGAAAAGCTATTTTATCATAAGAGTACTGAAAGGATCAGTAGTAGATTATCTGTTATAGGCTAAACGATGGTTGATTACAGCATGGAAAACACTGCCACTTATGAACCTTTGAGAATATACACAAAAATGTGAAAGGTACAACATAGTTAATTTTGGTGCATAATACAGTAAATAAAAATAACTAGAGCCATATTGCATTTTGTCAAATAAAGAACTCCTGAAGCAGTACTGCTTATGAATTACTATAATAGCAAATCAGAATACACACTACTTAAATGAGCAGCTTACATAATAAAAAGCAGAAGGTATACAAAAAGAGAGAGACCACAGATTCATTTCATTAACAACAAATTATTCCCATATGAAAGGGATTAAAAATGATCTCCATGAATTTTAGAAGATTAAAGATGTACTGATCTTTGTATATAAAGCCTGAATTTAACATATATCTAATTAAAATTGGCACATATTACTTACAGAGAAAAGGTTGTTATAATGAAAATTAAATACTGATATAATATCATAGCAAAGGCTGATAAGAGTACTGTCTCCAACAAAGAAATATCTGCATAGGCTGTCTTGATATTCTCAAGGTAATTCTTGGGTTTCAGCACCCACAGTATCTCATAACCACAAAAGAGGCAAGCTGCTGAGCAAAGGGAGGCATCACAGCTAAACTTAGCAATGTTTCCCTAATTCATTAGTTATCTTTTCAGTTTGATATTTTTTCTTTGGTCTTGCCTTCTGAGAGTTATCTAAAATCATTTGACTATGGTTCAGTACTCCAGCCTGTAAGAATCCATAAGTTAAAACATTGTTGGGGTGCAATAATTATATGCCTTCTTCCTCTACCTGTTTGAAACCTTAGCTTCCCTATATAGTGGCAAGGATCGGAATAACAAGACTGTCTTTGAGGGGATCTAGAGTCACAGCCATCATTCCCAATTCTGCATTCTACACATTAGCAAAATCACAGAATGATCTTCTAGAGTTCTGTACAAATAATATGATGCCTGAATGCAAGGATCTATGTGTCAGTCCATTAAATGGTATCATCTAAGCCCACCTTCAAAGGATAAGAGAAACATTTATTTATGGTGAGATTGGTCAGCTATATTTAAAGTATCTCTTCTTCACTAGACACCTTTTGTTATCACATTTATATTATTCCTTCAACACATTCACCATTTCCATGAACGTTATATGCTTCAGAAGTAGAAATGATGAAACTGAAGTATCTTCAGTTTAATTATAATACATACCTGGTGAATGCACTACAAACATTTTCCTTCCAAAGAACCCTCATTTTAAGCTGATGACAGGGTACCACAGGCTTCACTAAATGATGTGGAACATTTATTATAATAAACTCTTAACAATGAAACAAACAATAAATAAGAAGTCCAAAGGAAATACTGAAATCACTCCACTCGACTGTTTACTAAAATGACATAAAATAAATAGCCAGTACAACGTAAAGCGCTTTTTGTCCAGTCTGATGACTGGACTATTTTGAAGTTGAAAAGCCTCACTAGGTGACTCACTGTTGAATTTATGTGCATAGTTAACAATCCGGATAGTTTAGGTTCTATTTATATGAACCATAAGTAAGCATGAATGTGTTTCTTTAAATAACCATTTCTAAAAAAATGTTATTAATTTTATTGTGTTGATGTATACATATTTTACTTTGCGTATAATATACCTACACTTTTTTGCTTGTGATTTTATAATATACTTAGTTGCAGTTTTTCATTTTATTGTTATACTGTTGCACTTTAAATAGGAAATTGCTGCTTGTTAATTTTGTGTGGGTAATATGATTGGTGAATTTTAGGTATGGCAGGGAGCCTGTATGATTTTAAAATGAATGTTTTGGTAACACACTTTCATCTGAAGAAGTCTGGTCATCAGACTGGACAAAAAGCACTTTACGTTGTACTGGCTATTTATTTTATATCATTTCATTAAACAGTCGAGTGGAGTGATTTCAGTATTTCCTTTGAACATTTATAATAAAGCAGAGAGGTAACAGGTGATACATGTAGCTGTGTATCAAACTACAGTATACGGAACACACTCCTCTGACAGACATCTGTAATAATAACTAGCTTAACTGGTAAAAGCTAAGTAAACTTTATCTATGCAACCTTCACTGGCTGAAGCTTTATCATTTTCCAATTCAGCAAGATGTCTTGTACGAAGGCTGCTATTGACATAGGGAGTCTCACCTTTATCACAGTTAAACAGAACTTCTAGTACAATAATTTCCAAATGTATTATTGATTGCTTTACTTTTTCTAATTTTTGCTTTCCTATCTGCTTTCTTGGGTTTTAGATTATTGTTTGTTAGACTTTTAATCCCATGAATATTCTGGGGATAATGACGGGTTTCTCTTTAGTCCCTAACTGCATTAACTCCTCTGTTTCTGCTGCCACATCTGACTTTTTCACTGATGCCCATTTCATTTTTTACTCAACATCTTTTTCTGAAAGTGCCCTTGAACTTTTATTTTATAAATTTCAGAAGCCAGTAAATATGATTTACTCCTAGGCAACTACATAATGTAACAGAAAATCTTCAGGTGGTAACTGTTTTCCACAGGCAAACTTATTCAGGTACTCCTAAGGGGAAGACAAAAAAAATACAGTGGATATAAAGTGTACACACCCCTGTTAAAATGCCAGGTTTGTGAGATATGAAAAAAATGAGACCACAATAAATCATTTCAAAACTTTTCCCACCTTTAATATGACCTATAAGCTGTACAATTCAATTGAAAAACATTAGGGGAATAAATATAAAAAATAAAAATATATATACAATAAGCTGGGTGCATAAGTGTACACACCCTTAAACTAATACTTTGTTGAAGCACCTTTTGATTTAATTACAGCATTCAGTCTTCTTGGGTACACACCTACCATCAATTAAAGGGAATGATTAACCCCAAATAAAGTTCATCTGTTCTAGTAGGATTTTCCTGACATTTACTCAGCTGCCTGCTGCAGCAAAAGCCATGGTTCACAGAGAGCTTGCAAAGCATCAAAGGGATCTCATTGTTGAAAGGTATCAGTCAGGAGAGGGTACAAAAAATTTCCACAGCACTGGATATACCATGGAACACAGTGAAGACAGTCATCAAAAAGTGGAGAAAATATGGGACAACTGTGACATTGCAAAGAACTGGATATCCCTCCAAAATTGATGAAAAGACAAGACAAAAACTGGTCAGGGAGACTGCCAAGAGACCTACAACAACATTGAAGGAGCAGCAGGAATTTCTGGCAAGTACTGCTTGTCTTCTGCATGTGACAATCTCACGTATTCTCCATATGTCTGGGCTATGGGGTAGGGTTGCAAGACAGAAGCCTTTTCTTACACAGAAAAACATCCAGGCAGGCTAAAATTTGCAAAACACTACATTATGTCTCCCAAAAATATGTGAGAATATGTGTTATGGTCTGATGAGGCCAACGTTGAGCTTTTTGGCCACAATTCCAAAAGGTACGTTTTTGTGCAAAAACAGCACTTCGCATCACCAAAAGAACACCATCCCTATGGTGAAGCATGGTGGTGGCAGTATAATACTTTGGGGTTGCTTTTCTTCAGCTGGAATTGGGGCTTTAGTTAAGGTGGAGGGAATTATGAACAATTCCAAATACCAGTCACTTTTGGCCCCAAAACCTTCAGGCATCTGCTAAAAAGATGAAGATGAAGAGGAATTTCACCTTTGAACATGACAATGACCCCAAGCATACATCCAAATCAACAAAAGAATGGCTTCACCAGAAGAAAAGTAAAGTTTTGGAATGGTCCAGCCAAAGCCCAGACATCAATCCAACAGAAAATCTGTGGGATGACCAAAAGAGGGCTGCGCACAAGAGATGCCCTCCCAATCTGACAGATATGGAGTGCTTTTGCAAGGAAGAGTTGGAAATATTGCCAAGTCAAGATGTACCATGTTGACAGACTCCTACCCAAGAAGACTGAATGCTGTAATTAAATTAAAAGGTGCTTCAACAAAGTATTAAAGGGTGTGCACACTTATGCAACCAGCTTATTGTACTTGTTTTATTTTTTTATATTTTTCCCTTAACAGATTGTACAGGTTATAGGTCACATTAAAGGTGGGAAAAGTTTTGAAATGATTTATTGTGGTCTCATTTTTTTATATCACAAAAACCTGGCATTTTAACAGGTGTGTGTACACTTTTTATATTCACTGTAGGTTCAGACCCACAATCATGTTTAAATCACTTGTTCTGGTGAGGGTTGTGATAGTAGGCCGCACTTCTTTATCCCCATTAACAGTCCCCAGCTCATTCTTTTGTATCCTCCGGTGTTTCCAGGTGAGCAGATATAATCCTTCAGTATTTTGAACCTACCCTGGAATCTAATCATTGGAGGCTGCACTTCATGCAATTCTGATGGGAGACACCAAAGCAGCATGATCACAAGGTACCAAAGCCAACTTGAAAGACTCCAATCAACACAGAATAGCAGAGGCTGTACTCTTGAGGTCCTCCTGGACTGCTAAGCTCTTTACTTTATTATGGCAGTGAGTCCATCTTCTTTGAAAAGGTGGTCCTAAAACAGTGAACAATTAATTATAAAATAATTAGAAAAAAATCTAGTTAAAGAATAAACCTTAACAATGGAAATGATGAATACTGCTGCTCTAAAAATATCCGTATAGAATTTCTTTGACAGGAATTTTGGAAAATGTAATCACTATGGGTGACACTGTGGTGATATCTGAACAGGCTGTCATGAGACTAATATAAGGGGAGCTACAGCATGATCTGAATAATTCTCCAGGAATTACTTTTATTTATTTTAGTTTATTTAACGTTTACTTACCGGGAAAGTCTGACTTGGAATAAGCCAATTTTCAGCAGAAACCCAGGGAGAAACGCTCCAGATGTCCGTCTCTGTAATGTGGGAGGAAACTGGAGTAACAGGAAGAAACCCACACGAATGCAGGGAGGGCATGCAGACTCTGCACAGAAGGCACCCCAGCCAAGAATTGAACCAGAGAATCTCTTGCTGTGAGGCGACAATGCAAACCGCTGCACCACTATGCCATCCTGTACTATTGGGAACCTCCATAACATTTGTACAGTACTGCCAAAATGAAGGAAATAATACCATTCTATCATTAACTGTTGGAATGCTTCCTCATAATTAAGATACATCAAAAACACACTAAAACTGCACTACAGTAAAAGAAATCAACTAGAAAAATGGGGAAAAAATCAAGTGCAAACTAATTTATAATGTATTGAACCTGACTACAGGGAAAAGCTTTTTCCTTGATGAGCCAATAAATAAATTAGATGCGACACAAAGCAACTCCTCAGCTACAAAGTGGAAGAGGTTCCATCTGGTCGAGTTCACTTGCTGATGCTTAACTCTTTGACTGCTGTTTTCAATTGGCAACTGCTGTCAGTACAGTTTCTAAGTGTGTGAAAGCAAGACTCGTTTTCTAAGATTTGTGACATTAAGAAACTGACTCTGTACAACTTAATATAGTTTTTTTTTTTATTTTTGTAAAAGTACATTACTGCAAAATATAAGATAGCAACAACGGAAGTTTGCATTACATAACTGCTGTCATTTTTTCAGATAACACATTTGCAAAACTCAATCAAAATACCAATCAAGAACAGTAAATTCAAAATAATAATCGACAAGCAACTATGAAAAAATTCCCAAACATTGAACTCAGTCTTCTATTAAATAAAATAATAAATAACACATTTTGATACTAGTTAATATCATATAGCAAACTTAAAATGCCATGCCAGAAAACTGCTTAGACCTTTCAGGCTACAGTACAAGAACAGGTGTGAAATTCTGATGCATGGTTTTCTACAGCATGTCAAAGTTGAGACATCAAGAAGAAACAGCTAAACATAATACCAACCTGGCAATAGCTGTTCTGATTGTGAGGTGACCAAATCAAACTCAATTAATCAAAACTGAATTTAATAAAACCACCAGTTTGAAGCTCAACACTTCAATATAAACACAGTTGTTACAACTCAACAGTTAATTATATTTCTTTCCAGCATGTTTCATTTATGAAACTTATAACTATCAGTGGAATGCCAAAATGCCATGTTTCAAATCAGTGAGTAAACTGATTATGGCTGTCTTTTACACAAATGACATTAAAACTGGTTGGAACCTGCTTTGGTACTTTCAAGTACTAAATTCCCTTAATGCAGTAAATGATGATATAAAATGCTGTTTAAATGGAATCTTCTCCCTGAACTTGATTTGTCTGAGACCACACTAAACAGTACAAGTAAGTTAAGTTCTCCCTGAACTTGATTTGTCTGAGACCACACTAAACAGTACAAGTAAGTTAAGTGCTACTACAAATCAACATCATCACTAAACAATGCATTTAGTTTACTTGCATATAAAAAAAATTGTTAAAATAAAAAGTAAGATGCAATATATTATTTTTAATGTGTCACAATTTAAACTGAATCCAAAACTTGAGGTAACAATTAAAGCTAATAACAAAATGTGTGCTTATATGCAAATTGAACAGAATAGCTCTTAATTTTTTGCTCAAAAATTAAGAAAATGCCAAAAAACTTGCATATAAAAAATAATCGTTAAAATAAAAGTAAGATGCAATATATTTTTTACTGTGTCGCAATTTAAATTGAATCCAAAACTTGATGCAACAATTAAAGCTAATAACAAAATGTGTGCTTGTATGCAAATTTAACAGAATAGCTCTCAATTTTTTGCTCAAAAATTAAGAAAAATGCCAAAAACAATATGGGACAAAAGCCAAAACTCAAGGTCAATTTTTTTTTTTTTTTTTTACATTTTACACTAATCCACTTGGTTAACAGAATAACAGTTTTTGCATCCACATGTATTTTCTGAAGAAGTATGAAATTCTAATATCTGCCATTACTGCCGGATTGTAACCCTCACTGATTTACCAGAAAACCAAAAAATTCATCAAGGGATAAAGTAAAATTATGAGGCAAAATCAAAGAAAATTTAGAGCTATGCTGGCCATTTACTTACAGGTGGACAAAAACTGAATAGTTGAGCTTCAGTTACCCAATGTTCAATCTGCCAACGATCAGAGTTTCTGTTATGTCGACAATTATGTCCTTTTGGAGGAATTACTCCCTCTTCGAGTTGGTGCGACTGTGGAGTTGGTGTATATATATATATATATATATATATATATATATATATATATATATATATATATATATATATATTTATAGGTGGAGGGGCCTTTTAAAGTGTTTTTTTTTTGTGCATGTGTGTTAGGATTTAGTTTGGGGATTTCAGTCCTTGGCAGGTTAATCTTTGTCCAGTCATAGTGAAAGCTATGTTGGCAATGCTTTATGCTATCATGGATAGCTTAACTACAACATAAAGTTAAATTACAGAAATTAATGTTTGACACAAGGGACTGTGGTACAATACTTGCTAATTTACATACTCAGAGCTACAAATTCTTTTACATATTTAATACTGTAAACTTTACTACATCAGATCAGCAAAAAGACCACTGTTTTTATCAACACTTTTATATTACAGCCAGCAATAGATCTCGATCTTTTTCATCAGTAATAATTACAATTTGTTTATTATACACCACACAGTATTTTCTTTAGTTTTTATAAGCAGTTAAAACCCAATTACTGTAATAGACCAAAAAGAACAAACAGCAGCAATACAAGACTTCCCCGAAAGGATACAGTTATGGTGATTAATTAGCAATAATGATAACATGTTTAAGGAGTGTTCTGAGAAACATTTTGCAATTGAACCTCACAAAGAAACAATTACTATACTAAGTAGATATGCTGAATGGAGTCAATATGTATCTAAATATAACTACACTAGCAAAGAAAAAGCAACTGTTTTGTTACAACGTATCAACCCTTAACAGATAACTCCCCAGAATTACAAAAATAGTCTGAAAATACAGATAACTGAATGTTGAACATAGTCATTCTCCTTTTAGGTTGTTATTTTTTTAGAGGGGCAAGGCTCTCTCCTGCACCCCTTTAACTTCTATATACCAGCTCTAAGACTGCCAGAATTCTGAAAAAAAGGAACATTTTGAGAACTGACAATCTCAGGCTTCGTGTATGTAAGTCTGCATTTTCATTCATTCAGACTCGCTGTTCCAGGTTACCCTTGACAGACACATTCAAAAGCATAGTTGTCAATCTTTTACTCTATTGGTCTTTGCACCCATCTTTCAACCTATAAAAGAAAGCTAGACTATGTAAGAACAATATACAGAACAAAAGTGCTTGCACTGTCATCTTGTACCATGTCTGTAACAAAATGAAATACATACGCATTCTAAATCTATTAACTGCCATACAATAGGCCCACGCTCACCGAAAGATATATTCTCTCAGCCTTAAATTAGTTTCTATTGCTACCCTACAACTATTTGTGTGCTCTGATCATTAAATAAGGTAACAACACAGGTGTATATACCCTTAGCTTTGAGCCATCTAACTTCACGGCTAACATGAGAGGAAAGCAAGCTACAGCTGAGTAAAATCAAGCTGTTTCAAAGCTACAAATCACACTATGGTTTGATAACACTTTGCAGACTAAAAACACACTGCATGAATGTGTACACTACAGAAAAACACTTTGAAAGTATGGAAAACAACTGAAAACAAAGCACACAACTATACACATCCAGTAATGAAGTGGCTTTGTAGAAGTTTAAAGATATGTAATAAATTCTCAAAGCATAGAGGTATAGCTTGTTTTTAAACTTTATACTGTCAAAATGCATTCTGCCCCATTACTAGTTTATTCAGTAACTGTGTTCAGATTCAACAAACCGTATTCTGGCCCTACCACACTGGACTATCTTCTTAATTCCTAAACTCTCTATACACTGTCCTTGCTCTAACACACAATAATATGTGGCTCAATGACTGATGTTCACCACTTCTGAGATCACGATGCATACTTGATATCACAAGATGCATGTCTGACCAATGTAAAATACATAAAACAATCTTTTTTTTTTCAGGAGATTGGGCCTTTCTGCACCTCTCAACGTGTGTATGTGTGTGTGTATATGGGGTATGCGGATGTGCTCCCTATACCCCAGATACTTGCATATTCTACTTCTGAGACAGCTGTCTCAGGGAATGCAGAAATACCTAAGATACCACAAATTCACTGACTACTCATCACTAGTGTGTTAAATTTAAACCTGGCACCTTAATATGCAAGAAGGTGCAATAAGTGTTAAAAGCAAAATAAATCATTTTATTACATATAAAACAGCGAAGGCCAATCAGTGTCAGATTACACTTATGTTTAAATGCCTCTGTAAAATGTTACTCAAGAAAGAAAATTCAATACCATACATTTCAAACCAGGTGTAGCTCTACTCCTGCCTATGTTAAAGCACAATACTGTAATGATAACTGAAAATTTCTGAAATGGTTACTCTGCCAGAGCTACAATACAATATATTACATGTATATATTTAATCATCTGATAACTAGGTAATTAGACTGGTCCAAGATCTTTGCCACAGTGTCAACTGTGGTTAGTTAAATTAGTGCAGCCACATAACCAGCATGTTCCTGGGAACATAATATCGTATCCAGACAAAAATATACTGATGCTAGGAGAACATGCAGAGTCCACAAAGACACTGACTGGATGCTAAGACTGAAAACCCAGGTCTGCAAACCAGAGCTCTTATCACAAGGCTGTCCCTGTCCCTGTGCACACAAATACATGATACAGGGAAATCAGTGATTTTTTTTCTTTTGGGATAAAGCTCCCAACCTCACTTGCATCACTGTTTTAAATAAAACAAACTATGGATTGTTGCACTTTAGTATTAAAGGTAAATCTGACCTTACAGTTACTACCAGAGTTAGGTATGACAACCAGACAGACAAAAATAACTCTCACAATGTTTTTTGGTTTCTTGGTGAATTCTCCTCTCTCTGTGCATATATATATATATATATATATATATATATATATATATATATATATATATATATATATATATATATATATATATATAAAATATTGGTCGAATGTTAGCTCTGTCAAGTGTGCAACATAGAATGCATGGCAAGTGGGACTGGATAGTAATGCTGAAACTTTAATTTGTAATGTGTGAGCATGTGCAATTGTTTGCAGGTTAGTGTTAGAGTAAGGACAACAGAAAGCATACTTGGGTACTGTTTTGTGTGGGGGGTGGCTACAGGGAGGGTTAGGGTTAATATACATGAGTAAGATGACCGGCCCACCCTTACTCAATGGCTATCCCCATCTCTAACCCCAACCATATACACTAAGTTATTAAACACCATTTTCATAGCAGTATCACTATTCAGACAAACTATATCTGCAAGTTACTGGTCTTTTTTTCTGGTTTAATTGATCAAAAAAGGAAACTGTTTTCCCTTTGGGATCAGCTAAATGGTTTGTAGAAATAGCATTTCAGTGAATGGTTAATTTCAACTGCTTTTTTTAAATTAAATGAATACTGGCAGTTTGTCTGCTAACTTTTGAAGTATAATCGTATATCATCAGATAACAGCCACTTTGAGAAATGTTTGGGAACTGAAACGGTGAGATATTGGGTAAATGTTTTAGTATACTATACAATATGGCAAGATATGGGTACATATATAAATTACCAATAGCAATTCTGACAATGGTTTATTGTTCTTACACTACTGGCAGGGAAACTTCATACATTTTTAAATAACCCTAGTGCACTGTCCAAACTCCTCTTTGTTTACAAGCCCATGGATTGTATTGCACATGCACACACATTCACAGTACGTCAGTGAAATGCAGTTTGTACAACTACTGGTGTGGCTACTGCAGCTTATGTGATAAGTAGGTATTCAGAGCAAAGGTGTGGTGATGCAGGAATTAAATGTGTGCACCAGTGGGCCTGCTTTTTTATTAGCACTACTAATATGTCTGTGTTAAATCTGTTTTACTGCTTAAAAGCAGTCTGACATGAGAGGCATTTATTTTTTGTGGTTTAGTTTTAGCAACACTGATTTCCACTCCTGTTTGCCTACCGGCCTTGCTGCTGTTAAAGTAATTTTGATCTCCTGTATGTTGGGTAGTGCAATGCATTCCAATGGGAGATTTGGAGACAATTACTTCAAGACTCTTGCAGTATTGTGCTTTTCATTTCTCCAACACTCAGCTCTCAGTTCAAAATGGCATCTATAGGGATCACTACAGCACAGAAGTAACAGATTATAACCTTGAATGCTAAATATAATACAGCACATGGAACATAACATGACAGAAGACAAACACAGCTTGGACCCATTAGTCAGTACAATTCCTTGCCTGCTGAAAACGCTGCTGTATCCAGTTTAACCCCACAAGTTATTAGAGACATTTTTAAAAGGCCAACATTGCAATTCATGCTCCATATAACAAAAGGAAATATTTTTTTTCTGAGTTTCATTTCTTAAAACAAGAATTCCTTTCAGGTTCCTTAAAAGAAACCATTTCACTTTTTCAACCCAGCATTTAAAATTAAAGTGATCTGAGTAAAACATTAATATGCTGGGCTGATACAAAAATACATCTATAGCGCTATGTATGCAATGTCTTAGAAAGGCAAAATGAAGACAAAAGTGCATTTGTTTACAAGGGTTGTCAATACAAAAGATTATTTTAAGGCATAGTTCCAATATGATGCTAAATGAAATGGATATGGGTTTGAATACATGCAAAAGGAAGTAAGTCATTGGAACGCCGACTTCCAACTTAGTCACGTACTGACAATTCTAACATTTCTCTTAACAACATTCATTACATTTAGTATGATCTTAATATAAAAACTCGAACTGCGCATTCTGTATACTTTTAAAAACAAATGAGGGCCTGTTGTAACCTGTACACATTTCTTTCAATTCACAATAGTAGAAAAAGCATAGAGCATTAAGTGCCCTCCCTAAGTGATTAATAGTTAGCAATTGCCTATTCATTTTATAAAAAAAAAATGAAATGTACTTCCCTAAATTTTAGGTTTAAAAACATTTACATATGGTCTTTTAATCTACAATTGCTATTTATATGGGAATTGTAACTTTACAAAAGCATTATCAGTTTTGTTTTATTTTCCAAAATATCAAACCACAATGACAACTTCAGATGGAAGAAGGTTGACATAAAGGATTCGAACCAGTTCAACTCATTGTCTACTGTCAGTCAGTCAGGTGGCATAGTCCCGACTGCCAGCACACTGCAGAACAAATGTGTAGAGCTGAGCGAAAATAAAAATTAAATCTGTGAAAACTCACTTCAACTGAAGAAGAAGAAAGGCAGCTTAGCATATTTCCTGTTCAGCTGAAGTAATATTCTTACATTTAATGTGCTTAATTGTGGTAATGAGGATCACAAATTCAATACCAAGATGTATGTGTGTGATCTGCTTTTCAAATGTTATTAGTCTGAATTGGACAAGGCAACCAGCATACCTAGCAGTGTATGTATGATTAACACCATGGTACAATCAGAGCTGTCAACATTAACAAGTTAAGCTATTAAAATACATTAAGAAAACAACACTTTTTCAGTAACCATATATCCTGGACAATGGCAGCTCTTCTGAGGGATGTTACAGGATGGATCAGAAACCTTTATTTATCGATCTTGTTCAGAATGACAGAATGGTCTTGGTGATAATTTCAACACAATCTCTGATTTCTTCTTCATTGATAATGAGGGGTGGTGCAAGTCTGATGATATCACCATGAGTAGGTTTTGCCAAAAGCCCATTATCACGAAGTCGAAGGCATACTTTCCAGGCATCATAAGCTGGAAGAAATGTAAACACAGAGTTCTAATTACTAAGCAGCAGAATTTCCTATAGTGAAACACACAGATCATACATCTGAGTTAATCATTAAGCTTTACATATGAAGATATTATCTGGCTACCAAATCTGTGCATTCTAGGATAACTTCTACTACAGAGAAAAGAAAACATGAGGTTGCTACTGGTGGGAATGCCTACATATGTTTCACTGAATATGGACCCTATAACTGCATTCAGCAACACTAAATACAAGACAAAGATTCACTTGTAAGGGCAATTTTAAATTTGTACTTATAAATGTGTTTGCATCTTTTATAAAAGATAAACTACATTTTCTGGTCCTTTTAAATGCAGGTAGCGATTTGGCAGAAGTAAAGACTGCTTAGAAGTGATTAAGGGCTTACAAGTCTTGCATTTAAATAGCCAACAACTATAAAGTAAATGACTCCATTTGTTGTAAGAACTGACCTGTTAATGTAAAACAGGAGCAGGTCTGAACAGATAATGTTTCTAAGCATAACCTGTGAAAGTGTTTCAGTAGGACCATGCAGCTTGACAACTTGGAAGCAATGCTAAGACAGAGCGCTACCAGGAAATGGGAGAATTCAACTAAACAGAGGCATGAGGTGTTTTAAGAAATGACATAATGATCACTCTGCTCCTGATTACACAGAGGTAGAGCTACTCATATACAGGACCATAAAGCCATTAAGTTGAAGGAAGGTGGGTGGATGGGAGTGCAACACCATGATGTGAAGGCAAGCCCCCACCCACCTAGAACAGTTTTATTTTTCCTCAAATTTTTTTATATGTACCAGTCTTGTGAGGCTCAATCATTTACAAGCACTGCTTGTACAGAAACTGCACATCTTACAATATCTGTTTAGTGGGCTATTTTTTGCCAGAGTAGTAATTGCAAGAGTGCAAACAGCACTGTTAATGCACAATCTGTATTACAAAAGTCATAATGGGTTCAAGCCCAGGGTCATGGTACTGTGAGACCTTCTTAGTATACTTATGTGTTGCTTTATTAATCTCCTTTAGGGTTGCAGGAACTACAGGGGATCTATGTCAGATTACTGAAGTTCAGAAACTTTGAAATGCATATGACCAAGATCATATGATCGAAGTTTCAGAACTTCAAACAGTAAAAAATAAATAAAATTATATTTTTAACATTTTTGCAGGGGGGCAAGCCCCCCCCTGGACCTCCGATACCCCATGCTAATTAAATATACCAACTCCAAAATCACACTACATTGCGGAAAAGGGTAAAGTGCCCATTCTGCACTGTACCACAATCTCCACTCAAAACATTTGAAGTTTCAAAACTTCGATCATATGGTCCCTATCATCTTACTTTCGAAGTTTTCAAACTTCAATAATCTGACAGGGACCCACTGCTGGGTATTTTAAATTGGCTTCTAATCCGTAAGATCAGGTTGTGAAAGCTACCAGCCCAGCTAGCTAGAATTTTGTAAATAATTCTATGTCATTTGTGAATATTAATATGATTCATAGGCTTGTCTTACAAATGTAAGAGAAGTATATGTTATGTGTGTATTAAACTGATGGTGCTGTATGTTATGTGCTGAGCTTCAAGAATGTGACCACAGTGTACACTACTGGAAAAAAACAGAGTTAAATTGAAAACTCTAAGAAAATAAGTGAATTGTTTACAATGGTGTTTATCTCAGCTAGGAGACTATGTCTGCAGCAACAAAATTTTCCTATTGTCTGGAAAAAGAAATAGTTATTTTTCAAAGGTAAAAGTGTTTAACTGTTTTATGACTTAGTTCTAGGCAAATTTCTGAAAAATAAGTATTTTGACACAGAGGTGACAAAGAATGATGTAATATGATAACCCAGGAGAAATGTTTGATAGTAACCTAAGAACTATCTCAGAGAGTGAATCTGTGCACTTTGTATTTATCTTTGGACCTAGAAACATCCTTTCATCAGAACTTCTCATCCATATATGCCTGGCTCTGTAAGTAAGTCATTTAAGGCATAGTATCTCTTAGATATAGATAGGAATACAGCAAGATTAGTTTAGATGTTTTCTGCATTTATGTGACACCATCCTGCAATGTTGTTTTAAAACATTTCCTGAGATTCTGAACTCTCTTGTCACTGTGTTGAGTTAGAGAGAATTCTCTTGTGCTTTTTTATTTTATTTTCTTTTATTTATTTAACACTTGTTGACCGGGAAAGTCCGACTAGGTTTTACAGAGTCTGTTTTCAGCGGAGGCCCAGGGAGAAATGCTCCAGATTATTGTTATACTCATTATTATTATATTATATATAATATTAATTATATCAATTATTATTAATATTAATTATTATAATAATATATATATTATTATTATACCAGCTTTTATTATTATTAAATATATTTAAACCTTTTAATTGTGGCTGGCTTGTTCAGAGATATTTAAGCTCTTAGAGTACTCGCACATGTATTTGGTGATATTGTACAGGCCACTCAAACAGCCTTGCTGTTGGTCACACTTATCATCTGGATAATAGTAACATTACACAGTAGAATTAGTCACCCTTTGGGAACGGCCTTATAGTAGCCGATAAGTAAGGTTGGTTGGTGGCAGTGATTACTACCTAATACTCTGGGTAGAAGAGGGCATAGCTAGTAAACCTGTGCCTGCCTTCCCCAGGAGTGTATGTATATTTGTATATAAATAAATCTCAAAGTATGTGTCAGCTACTTGGGCAGGGACACGAAGCACTGGTTGGACAGAGAAGGTGCTAGAGGTTATAGGTTCATAGGTGTGTACCAGGCTAATGGGCCTGGAGCCTTTACAAGCCTAGCCCATAGGATTACCCTGGCATCGTGCCACCCGACCTTAGTTCCCAGTGCCTCTGTCGAGCATAACCACTGGAGTGATCCTGGCGTGAATTTTCTATTTGCCATCCACTCATCAAGATTTCTCTTGAAGAGGGGCAGTGAGATGCTCTGCTTGACATGTATGGGAAGTCTATTCCATAGCATGGGCAGTCTCTGTGTTATAAACCTGGCTCTCCAGCATGTTCTGTTGATTGTGGTAATGAGGTTGAGGTCTTTGGAGCATGTGGTGTGGAGGGATTGGGATTTCATTAGATGTAGCATTTCTAACATGGTTGGGTCACACATGGCTTTGTAAGTTAAGCAGAGATCGCTTCTAAGTAGGCGATATGAGATGGGGAATACTTGGCGTTTTTTTTTTTTTTTAGTCTGTTCATATAGGACAAGTGTTTAAAGCCTAGGATCCTCTTTGTGAGGTACTTTTGTGGCTTCTCCAGTTGTTGCAGATGTCCAGTGAGGTGCATGCCAAATGGGGCATTGTACTTGATGATTGGCTTAATGAGGGAAGAGTAGAGGGAGACAATGACTTCTTTCTTCCTGGACCCTTAGCAATGAGATGTGCCACATATAAGGACTTTCTGACCACAGTGGCAATAGGGTAGTCAAAAAACAGGTTTCTGTTAACCTGTGTTCCCAGATCTCTTATAACTCCTTCTGTGTTCAGTGGTCTACCATCAATGTGGTAATTCATGGGAACTGGGTTTTTCCCAAAGGGGATGACAACATTTTTTGGCATTGAGCTTAAGGCCATGGTTCTGACACCAGTTGTTGGTCTCAGTGAGGCCTTTCTGTAGGATGTCAACACTGCTTGGAGAGTTAATAATAGCTCCCAACTTGCAATTGTCTGTGAACTTTGTTAACCAGAGACCCTTCGTGTTGGCCTGAACTTCAGAGAAGTAGATAAACAGGAAAGGACCTAGGACCAAACCCTGTGGGACTCCATTCACGACTGGTCGTCAGTCTAACTTGGAGTCAGCTACTTTCACACTGTGGGCTTTATCTGTGAGCCAGTTTGCAACCCACCTAGTGATATAGGGGTTGATGCCTAGCTTAGTGAGTTATTCTATGATTCCTGAGTGGGGAATGGTATCAAAAGCTTTGGCCAGATCAAGGTAGGCTGTATGAGCCACCTTGCCTTCATCCACAGCTCTGGTTACTGGTATGATCTGCCCTTCACAAAACCAAACTGTGTGGGATCCAGAGTTTGGATATCCCCTATATCCTTATTTATTAGGTCCATGATGATGCATTTCATAGCTTTGCATATCAGACTCATCAGGCTAATGAGGTAATAGTTCCCAGAGACTGTAGTCGCTCCTTCTTTGTGGAGAGGGATGACTGTAGCAATGCGCCATTCGGTAGGGACAAAGCCTGAGGTGAGGCTGTGATTGGACAGGGCACACAGGTGAGGTGCCAGTTCACTTTGTAGTTCATGTAAAGCACAGGCAGGGATATTGTCAGGTCCCATAGAAGCTGCATTCTTGTCCTTAGACACTGCTGTTTTAACCTGTACAACAGTAATACTGGGTGCCTGGCAATCTACTGGTATTGTGATTGGTCCTCTAGTGGGAGGGGGAGAAAAGGGTAAAGGTGGCACTGAATCTGTCGGCCATTATATTGGCAATATCCGTTGGCTCAGTATAGGAGTTACCATTGTGCAGTAGCTCAGAGCAAATCTGGGTATTGATGTGGAGATTCCTTACATAACTATAGAAGGTTCGGCTGAGACCTTAACCATATAGCTGTGCAAGTGGGGAGTCTTACTGGGGATCTAGAGAGAGAGGGAGAAACCAGCCTCAGACTGACTGTGATCTCTGTGTGCTCTTAAAGGAAATTGTACTTTACTGTGTGTGTATTTGTCATCCTCCCAGTGTGCAAGTCTGTCACTGGTGCTAGTGGTGAGGACTGAGGCTCCTTGATTACTGGCCCAGTGCAGGGGCGTCACACAGGTATCATTGGCCTTTCCTTTTTTATTGACACACACACACACACACACACACACACACACACACACACACACACACACACACACACACACACACACACACACACCAATCAATCTAAGGTTAATGTGCATGACAATGGGAAGATGCATCCACCAGAGAGGCATTAGAAGAGAAGGGTAACCTTTTAATGTAAAGTTTGTCTGGCAAAATATGTGTCACCAGGCCAGAGCTACTGGATCTTCCACTAACTTATTATTATTATTTTGTTCCCAGGAAAAACAGTGAAGCCTACTGAGCTGAAAGCCTTGCTGTAGAAGTTGTTCATAGGCAGTATACAAATCTTATTTTTATGCAAAGGAAGTAAACACAAATAGCCAATAATTACTTGGTATGCATAAAAGTGCTGAGAGGACATGTTTCAATAAATTAATAGTGTTCAGCTACATTTCAGTACAGCACAACCTAATACTCAGGCAGATCAGGAATTTCTTTTTTTCCCAGCATACCACTGATGCTGCTGCCGAGAAGCAAAACTCTCTGCCCAGACTGAATGCACCCTCATCTTATATAGCTGATACTGGAAAATGTCTAAGGAATCCTGAGATCAAAATTACATACTTCAGATGTTCTGCTAGACCAGGAGAGGGTAATTGTGTAGTGGTCACTGAGGTGTGCAAGCAAGACATGGACATCTGTTCTGTTAGTAATAAAAAGCACAAGGACAGAGTGATTACTGCTTACATAATTTGGCTTTGTTGATTCTATGTGCTATGTGAAGGTGTGTTTAGGGAGACCAAGTAAATTAATGCTGATGTGTCAAAGCAGAAGGAGATTAGATGTTAGGACAAGAGAGGGGAAAATAGTTTGCGACAGTTAAATAGAGGGTGGGTAGCAGCTTAGACCTATAGTGAGTTCTGAATAATTATTTAAAGTGAAGTCAGTAATAAGCCATTCTGAAGCAAATTAATCCGCAGAATAAGGTATAGCAATACTGGTACTAAACAGGTAGCCTTTTAAACAGCAAAGACATGCTTTACTGGTTCCACTTCCTGGGCAATCCATGTAGAGCACCCTGTAGCTAGGGAAGTGCAGACTGACATTTTGGGAGGCCAGGTTAAGCCTTGATTCACAACATGCAGCAAAATCAAGGTTTTGTTGCAGAATCCATGCTTGGAGCAAACAGTGTATAATGTTTACTTCTCATTTACTATGACGTCCAGTCTGCAGATTAGAGCAGTTTCTGGGGAAACTAGTACATGAGAAGAAGGCTTAATATCAAATGTTGCAGTTTAAAGTAATCAGGAGTAGGTAGCACTGAGAGGGCAGAAGTTGGTTTGAATGCATGTATGTATGAGTAGAATTAGCAACTAGAAGAAATTTAAACTGTAGAAGTTTACCTTTGGTAGTGAAGACAGCTGTACCCTTTTGCTGGAAGAAAGTAACATGAAATATGGAATGGTGAATGTGTTTGAAATATATGAAGAGAAAATGATAAGACCAGTGTTAGAAATAGAATGGAATTAGAGCTAGACTATGTGAAGGCTGGTGCTACTGATTTATGGTACAAACAAAAGTTATGTACTTAACAGAACGATAGACCCATGTTGTCTTCTTCCATCTGGTTATACCTACAGTTTATCAGATCTGACACTGGCCATTTCAACGTCTTAGTTTAAGAGCTCTGCCTCCTCTACTGATAATACTCTGCTCTAACACTCTCTACTCAGATTGAGGAAGTTGCCCATAATGATCCCCCAACAATAAACCTAAATCTAGTAAATCAGAACAAAAACTGCACTGAAAATGGCACAGAATGGAAAAACACCTTTATTATACAGCACACACCAGTATTGAGTGCTTTCATCCCAATCAACTGGAACTTCATCAGAATACAAACAAGTACCTACAAGGATTAATTTAAATAGCACTCCCATTCCCACAATAGGTTAGTCAATTTATAAATAATCCAATCAGCAATTAAAAACATTTCACCACCTAATACTGTACCACGCCTTAATAAAATACATTTAATAAAAAATGCATAAATTGCAGTCCACATTCAAAAATCACAATATATATAATACATAAAAAATAATTTTCAAAAAAAAAATATACACACATATATTGTACTTTAAATTCTTTCAGAGCATTCTAGTAAAACAAGGGAAACTGACACCACGTCATTTAAACCTGGTGGGAACATAACTGCTAAACAGAGTTGCCAGAGTTTCCCTTTTTCTCAATGTATTTTTCCAGTTCCCTCACCCTGCTCAATTTTAATCATTTCTAAGATACCAAAAGTAAACTTCATAAATCCTTCACATCCAACAGAATGCTTGTACAAAGGATTATTCTCCTTTTGATTTTGAATCTCATAGGTATGTTCATACATCCTCTTAGTGCGTGTTCTGTCTTTCCACATAAAATGTTCGCACTTTTCACCTGTTTAGTGCCACATTTTCCATGCTGAAAAGTAATTCTAGTCCCCATGCTGTTTCTCATTATAACCTGCCTTTGCTTACTGATGTACTGACACTGATTACAGCAAACACAAGGTCTAGTACCATTCCCGTATTCATTTTTGGGTCCAACCTTCAATTCCAAAAGCTTCTTAAAGTTTGCCCCATCTTTGTTTATAAAATGCGGCTGAATGCATAAGGTGTCATATATTTCTTGATTTACCCTGAAAATATTCCAATTTTTTATAAGTACATTCTTAATTCTACCAGAGAGATGGCTGTGTGCTAGGGCACAAGCTTTCTCTAATTTAGGGTTGTTATTACCATTAACTAAATCGGTACTAATTAAACCTACTCCCAAACAGAGGGTTATATATAAAACACCCCCTTTGCTGTAGACCTCTCCCAAGATCTCATCTACCAATTTTTTGGGGTACCCCCTTTCGTAAAACATGTTACCCACCATATCCAATTCACTTCTCACATCTTCAAAGCTTGAGGTCATCCTAGCCACCCGGATGGCTTGACCTTTCACTAAACTCTTTTTCTGTGCCAACGGATGATTACTGGAAAAATGCAGGTAGGAATTACAAAACTTTTTTTTGCGGTAGATGTTTGACTTAAATCTGTCTTTTAAGTGTGATAAAATAATATCCAAATAGTTAATACTGGATTCATTAAAGTTATAAATAAATTCTAGATATGAGGTTGTACCATTCAGGTATCTCAAAAATGCATGAATCTCCTCCTGTGGTCCCTTCCATAAAAAGAACAAATCATTCAAAAATCTAGTATACAATTGTATGTTCTTCCAAAAGGGCAAATGAACAGAAACCTGTTCTCCCAACCTAATATATCATTGGCGTATACTGGGGCACAGGCTGCCCCCATTGCCACTCCTTGGATTTGTTGAAAATATTCACTTTTGATTAAAATACAAAATTATTTTCCAAAATGAGTGACATTAATTCACAAAAATGATCTGATCATGGGGAAAGGCTTGAACACATGAACAAGGTCTCTTCAAATAAAGCCAACCCCTCCTCCCTCGCAATCACCGAGAACAAGTCTTTAGTAGGAAATCCCAAGAATCCCTCACTAGATGGGGGATACTTTCAACTAGTGGCTTAATCCAAGAGTCAACAAATACAGCAAGAGGATGAGTTTTGGACCAATTGGCTGCTACAATGGGTCTAAAGGGAGGTTCCTCTATGTTTTTATGTATCTTGGGAATTTCAAAAAAAGAAGGTATAATGGGGTATTTCTGATAAAGAAACTGGTAAGTCTCTACACTAATTCTTTGGTTCAGCACATGTTCCTTAAGACAGGAATCAATTCTGGAATACGCTATATTAATTTCATTTTTAGAAACTGATTTGTAAGTCATCTCATCAAATAATATATTCTGCATAGTATTGGAATAATCACAGGAATTGTCTAACACAATCCCACCCCCCCTTATCTGGTGTCATGATCCGTATCCAGGAACACAGACCCCTCTAGGTAAGGGCCCTCTGAGATCCAACTCCCACTCTGTTTCAGTAATTCCAAAAAGTTGCCACAAAGAAGGGTTATTGTGGGGTTGGCATGGGGGATTGGGGGAAACTTCCCCTTCAAGTCAGTGTCCCCCATGAGGGATTAATCTGCAGAATCTTAGTGCTTTCTCTTGCACTTAATCTTACTGTGTCCCTCCCCGACAGGAGAATCAAGGGGACACACAGAAGAAAAAGAGAGCTCACGAATGCAGGGATATCTGGGGACCCAAAGATGCAGGATGTCCTGCAGCCACCTGGTGCAACTGCACAAACCCAAATGCTTGGGGAAAGGAAGGATCCAATGCCTCTGCCAAAACTCCCCTCTTCAAGTGGGAGAAAATCCTCTCTATAGCATCAAAATCCAAAGCAGGGTAACTGGAACCAGCGCTCCTCGAATCCAAGGACCTGATCAAGATCCAGTATTCATTGCCAACCCCACCAGCTCCAGTGCTGAGATCAGAACTGAAATGTCAAAAGCCAAAGCCCCAAGGGGCTACAGATGATTCCAAAAGTTGGAACATTGATCCAGACGCCAGAGCCATGGCTCCAAACACCCACCTTTGATAAAGCCTGAGTTGAGAATGCCAAGGAAGACGTCTCTGCCTGAAGATGTCAAGCTGTCAGAGCTGACAAGACTCCAGGGGAGGAAGAACCGAAGTTGGAGCCAGAACCTCAGGCAGCAGAAGAACCCACTGATGGGGGCTTAGAGAACTTCCTCGGAGGAACTGGATCTGAGGACCGGATCAGAACAGGAGAAGCTTGAGTCAGATGTGGGAAGGGAAATGATGCCATTGAAAATTATGCTGGTTTTAAGCAACAGAAAGGGGGAGGGCAATCTGCCCACTAAAGTTGAAGGGTCTTTTGCTAAAAAGGGACTGGGGATGCTGAAAGTGGAGAACTGAAAGTAACACCACTATGACCTAAAAATGGAGCTGAATGGGAATTGTCAGACCCAACCATACTGAAGCCCAAGATTTCAAAGGCTGGTGAACTGTTGGCTCTGCCTGATCTTTGGTTGATAAACAGGACCATTTTCAATCCTCTGTCCCTTTACTGTGGGATCTGGAGTCCTTGTCCTGGGATCGCTCTTTTTCCCTCTTCTCCTGTCTCTTGGAGGGAGAGGTTGTTGAAGGCTGGAGCAACCCCTTCATAAGTTTGGCCCATCTTTCATTAATTGCTTAAGCTCTGATTGTGTGCATCCTGTGGCAGCAATCTGTGTCCGCATGCCACACACTTCTTAAATCCATTTTTTCCTTCTCCATAACAAAAATGCACAAATCCCCAAACAGATAAACTATCAAACCACTATAGGAAAAAGCACTACAAGACACACCACAACCATGCTATGACAGACCAAATAAGTATAACTAATGTATCAATAATAATGATAACAACACAATTATGTAACAAAAACACCTAACTACTTAACTGCCTAACCGTATCTAACTACCTATCTTCTTTTTTTTTTTTTCTTTTACAGAAAGCACAAGGGGAAATAAGGGCGGCAATGCCCAAGGGAGAAAAGAACACATACAACAGAAAAACATCTACCACTCTCCTATGATAAAACCGGGTCTATATCATAATGTCGAAGTATTACAAGTTCGAATCACTAAAGATCGAACTTAAATGATCGAACTGTAATACTTTGAAAGTAAAAAAAAAAAAAAATTGCTCTATGCAGGGGGGCAAGCCCCTCTGCACCCTCACACCCCCTGCTACTTAAATACAACACTTCTGAGATCACACTTCAGTGCAATACAGTGCGGAAACGGAAGATTTCCGTTTCCTACACTGCAGCGCAATCTCGGAGTGGGTATATTTAAGTAGGTGGGGGGCACAGGGGGGCTTGCCTCCCTGCTTACACCCTTTATGTTTTTTCCCCATTGAAAATGCCATTGACATCATTTTGAACTTTTAATAGTTTGATCGCTTGAGTTCGATGTTAAGAGATTTGAACTATTAAAAGTTCGATTATGTGACATAGACCCGATAAAGCCTACCTAACCTAAAATCAACACACACTAGCACAAAACTAAGCGCAGAGCAGAACAACCAAAAAAGTCTCTATTAGTCCAAAAAGGATACGGCTATTGGGAGCTCTCAAGACCACAATCCACTCTTGATGCCAGCACAAAAAGATCTGAGGACAGAGTATTAAGAGCATTATGGGTACAGGAGGCAGGGCTCTTGGACTGAAGACTCTGACATAGACAGTGTCAGATGTGATAACTCACAAGCTGAAGTCAGACAGAACAGACAACATCAGATCAATGGCTATATGATCAAGAGGCATGAATAAGAAATGTAATAGTACTAGTAGGGCAGGTGGTTTTGTTTAGACTGGCTTTTGAAGGCATAGCAGGTAAGGCAACTATGACTGAGTGAGTGATGTCCAGTTACTTTTGTAAGCAGAACTAAGCTAAAGTGTTTGCTTCAGCAATTAGATAAAAATGGCAAGAATGTTCTAATGTAATGTTAGCAAGAAATGGCTGAAGAAAAGTTATTCACATTATGTTAGATTAAAAAAGACATCACTTATTAAGTTTCCTTTAATTATAGGAAACTGTCAGAATAAAAAAAGGAGAGACAATTTTATATTTTTACATATGAAAGGTTCCCCCCAAGCAGGCTTGGAATGTTATGTACACTTTTACTAGCTATTACCTAAGGAGGTAGAATTGAAGCAAATCCTGTCCTATAAATCTGTGTTTATTTAGGAGAAGATGGGAAATGGGGTGGACTGCGTTAAGGGTCCTATTGTAAATACAGTACATAACAATTGGTTGACATGCATGCACATCAGAAGGGATATTAGCACAAAAGGTCCTATCCACAAAAAACAGCCTATCCAAGTTTTGAACCACACAGTTTTGAGAAACCAGATCTGCAGATCTCAAAAAAGACATTTTAAATGAATAATTTCCTCAGTTTCTGGACTCCACAATGAAACACTAACCAAACAGGCCACAGATATATTATAGAATACCTAAAAACATAAGCTGATTACCATACCCAGCCTTGAACACAGGCCAATTAGGCGGCTGCCTAGGGCGCCGCTCTAGCATGGGCACTTTTCTAGTAATCTGGATGGTGTAGAAATGCCAGGATGGGGGCCCCAAGTGGTGTGTGTGTGTGTGTGTGTGTGTGTGTGTGTGTGTGTGTGTGTGTGTGTGGGAGGGGTGCTGTAGAGCCCTTTCGCCTAGGGCACCAGTTGACCAAAGGCCAGTCTTGCTGATTACTAGGTAAAGCAACTTTACATTCAGTTGCTAGAAACACAGACACAGCTACTCAAATGTACCCAAGTTAAATTGTAAGTAAGTCTGTACTAAAGTAAGCAAAGTTAATATTCAAGAGGAAAAGAGACCAGCCAACTGCACTTAACTCAGTAATTACTTACACCATGACCTGTGATTACAGGTGCTCAGTATTATGAACGCAAACAGATATGGTTATTCGAGGTAAGGGTGCAATTTTATAAACTCAGACTAATAACAAAGCACAAATTTAGCAGGATTTGCTTTGGCTAAACAGTTGGGATTTTCAGTGGTGGATGAAGTGCAAGAGAGTCAAATGGTCTGGGAGAATCATCCCAATAACATAGCTAGACAATAGCAGAAGTCAAACTGTGAACTTTTCCCTGTTATATTAATTTAATAACAGGGAGTAGAATCTGCAAACTTTGGCTGAGTATTGTGAAAGGCACAGGGATCACACCTGGTCTGGCGCAGGGTCACAATTACATAACCAGGGAACAAGAAGGCCCAAAAAAGAAGTAATGTCTTACCACAATGTTCCATCTGTGTTGCTGATCATTTTTCATTCATCACTGATGGGCTGTCGGTTCCGTTCTTGCAACAGAGTTGGCCTAATACCAAGCTCGTGCCAGCCAAAAAACTCTCGAGCTAAGCTTTTACCCATAGTGCCCTTCTCCCTGTTACCTCAGATCGAGTTTGCCCAATATTAGTAAAGCAGAGGCCATTTCTGCGCAAGTGCCCTGATAAACCACCTGGACCCAAAGTATCCCCCAGGAGCCTTTGGAGGGGGAAGGAGGGTGGGAAGTGATGAATGAAAGAAGATGAACAACACAGATAGAACGTTATGGTAAGACATAACTTCTTTATCTGATGTTATTAATCTTCTTTCCATTCATCACTGATGGGACAGAATCCCCAGCTACCTTGTGTTCCTTGGGCGGCCCTTATGGAAAAACTTTCCTGAACACCACTGAGCCAAAGGCAGCTCTCCCTCTGGAGACCACATACAATTTGTAATGATTAATAAAGGTGTGGGGGGTAGCCCATGTAGCTGCTGCACAAATATCATCCATGGATGTTCTCGAATGGAAGGCTACAGAAGTTGCCATAGATCTGGTAGAGTGGGCTTTAACATTCTGTGGTATAGGTTTTTTCGCAAGTGAATAGATGTAGTGCATGCAGTCCCTGAGCCATTTAGATAAAGTCACCTTGGAGGCAGAATTTCCCATTCTAGGTCAAGAGAAGGAAATGAAAAGTTGGTCAATTTTATGCATTGCTTTAGTTCCGTCTACATAAAACCTCAATTGTTTATGCACATCCAAAGAGTGCAGACAGTATTCCACTTTATTAGTAAAATTTGGGAAAAATACTGGCAACTCAATGGTTTGATTGATAGAAAAATCTGAAATAAGGGAAGAAAGGAGGGGTTCGTCCGGAGTGATACTCTGTCCTTGTGGAAGAGTAAATAGGGCCTTTTAATGCACAGTGCATGGAGCTCTGAAATTAGTCTGGCCGATGTGAAGGCTACCAGGAAAAGGGACTTCCAAGATAAAAATCTGAAGTCACACTTTGCTGCAGGCTCAAAGGGAGGCTGAGTTAAAGACTGAAGAGCTAACGTGAGGTTCCATGGTTCTATATGTTGTTTGACTGGAGGCCTAATGTGCAAGACCCCTTTTAGAAATGTTTTGCATAACCGATGAGAAATGAGGAGAGAATTATCAAACCCATCATGAAAGTTAGAAATAGCCACTAGACGTACTCGTATGGTAGAAGCTGCAGCTCCATTCTCAAAAAATTTTGACAGATATTGTAAGACTACTGTAACTGGAGCAGAGTATGGGTCTAGCATTCTTTTTAGACCAAATAGAGAATCTCTTCCATCTGTTTAGATATAGTCTTCTGGTGGATGATTTGTGTGAGGCCAAGATAATGCCACGTACTGGTGAGG
The DNA here is from genome assembly GCF_019279795.1 of Protopterus annectens. NCBI lineage: Eukaryota > Metazoa > Chordata > Ceratodontiformes > Protopteridae > Protopterus > Protopterus annectens. The sequence goes on along the minus strand of NC_056748.1, from coordinate 287,291,803 downwards.
GGAGGTTATCCAGCCTGGCAATTAACAGAAATGGAGAAACCAAGCTGTCAGCTTGAGATTGGATAGGTTCAGGTGACTCAACACTTGGGTGTGAGAAATCAGGTCTGAAAAAGGGTCCAGAATCCACAGTAGACATAATAGGAGAGGCCAAAAGAAAGGGAACCAGACTTGCCGAGGCCAAAAAGGGGCTATGAGGATCACTTTGCATTTCAACCGAATAGCTTTCCTTATGAATTGGGGAATCAGAGGAATGGGGGAGGTAGGAATATAGCAGTCCCGTGGGCCAAATCATGAATCAGAGCATCCCTCGGGGACTCCCCCTGTGGGGGAAATAGGGCAACATAGCTGGTGCATTTGTTGTTTGACGGGGAGGTGAATAAGTTGCAGCAAGGCTGGCCCCAACGGCTGAAGATTTTTGCCGCTATGTTGGGACTGAGGGACCACTTGTGAGGCAGGAGAATACATCTGCTCAAATTGTCTGTAATCACGTTGGAATTCCCTGGGATATGTGCTGCTATCAGAAAGCGGTTGGAAGCTATCGCCCACTGCCAAATTCTCATGGCCTCTCAACATAGGGGATGGGACTTGGTTCCTCCTTGCTTGTTGATATAGCAGACTACTGATATGTTGCCTGATTGAAGTGCGATTGTCCCAGAAGAAAGAACAGACTGGAATCCTTGCAATGCTAACAGCACTGCTCTCAGTTCTAGAACATTGATATGCAGTTTGGCCTCCATTGTGGACTATGTGCCTTGGACTGCCTTTCCCAGAAAATGGCCCCCCACCCTATCAGGGAAGCATCCGTGGTCACAATGGCCTTGAGTTGGGGAGGATAGAATGGGCGGCTCCAAAGATCTGTCTCTGGCTTTATCCACCAAAGAAGGTCCTGTTTGCAACGATTGGTTATCTGAACCTGAAAGCATAGTGGGTGGTGATTTGGAAACCATTGAGATAGTAGAAGCCATTGAAGTATTTGCATGTGGAGTTCCCCAACCGGCGCTATCGGTATAGCAGCTGCCAAGGATCCTAGAAGCTGAAGAACCTCCCTTGCTGAAGCTTTGTTTTGACAGAGTATCACCTGGAGCTGGAGCTTGTTTATTTCTGCAGCTGCTTCTTCCCTTTGATTGGGTGGAAAGTCAGGAAGTTTTGTAGGAAGCTTTGGACAAGTGATGAGGGGAATGGTGTAATCTCTGGTTATAATTTTCTGCACTCAACGATTGGAAGTTATTGATTGCCAGGCAGCGTGGTGCAGAGAGAAACATCCCACCAACTGCTTCCAGAGGAAAGCAATTGGGCCGCTCTTCAGAAGCGCTGGTAAGGCTGCCCAGAGAAAGAATCCCTGGGCCCCTGATTACATGGATCCCCTCTGCCTCGGTAGGGGCATCTTCCTGAATTGTTACCCCCTCTGCCCCTGGGGGTATCATCGCCACGTGTGGTACGGAAAGGACCCTGAGATTTTTTGTGCCACAATTTTCTGCTCCTCTGGTTCCTGGAAAAGGAAGGTTGTAGATTGGAAAAATGTAGACCTATGGCAGACAGGGTCTTACCATCCTTTTCACACCTGGCTAGAGTGTCTTTCACCTTAGGGCCAAAAAGGGAAGATGCTTCGATTGGAGTGCTCAGGAAAGAAAACTTAAAAGGGCAAGAAGTCACAGAGACACATCCAGGCATGGCGTCTCATAACCATGCCTGAACCTGCCGGTCTAGCCGTCCCTTCGGTTGCATGTGAGAGTATCCTCATGAACGAATTGGAGATAAGGTTGCAAGCTGCAAGATCCTTTCTCGTGGCTGCCGCAACCACCATAGGATCAACTGGTAAACCTGTAGACTAATGTGGGTTCTCCTCTCGGGGGGAGGGGGGGGGTAGTATCTTGTCAGGTCTCCGAGGGATCGAAGCAACAGAATCAGGGTTCTTCAAGGTGTGCTGCACCACGAGTTGTACCAGCTCGTCCATAGGTGGGGTCAGCAAAGAGGTAGATGGCTGGGTACGGAAAGCCTGCAGAAACACGGACTCCTCAGAAGAAGGGTTAGTGGGCCTCCAATCACCCCTCTATTTCAACATTTCAAGGATGTCCCCAAAGGAGACATCATCAGGGGATGACTGTGGGGACCCCTCCCCGTTATCGAAATCTGTATCCTCTGTCAGAGGCTCTTCAGGAGAATCTACGTGCTTCCTCTTGCACATTCTCTTCTGTGGTGGCTCCTCAGCAGAGGCCTCTGAGGAGGGGGGTTCCTGTAATGGGGTCTCCTGCATCTTTCATGCACGGTGTCCTGAGCAATGACTTGTGTCAGCTGTAGCTCAGGGGAAAAGGAGGTCTGGGGTTCTGACGTCAGTGGAATGCTTCCAGAAGCAAGTGCCCTCTCCATAGCTCGGAAAGCAAGTCCGCCCGAAGAGGGATGGGAGCTCAGAACAGAGAGGGACAAACTCGGAACTGGAGTCATACCCCGCTTCACTGAACCTGGTCCCGAGGGAGGAGCCTCAACCAGGATTGGTGCAGACAGAGCTCCCGGCACTGCAGATGGAACAGTAGACAAACTTAGAACAGTACTCGGTGCCGAAGAGCCAGCAGCCCAATCACAAAGCTGAGGAAGGCTTGGTTCTGAAGGGATGCAGGCAAAAGGGAAAGTCCTGGAGCCACAGTGAGGTCCACTACTGGCTCTGAAATGGGAAGTACTGAAAAGGACATCTGAGCTGAAGACTTTGGAACCAGTATGGTCAAAGGAAGAGAGCAGGATGAAGTCCGTGGAGAAACCAACCCAGGTCTTGCAAGCGGATGGGTCCTAGATGGAGTGGGTAGCCACCTGGCTGTCAAGAGCTGATCCACAAGACGCACCACGTCAAACTCTGAAAGGCTCCTCGTGGATCTAGTGGACACTCCCAATGGGGAGTCAAGTTGTTCTAGGAATGGACTATATACTTGTCATAGAAAAGGATCTGCTGATGGGGAGTGTCGGGTCCGTGGTGTGGAGTCTATCGACACCGATGTCTCAAGTTTGGAGACAGGAACCAGTGGCGTCAAAATTGTCATTACTGTGAAAGGACTCGGTGTTGGAGGAGCAATTGAAGTCGACACAGAAGGTTCAGTAATAAACGGAATCACAGAGGTAGGCATCAAAGGCGTGCACTGTGCTGAAGTGGCACTTTGTGCCGAAGCAGGGGCAACCTTTGAAATATCGGTAGTCGGTGCCATAGACAGTATCGGTGCCGAAAAAGGAACAGCAGTGGTCGGAGCTGAATAGGTCGGCGCCGATGAGGCGGACTTATGCTCAGAAGACAATTTCAGTACTTTAGACTTAAAAGACTTGCCCAGGTCACCAGAGGGTGAAGAGGGAACAGAGTGGGACCTTTTCTTTTCTTTTGTAGGAGGGAAGAGACCTCCGGCGCAGAAAGGGCCTCTAAAAAGGGTGTCTTTTTGCGCTCATTTAAAGTGCGCTGACTAAAACTTTGGCAAATCACACAAGGAGGTTGCACCGAAAGATGGAGCACCCCCAGACAATAAACACAGTCATCATGAGAATCAATGTTAGGCAGTTTTCCCTTACAATGCTTACAACCTGACATGCCTTTTTTTATCAGACAATGTAAAAATATAAGCACACAAGTTAGAAGGATAATAATACCCCCCCCAATTTATACATATATATATATATATATATATATATATATATACGAAATAAGGTGAAAGAAAAAGGAAAAATACCAACAATGGTATTTAAGAAATATTGCGAAGGGTAGGGAGAACGGCCGTACCACCAATGGTACTGAAGATTACCAAAAAGGTAAGAACAGAAGGGTAAAAAAGGCTATCAACAGGTTCAAAAGTAAAGAAATATCAAAATACCAAAAAGGAATAAGGAGTAGATGCACAATATCCAGGAAAATATCAAAAACTTAACACTTTAACACTTAGCTGAGATCTGGCTTGAATGCGGCTTTACGGCTATGTGGCAAATGAGATCTGAGGTAAAAGGGAGAAGGGCACTATGGGTAAAAGCTTAGCTCAAGAGTTTTTTGGCTGGTGCGAGCTTGGTATTAAGCCGACTCGGTTCTGAGGATGGAACCGGCAACACATTAGTGATGAATGGAAAGAAGATTAACAACATCAGACTGGCAATTCCTTTTGCATTTAAAATTATACAGGACTATGCTGGGGTCTACAGTACTGAGCTATAGAATGCTATGCCCAGCGCTGATGAGACATCTTAACAGATCATCAGTAGATACAGAATGTATGGCCTAGCCTGGCTTTTGAGTTTAGCAGGTGTACATACTTTGCAAAATCACACACTAGTGGTTTACTGTGTATTTTAGGGCTTCTGTTAACGTTTAGTGTTACAATAGCTCATGCACCTAGCCTACTGCACAGGCATACAGTTTTCACTTACAGTACTTGATAATCAACTACTATACCAGTGGTGGACTAAATGGTTGGGACTGGACTTGTGTTGGAAGTATGGAAAAAGCTTAAATATTCAGCTACATGCAGTCATGTCTCCCCACCACTGGGCATAAGCACACCCTGTAAGAAGTATTTTACTCTAAAAGACACAATACTGTAAGGCTCAGTAATCTGTTAGCCCTATCTGCTTTATACTATAGTTATACGTGACATGCATGGAAGCATTACAGTGTGTGTGTGTGTGTGTGTGTGTGTGTGTGTGTGTGTGTGTGTGTGTGCGTGTGCGCGAGCGTGTGTGTGTGCATGTTGGAGGAGTTCTGTGTTTAAAAACAATATTAATGTGAACTTTGTACTACCTTGATGTGCTTAACTGTTACTTTACTGCTCTACGACTACCCTGCAGGAGTCCTGCTGGGTATTTCTACACTTCTTTCTAACAGGGTCTAACCTTAAGTCCTACCACTCTAGCTTTTTTAGTACGTCTCTCAACTCTGGTGCTGTAGGGGCCCTATTAGGTATTTTTTTTTTTTCAATAATATCTTTTATTATTTTTCAATTACATAACTACACACTATAAGTATATACAATATATACATGATTGCTTCCAAACGTTACATAAACATTATACATTAATACAAATTATTAAAAAGGAAATACCACATGAGAAAAGTCAACAGTCTGTATTATTGTTACAACCTATATCTAATCTAAGATTGGATCTATCTTATAAATATATGTCCTAAGTAATAGTGGACAAGAACCCCTAGGCCAACACAATATTGAAGATTTGCTCCCATATTTTTCTATTATTTATGCTTTTCTTATGGTCATTGATTAACAGTTTATGCGCTAATATGTGTCTTATTGCTAATGTTCTAAAATTTTCCCAAGATGTCTGAGTCGGGTTCAACCAATTTGAAGCTATGTATAATTTCATTAATAAACAGATATTCATGATTCCTTGTGAAAGGGTCCAACCTTTTGCCCTAATACCATGATATTCTTTGTTAAGTGGAGTAGAACACTGATCACACTAGACCTATTTCAGCCCTGCCAGGGAGCAGACATAATAGATAAATGACATTAAATACAGAATGAAAAACAAAATGAAATATATGTACGTATTATATACAACATGAATATCAGAGCTGGCTTGAGGGTATACAAATAGAGATGTGACATTATATACAGCGTGAATGACAAACACAATATATGCATGCATTACATACAGAGTGTATATCAGAGTTGGCATGTTGAAGGAATCACAATGGAAAGTAGAATCACAGCATACAAGCCTTCAGATCCAAGATGTCAGCTGGAATCACCTGTATATACATTAAACAATGTTGTCACAAGCTACTGTGCCACAAGGGAGCCCAATATAATGCCAATGTGTTGATGAACCTATCAGGCTGGACACTATCGGGGAGAATATGTTTCTGTATACATGCGTATCTACAGTTCTGTGAAATGCTGTATTATTTGGGTGGGGGGGGGGCACATTTTAAGAAGCCTGTTGTATACACTACTAAGGAATGCGTGTTGTATAGCAGCCTTTGCAAGGTCACTGCAGCCATGGCAGCCCTACTAATTCACAAGCTGTACAAGGGTCTACATGGCAAACAATCTGCTGAAAACAGACTGGCATCTATTTACAGCCACATATACACGAGGCTTCATATTTATTACTGATTTGGCTTCAGCTCCCCATGCATTCCCAACCACTTCACCATAGTGGTGAGAAGTTACATTACCCATCTTCAGTTTTTCCAGTTTTACTTCTGCTGTGGTGAGGATCAGAACCCAATTCCATTTCTCGTAATTGCGAGCCGGGACTGTGACCAAAAGTTAAGGTCTGCGTGCTTCCTCTTTAAATACATGGTCAGCAAGTCGTCTCCTGGAATTGCAGTCATTTTAACTTGTATATCAAGCTTATGCCTTACCTTGAGCATAAACTGGTTTGGGATTCAGTCCACCAACATCCTAGCAGAGGAAAGTTTTTAACTTATTGATTTTAATGCTGGAACTTCTAAAATTTATCCTGTGTATTCTGCAAATCATTTATTTTGACTACTGAAGGGTCTAAAAAAGACAGGCTGAGGATTACAATTTTTGTTCAGTATTTGCACTCCCTGGGCAGACAGAATCCCATTGGCTTAAGGAATAAAACAAGTAAAGCTGACCCAAAGGCTAGGTGACAGGCTATTGACAAGGGTCTGATACCAGGTTTAACTGAATACAATCATGAAATGCTTCACTGGACAAAGCAGAAATAAAAAGAGGGAGGCTCAGTTGTTATTGAGGATGAGATTTACAGGACCTATAAATTGGCAAGTGGCCTGACAGTATGCTCTAGAAAGTGTATTCATCTCATGAGATGAATAATCATAAAGGAGGAACTGAAAGCTTCAAGGACTAACCATGGAAAATGTATACAGGGTTTCAAGATGACTACTTTTCAAAAGCTCCACTGTTGTTTTGTCACAAAACGCTTCCAGTTCACTCCACATCATAAAAAGTATGTTACATCAGTACTGCTAGCTGGATAGCAATCTTGTTACTTTCTCTTTTTCTCCAGAGGGCATGCCAACTCCATACCTTTGCACTCTTTAATGACAACTGCATTTAACAATCCTCTTCCTCGCACTTTTGTGACAATGTCAGAAGGCAGCTTCATAAGTTCATCTCGCAGTAACCTCCCCATTTTTTCAGCATTTTCTGAAAGCTTCTCTTCCTCAATAACCTAAAACAACAAAGATAATTACATAGAATGCAAACTACTCACAACTACTAACAGAAAAATGTAATACATTTGGTCTACAACAATGAAAGAAAAGTAATATGAGGTACTTGGCATAATGATAGATTCTTCAAAGAGTGCCTTTGTCAAAATAATTTTGACTTTAAGATTTGCTGTGCTGCAGAAACTAGTACCAGTAATCATATTTTCAGGAGTCACTGCCATCACATCTCTGATAACAGCATATAAAATTAGTGATACCTAATTGTACTCTCCATTCCTTATCCAGACTCACCTTTCTTCAGCCTCACACACCCATAGCACACCTAGATAGACTGGATGCAATAGAGATCTGCAAGACACCAAGGCTTAACAAAATGGCAAGACTCAAAAGACGCTACAGAGAAAGAAACATGACTGCGTACACTACCACTGCGCGCGCACACGCCCGCACACACACACACACACACACACACACACACAAAAGTTATGTATTTACCATGAGGACAGACTTGGCCGAGCACATCTGTCTTGATCAACCAAAAGGACTAAAACTACTGGTTTTCACAGTCAGATTGGCATGCAAAATATTCCAAGGCTGCTTAACCCCTCTCCTTAACCCATAATGATCTGTCAGCTAGATCCCTCTCCACATCTCAGCTGTGCTGCCTGAAAGCTGAACACAGTTACAAAAACAGTAAAGAAACTCCTGATGATATCTTCTGTATGTCGGGGAAAGAATGAGGGTATGTTGATGAGAATGTATCTACTCATCTCAATTTCCCATTTTAGTAAGTACAAGACCTTCATATCTGTGATAAGAAGGCTTGTTCCATTAGTCAGCAGTACGTGGCTGCAAGCTTCACCATGTGCATGACTCCCAAAGGAAAATACATTAGATCACTTCCAAAAAAGATAGAGACCTAGAAATTACACAAGTATTCAGCTAAGCCAATGTAACAGTCTCAGAAATAACATCTAAGGATGTATTTTATATGCAGAGAGGATATTGATTGCCTACATTATTCATAGCAGAACTTCATACAGTTTGTAAGCTGTTTAACTTCAGTAACTCCGAAGTCCATTTTTTTTGTAGTGATTTCCTACATTTCACATAGCAGAACTTCATACAGTTTGTAAGCTGTTTAACTTCAGTAACTCCGGAGTCCATTTTTTGTAGTGATTTCCTACATTTCTCATAGCAGAACTTCATACAGTTTGTAAGCTGCTTAACTTCAGTAACTCCGGTGTCCATTTTTTGTTACAAAATGTGATAGAGAGAGTAGAAAATGTTTACTGACTGAGCTGGATCTGTCCATGTAAATCTATGCTGTATGTGGACATCCATGTAATGTAACACAGATACACCTCTGCTTGAACAGTTAGCAAAGAATGCAGGCAAACTATTTAAATAATTAAGGTTTGTCTTGGTGACTACTTGTGCATAAAATATTTGTCTGTATGACATCCTATTCCTATGGAGTACCAAGGAGGGAATTTTTTTTTATGCACAAGACCTGTATTTCACATATTCTTCTAGTGGATCTGATGGCCACTAGAAATAAATTCTTCCAAGCTAGATACTTCAAATCACATTTAATGGCAAAGTCAAAAAGCTGAAAAATCAATTTCTCTAAAACAAAAATATGAATTGCACAAAGAGATGGAATCCCTGCAGGCTGCGGTGGTGCAGCGGTTAGCGTTATTGCCTCACAGCAAGAGGTTCTCCAGTTCGATTCTCAGCTGGAATGCCTTCTGTGTGGAGTCTGCATGTCCTTCCCGTGGTTGAGTGACGTTTAAAGACATGCAGGTAGGTGCATGTGTGAATGGGTGTGCCTTTGTTGAAGGTTGGGCGTTGGGCTGGCACCTCGGCACCATAAAAATCTACTGCCAATCATAAGTGGACCGGCATTCCGCTATGGCAACCCCTAACTGGGAAAAGTCGAAAGACGTTACTTACAAAGAGATGGAATCCCTAGACGTAAGTTGGGTCTGGAAAGTACCTATCAAGAAAGTTTTGCAAACTTTGAAGGACGCCAAAGATAAACTGCCGGGCCCTTGACAGAAGTTGGATATGGTAGCAAGGAAGACCACTCTGGAATAGTAACTTTGGCCTGGATCAAGAAAATCTAAAGGATATAATTTAAAACTGCTGCTATGGAGATGTAAAGAGGTCTAACCCTTTGGAAGTAGCCAAAATAGAAAAACTTATACTTACTTTTGCACTTTTTTCTTTTATAAGGCCTGCAGACAGAGATGAGCATATAGACTACCCAATACAGGTAAGAAGAGCCCTTGAAGTTTACCAGATGTGTGAGAACAGAGCTCTGGGGGGGGGGGGTCTCAGATGTAGAAATCACTCCAAAATATGAGCCTACATCAGAAGGAACCGCATATGTCCACAACAGTGCAGGACTATGATAAGGACTCTGTTCTTGTTCTGCCTAGCTTTCTGAGTGAACCTCAGAAAGAGAAGAAATGGGGAAAAAATGTAGAGGAGTCATGGGGATCATTTCTGGACAACAGGGTCCCTGGGACATTTTCCAGTATAGGGATGAGGGAATAGAAGTTGATGAATTTGGCAATGGCCAGGGATGTACAGAAGCAACACCAGGGCCTCTGCTAGTGATGGCATTTTTTTTTTCCAGAGAAAGACCTTGGGACCACTACTCGTCATACCTCTCAACCTCTCAGTGCAATAAATCTGGACAAAGTTATAAATAAAAGGAGACAAAGGCCTAAAAATAGGGACAATTTTTAAATACTGCTTTTATAAACTTAGAAAGCTGACAGAATAACAGGTTTTGCATTAGCACAAATTTTCTGAAGGTTATGAAGTCTGAAATTTAAATGTCTGTCATTGTTTTCTAATTTCAGTCTTTAATGATTTGCCAGAAAAACATAATTTTATTAAAAATCAACAAAAAATAGGAGGCAAAAATCTGGACATTCTGTGAAAATCTGTAGAGTTGAGAAATATGCTACTCCTTTGAACATCACTAAGCTGCAATTGAGCACCTCTCCTAGAAAACTGGCCTCCTCAGGAGTACAACTATCAGAAGTGAGCCAGTGACAGCCCATTCCTAAAATTAAATGGATTCTCAACACAATGGGGTAGGAGTATGATCCCTCTGTTTATGTACCAAACAACTGCCATATTGTCACTTTGAAAGTCAGACAGCACTTGAGATAGGGAGGCCTGCAATGCCTACAAAGTGACGAGGACCACCCTCATTCCTTAAAAAGTAAGGATGTGCAGACCCGCATCCACCCATCTGGGTTTTTCTATCCTGACAATGCTCCTCAACCCCATCCTAGGGCAGAGGGTGACAGCCATTTCGGAGGTAGGGGTTTGAAATGACTGCCCAGAGTAAGATCTGGAGTGTGGAGTTGCCACTGTAAATGGCACTTGCTGATCAGAAATCTTTATTAGATTCAACATGGGTCCTTTAATGGTGTCCACTGCTCTCAGAGTCCATTGGATTATACTCATGCAGAACGTCACATGAAGAATATAAATTATATTTGCCATGGGTTCCAATGTTCTAACAGAAAGTTTTACTGTGACAGAGTACAACATCTGGGAAACCATTACCTGTATATACAAAATTTTGACTAATGGAAGATGTGCTTTGTAGGACAGCCTATCTAAAGTACATCATAAAAAGGTTAGTATCTGCATGGACTACATTTTGGTCTTTGCAGTGTTTTCTTTCTAGTGTTCATTTTTTAATTCAATTAGTTAACATTAACAACAACTCATATAATGAGAATTAGAGCATTAACATATGTTCTGCTCCATTATATGACCACCTAACAAGGAAAACACATTCATCATCACGGTTTACCTTCAACTACAGTCTGCTAATAAATCTCGGTGAAGAGAATTTCATGTCAAATATAAAATCAGGATTAACCGCTGCTGAAATATGGAACAGCTGTTTAAATGCCTGCATAAACAGAAGCAGCCTTAATCCTTCAGTGGATACTCTAATATCAGTCCAAACCAAAGCAAACAGCTAAAAGAAGAGTCTACTTCTCAATGGCACGTGATTCACCAACTTAACACTCAATACACACATTAATACTGTAATCAAGGATGGTAATTATTTAGGAAAGTTCAGTTGTGTAAATAAACTTACCATAACAGTAGATGTTCAAATGGATTACTTATACATATTATAAAGACAGAGGAAACCTTCAGACACTGGGTCCAACACATCTTGGTTTCGTCTGATTGTGCCTACTCAACCAGGTAGACTTTTTTGGGAAAGCACCAAAGCTATGAACAAGGGCAAACTGATGCACACTGCCTATCTTGACCTTGCTAAAGCATTTAACACTATTGTCCATTTGATTACTATCAGAAAGTTGAAGTAAACTCCCTGTGTCACTCACTGGATAGCCTATTGGCTAACAAATAGATCACATGAAGTCAAGATAAGGGACTCTACCACCACAAAAAGTTCAGTCACTAGTACAGTCCCTCAGGGCTTGGTGCTGGGCCACATCTTTTTGGGATCTACTTTTCAGAAGTCAACACTAACCTTAAAAGCCTCAGGTTAAGCAACCTTGCAGATGACTGCAAGCTCTGCGCAATCAAAGAATTCCTCAAGGACACCAATATTCTCCAAGAGTGCTTGTAGGAAACTAATTAGTGCCAGAGACATGGTCTAAAACTGAATGCCAAAAATGTTCAATAGTATTCTTTGGAAAGCCAGCTACCCCCAAGAATTACCACAAACAATACACCCTAAAAAGTAGGCTCAGAGGTAAGGGACTTGGGAGCATATCTGGACAGTGACTTGACCTTTGATCATCATGTATCTACTGCTGTAAGGAAATCATTCTGCACTTATCATCTTTTAAGTATGGCATACAGGTCCAAGGTTGTCACTGTCCTGTGTAGTTGGCCCTCATTAGGCCAGTCATTGAGTACACTGCTCCCTTCCAGGCATAAGAAACAAGTACAAAGGTTCCTCACAAAAAGAATACAACTGTTAACCACATGAAATATACAGACCACATCAAAGCTTTACTTTTATACTCGGTCTCTTACAGACCACCGAGCATTGATCTGTATCTAGTTTACAGGAATCATCTGATCCAGTACTGATGGATTTGCTGAGCATCCACAAGTCTAACAGTATTAGAAATACCAAAATGAAGGATCTAAACCTTGTATGCAGCAAAACTAGAACATGTTGGAGGAACAAGTACATGTGTCAGAGACTCTAGAACAGGCTTCCCGTCTAAATGCAGCAGTGTTTTTGCCTGACCTTATTCAAATATAACATGGACTAATGTATTATGAATCGGAATTTACCCGTGGAATGGCACCTATGCTCTTGTTGGACAGAGGCAGCTTATAAATGTCCTGCATTTAAACCCAACTAGATGCCCCAGGGTAATTTATCCTTTCATTTATAAATGGGAAAACATACATGCTTAGGCTTAAAAGGCCTCTTTCGGCCATTAGCCTAGTAATCATGTATGAACCTATGCATCAGTAGTCTACGCTATATAGGATGTGTCCTGCCAAAGATCAAATGTCTGGCCAGTATTCAAAGCTTTTGGGCATCTTCCACACAATCGTATATCAGAGGAGACACAAGGATGTGCTAGTATCAAGGAAGATGTACAGGTGCCAACATGCATAGCCTTTCTTGCCTTTTGGAAATGGGTGCTAGAATCCAAATGTATGCAGTTATGTGCAAGAAAGGGGAAACGACTGGGATAAGGGGGGACTTCACTTGGAGAGGTGTGGAAACCCCTAAACTATGAATAACAAGCTTTTCATCAAAAGAAAAGAGAATTATTTAAACTCTGCCTAAAATATTTAAGTTGCACTTATAGCAACCCCTGTGGTGAAACTTCCCAGGATGTTTCCTAAAAAATAGTTAGCCATTAACATTTTTAGTTTGTTCTGGGACCTTAGTCTTGTAGCTTAATGTGTAGTTGTGGAAAGAATGTTTCTGCATTATACTGTACTTCTATTTCCACAAGTAGGATTACTTGTGAAAACTATTCATTTGTATTTTAAACCCTGCTGGACTTTAGTTTTGTAGTTTCTTTACAGCTGTGGCAGAACTGTGAGCTACTGCTAGATTTGAGCCTTTTTTAGTCATTTATTACTGTATTTTTTCCACAAACAGTGTTACTGGTAAATTTCTACAATGTCTGGTGCATTTAAACTGTAGTACAATTTCAATAGTGAGAGTATTGTTTCTCTGCCCCAGGATTTGAGCTTCAGTGCTTTTATAGTGTTGATATTCTATTTTTGCAACTACAATTTTAAATTCTGCTTATTTTTTACCTGTTTAAACTTACATTCTGGTGCCTTCTGTCACCTTGTTCTTTGTAACTGCCCCATCCCCCACTGAGTCATAAGTTGAAGTTTCTGAAAGAGCTACAATATTGCCTTTATTTGATTAAATTACTCACTAGTAAGCCTACTTTTTTCCCCAATCCTCCCATCCTTTTTCTATGGTGGTCTTATAACGCTCCCCACTTTTTCCTGTAGTTGTTTTATAAGACTGCGTCTCTAGCCTCCACCCATTATGGTAATCTGATTTCCAAAGTCCCTCCCTCCCTTCTTTTATAGCTACTCTCTGTTATACTCTTCCCACCAACTGTTTTCCATAGATCCATGACACTGTGTGCCCATGCTACCTCCTTTACTACATATTGCCTCCGGCTCATTTTCCCAGAGCTCAGCAAAGCTTGTCACCCTAGAATGTGTTACAGAAGTGTTTAATTGTATCTGGTGCTATCTAGGCAAAACAAAGTTCTTTTGATTGCTACATTACATTTGCTTACGTAATTTGAGTGATCGCTACTGTTTCCTGCTTTTATTTGTGATTTCACTGTATTTTTGTAAAAAGAAATGCTCTTCCTCACACTGTTACTGTTGTAAGACTGTCTTGGAATTGCCTTCAGCAAGGGATTTCCAGCTAGTTGTTTAACTGGTTTGTGGTAGCATTGCATCTTCTACTGTGTTTTGAGGACTGGGTTTATTCAACTTGTGGCAGGAGTTTGCCTGATCGATCTTAGTTGGAAAATACTCAAAAAGGCTCACAGTGTAGTTGTTTTATTGGCCAGAGGTCTAAAAAGCTAGTTTTCTGTTTTTTTTTCTGTGCTGCTCTAAATGTGGCATACTTGTGATGAGGTGCTTGCTGTGCAGTGGTGGTTGTAGCAAACACCTAGAAAGGAAAATTACCCTAATGAATGGTCCATAGAACTATACCCTGTAAAGCAGTATATGCAGAGCAAATACCTTGTGCGCCGACAAGCACAGAGCAGCTAGTTGGAGTGCCAGCACCTACAGATTTAGTACAATTCAGTATAGTGTAAACGTTAAAGTTAGTAAAATTTAGTACTGTTTAGCATAATCTGCCCCAGAAAAGCACCCTTATTAGTCTGCACCAACAAAGCACCCTTAATAGCCTTCTAACCTCAATACACCACCTCCCTGTAGCTCACCAATCAAAGGACTGGATAGCATGGATATGCAATTACCTAACTTCTCTACGGCCACCTTCGTGGAAATGGGCATTTTGAGACAATGTAGCAACTGTCTCATGTTTAGTGACAACCACTTAATCCTTAAAGAAGCAGACACAATATGCAAGAGGTGTACTTAGACAATGACACTGGAGGCTACACTCTTGCACTTAAGTTCAAATCAGGTAGTCAAACACACACAGCACACAACACACACATACACTAACACATGGTGAGGCACTTATTGCATTTTGCACTTAAAAGCAATCTTCCTCAACAACAAAGATTACCTAGACAGCCCATCAACAAAGCTATGCCTCAGGAAGGGCAAAGGCACTTAGAAAAAAAAAAACACCACTTAACACCATTCATACAGTTGCTCTCAATGGAGCCCCAAATACTAAGCCCCTAAGACAAGGAAACACACTTCCCAGGACTGTCCAGAGAACTCTATTGTAAGACATACTGATGCTCTCTAACCAGGCTGAACAAGGAAAAGATAACGGTTAGTTCTTATCTGGAGCCAGGATCCACCAAATCACACACACACTCATGTAAGTGTAAATGATCTGAGATGTTCTACCTTGGACCTTATGAAGAGAGATATTATGGAGCTCTTAGACTGTGTCTCTGCTTGGTATGAGAATAGCAGTGAGCAAGATATTACCATCACCAAGGATGATGCCAGACTATCAGCAAAAAATTATTGATTTCAACAAATGGCGGTCTTTCTGCTGTCATTCTAAGGGGATCCACTATTTGGCAGCTTGGGAGGACATGGTTAACAAAAATGTTGCTTTGCCAAGGATGGTCTGTACCCGTCCCCTCTAAGCTTTTGAATACCGGCTAAAAATGCATTCGCCCTCACAGTGCATTTTTTTAGGCAATGCCAAACTGGCAAACCTACAGCAAAATCAACTCAACTGAACCTCAAGGTGTTACTGCTTAATGCCAGGAGCTTAAATACTCCCTCAAAGCCCTCCTCACACATGAACTGGCAGAGAAAGGCACAGTAGAACAATGGCAGCAAACCCATTCATTATGACAAAATTCCACTAGCTTTATAAATTTACCTATTCTTACAGTGTTGACTAGATGAATTATCTAGACATACTTCTTGAAAAGAAAACTGATTCTGAGTGCTACTCCTCTGTATTTTCAGGAAGAAGACATTTTCTAACGCTTACTTATATTTTGAGAGCCGTCACCCTTTTCACCAAAAAAGGTTGGTGGTTAATGGCCAGCTGGCTATGTTCTATCTAATAACATCTAACGATAATATTTTTAATAACAAAATTAGACTTCTGATTGGAATGTTTGTCGAAAGGGGTTATCCTTTGCAGCTCTTAGAATAAAGTAGTAAAACATTACACAGACCAGATTTCACATATTTTGAGAATCAAGTCTGTTCCTCCTGATGGCATTGTTGATGTTGAGGATTACTGACAATTTTGACTTCACCCATTTTCACCATGCTATACAGTACGGATGTCTTCTGTTACACAATTATTAGATTTTTATGGGACTTG
Organism: Protopterus annectens; assembly: GCF_019279795.1. Lineage (NCBI taxonomy): Eukaryota > Metazoa > Chordata > Ceratodontiformes > Protopteridae > Protopterus > Protopterus annectens. The sequence continues at coordinate 287,275,631 of NC_056748.1, read as the reverse complement.
TTTTTTCCCAGTGAAATAAAAAAGTACATTGGGGTCCTGTGATTGTTTTTTTCCAAGAGTAGGAAAATGAAATCTCTTTCAGAAATGCCAACCGGTGGAAAAAAACTTTAAAGAGGATCCATGGGTCTATGCATAAATGTGGACCCTGTAAATTCTGCAGGTTCATTAATGAGGGCCCATATGTATCGGTAGAAAACTTTGCCAGGACCATTCCTTGTCCTGGAAGGTGCGACTGCAACACCTCCTTTATAGTGTATTGTGCCACATGCAGCTCGTACAGTGGTTTCTAGATTGGGAAAACAATTAGAAAGCTGAAAGAACGAATTAGGGAGCACATTTGTTCATAGGTTCATACTAGGCTATCTGCCCTAGGGCATTTATAAGCCTAGCCAGAGTGTGTTTGGCTTTCGCCACCCATTTTAAATGGGTTTTGCATCTTTTTATTCATCATATTTACAATATTTACACACTTTCTTCAGCACGTTGTGATTTAGTATTGTATATATTGTTTGCTTTGCCTTTTTATACTACTTTTCTATATAGTACTTATTATTATTGTATCTTAACTTCATCACTGTTGTGTGAATTTTATGTTTCTGTGCTTCATGAATGTAACATACTACAACTCCCATAATTCTTATTTGTGACACCGCCTGTTCTGTGGTATCCACCTGATTTGATTGGCTGTTATTTTATATTTCAATGCATCATCGGTAGTAGACAAAAATTACTCTGATGAAGTCTATGCGAAGTTGATTTTAGACAAAACTGCTCAGTTTTTTATTGTATTTATTTCAATAAATGGTTGGTTGCAGTGCTGGTTGTGCCTTTTGTGTTTGTAAGTCTGTAGTAACTCCACTTGTCCATCTTGAAGAAAAATGAGAACCACTGCTGTCTAAGCCAAAAGGGAGTTACTTTTTGGAGAGTTCTTTTAGATCTTTAAAAGATCTCTGGTTATCAGGGGAAGGGGGAAGCATATAGGAACATTCTTGTCCATGGGAATGAGAAAGCGTCTGTCTTCCAAACCTTTCTGCAAGGAGTCCCGGAGCAGAATTTTTCAACTGTCAGTTGTGAATGCAGTGTTCCCCACAGGTGAATTATCTCAACCCACAGTTTATGTACCACATAACGGTGTTGTTGTCACTGATTACCAAAGGAGGTCCATGACTCCACAAATTATTCAGGGTTTTCAGTGCATTTAACAATCCTGCAATTTCTTTGATGTTTATGTGTTTCCTTTTGGAAAGTACACTTGCATAAACCCTACTTACGTGTAACAGTAAATATTCAAATTTCACACTGCTTCAGTGACGTGATTTCAGTGCCTGCTCAAACCCTAACTGGCCGCTTTCCAGAGCTAAGAATCCCCTCCTCTGACTCTCTGTGATGGGGGATCTGCTAAGGAAGTCAGTTGTTCTGGCATTTAGTGCTAAGTAGGAATAACCAAGAAAGACAGAAGCCAGAACTGCCTGAAACCAACCAATCAGCAGCCCCAAAACACCAACATAAATAAATAACCAAAGCTAACCAATAGCACAACTTGTACGTATACAATCAAACTATTTACGAAATAAGGTTGTTGGTGGGTGGGTGCTGCCAGTGAGGCAGTGTGAAATCTACTACTACTGGTGACTAGGTCTTACGCAACTGTATTATGTTCATCATTCACACTGCCTCAGAGGAATATGGGTAGATTCCAATGCTTACCCTAACTTGAGAGGAAGAAGGATAAGGATCCAGGAGTCTCTGGAGAATGGCCTCACAAAACCTGTTCTGGAACTTGAGAAATTACTCTGTAAAGTTATGAACAGAAGATCAGGTTGCTGATCTAGAAAGCTTCTAGAGTCCACACCTTTCCAATATGCCCCAAAGAGGATAAGGCTCTGGTGGAATATGTCTTAACCTTACCCGGAAGAGATTTACCATGGTGGCTGTAACAAAAAAAAAAAGCAGCAGAGGACAACCAATGAACAATCATTTGGTTAGAGACAGGCTGACGCTTCTTAGTCCCAGAATAGGAAATAAACAGCTGTTCAGCTTTCCTGAAGGGTTTAGCCTTATCTAGGTAGTACCTGTGCTGCTAAGTGAGCATCCAAGATAAGCAGAATCTCCCTTGATTTTATGTTCCAGAAAGAAAACTGCCAGATTAATGGCATAATTCAGGGTAAACTCAGAAAAATTTTTGGGCTGAAAGATGGATTAGTGTGTAAAAAGTACAGTTGTGTAAACTCTTACCATAATGGTAGATGTCCTTGCCTTCACTGCTGCAGTATTCTTAACAATATGGGATTCCCACCCACAGATGCCCGACATCCGGCCAGTCTTCCAAAGACTTCTAAATTTAAAAGGTATGCCAAACGTCACCATATGCTTCCTGCATAACATAGGGCATAAATGTGCCATTCAGGCTTATCACAAACGGAACTGATTGCACCAGGAGTAGCACCAGTCCAAGGAACACAAGAGATAATGTGTACATCCAGGAAGGTAAAGAACTAGAGGGTTGAAGGGAGGGAGTGAATATTGCAGCAGTGAAGGCAAGGACATCTACCATTATGGTAAAATTTTACACAACTGCACTATGTCCTTACATTCACTTAACGATATGAGAGAGTGCCAAAGCTCAAGAGGAAACTTGGAAAGAGGAAAGGGGAGAAGTGTCCCCTAAAAAAATATGAAGAACTGAACTAGCAAAACCAGCCCTAACTCTAGCGATACCATCTAACTTTTAGTGCTTGGTAAAGGTATGCACAGAAGTCCAGGTAGCTGCTTCAAGAATAGAATTAGTATCAAGAATAGAATTAGTATCCAAGTATCCACAGCTCTAGCAGAATGAGACTTAAGTGAGAAAGGAAGGCTCCTGCCATGAAAAGTGTAGCAAAAGGAAATAGCCTTAGAAATCCAAGTAGGAATAATTTGCTTGTATAAAGCAAGTGCCAAAGATCTAGGATGAAAATAAACAAATATCTGATCAGATTTTCCTGACAGTCTTGGTCATATCCAAATAAACTCCAAGTTGCCTACGCATGTCCAAAGTATGCAGCACCCTCTCATTGTCAGTTTGGGGAGAGGTGAAAAAGGTAAGCAGATTGATAGACTGATTAAGTGATTGCTTATTAACCATCTTCGGCATAAAAGAAGGGTTACTGAGCAAGGACATTCTGTCCAACCATCTGGCAGAAGTAAGCACCAATAAAAGAACAATCTTCCAGGAACAATGTTGCAAGGACACTGAAGCAGGAGGTTAAAAAGGAGTCTGAGTCAACTTCTCAAAAAAAAAAAAAAAATAAGATTCCAGGGAGGAGGAACAGGCTTCCTGTGAGGTCTAATATTAAGGACACCTTTAAGAAATTGTCTCACCTTACATCTAGCAGCTAAAGGAGGAGAAAAGGCAGAGAAGCAGATAGCTGATAGGTGGGCCTTAATAGAAGATTAGGCCAAGCCAGCATTGAGCCACTCACACAAATAAGAGAAAACCAAAGCAGCATCCACAGTTAAGTGGGTCCAGCTTACGAGAGAGAAACCAAAATGAAAACCTCTTCCATTTGGATAAGTAGGATTTCCTCAAGAATACAAGGTGTCTATGAGGAATCAAAATCATATCAACCAGAGTGTCAACTGAAGTGTGGACAGCTGGGGATGGATAAGTGATCCCTTGCCTTGTGTGATTAGATCCACCCTGTGAGGTAACTTGTGATTTCTTTCCCTGACCAGATGCAGAAGAGGGAACCAGTGCTGTTTCGGCCAAAAGGGAGTCACCAACAAGATTTTGGGAGCATCCTGTTGGATTTTGAACAGGACTTTCGGAATGAGAGGAAGGAGAGGGAATGCATAAAGAAATATCCCCTTCCAAGAGAATGACAGGGCATCCACCTTCCATACCAGAGAACCTGGGACTCTGGCACAAAATAGAGGAAGTTGTCTGTTCAGAGAGGAGACAAAAAGATCCACTTGAGGAGTACCCCACTGGTGGATAGTCTTAACAATATAGGATTCCCACCCACAGTAGCCAGATATTTGGCCAGTCTTCCAAAGACTTCTAAATTTAAAAGGTATGTTGAACGTCACCATATGCTCATCCCTGCATAACACAGGGCATAAAGGTGCCATTCAGGCTTATCACAAACGGAACTCAAGAAATCCAGAAACACATCCCTGTAAAGCATCCGTTTGTTGGACTGAGTTAAGGACCTGCTCAGAATGTCTACCACAATGTTCTGACTGGAAGGGTTATAAATTGCCTGAAGAGTCACTTGACAGCAAGATCTCATACCAGAAGTGCCAACTGGCAAAAAAGATGAGATCTCGTTCCACCCTGCTTGTTGGTACACCACTTCACTGTGGTATTTTCTGTGAATAGCTTGACAGGCTCTGGAGAAGAGAGAGATTGAAAGGCCTGAAGAGCCAGCAGAAGGTCTCTCATCACTTTGACACAGATGTGCTCCTTCCAACCACACCCCCTATATCTTTAGGGAGTCAAAAGTCACCCCCCCATCTCATGTCTGAGCAGTCTGTGAACAATTCCTGAGAAGGAAGAAGGTAATGAAAAAGGATTCCTGGATTGAGAGACAACTGCTAAATCCACCACAGAAGTTCCTGACTGAGGCAAGGAAGAAGAGGAACTATAAATTCTAGAGGATGGGCATGTTGAAGCCACACTAGACTTCAGAAACCACTAAATCTTTCTAATGTGAAGTTTGGCCAGACAGCATTGGAATGGTGGATGCCATGAAACCCAGAACTCTCAGAAACTCCCTGGCGGTAATGGAAAACAGAGGAAGAAGAGTATGAAAGAAAGAAATGAGAGTTAAGGCCTTTGAAGGGGGCAGGGATGCAAGCATTGGCACCATGTGAATCATGCAACCCAGAAAAACATGATCCTGAGAAGGAGTCAGAGAAGACTTTTTGAAATTTACAATGAACCCCAGGCTCTGAAGAAGGAATATGCCAAAATAAAGATTTTGTAAAAGATTCTATAGAGAAGATGCCTTAATCAACAGGTCGTCCATGTAAGGAAATACAGTATTTGGATCCCTTGAAGTCTGCAAAAGGCAATCACAGGAGCAAGGCATTTGGTGAAAATCTTTGGGATAGTAGAAAGGCCAAAGGGCAAAGCAGGGAACTGAAAATGCCAGGAAGCAACAGAGAAACACAAAAACTTCCAGAAAAGAAAATGGATCAGAACAAGGAGATAAGCATCCTTGAGATCCAGAGACACCATACAGGCCTGAGGGACCAAGAGAGGAAACAATCTTAAGGGACAACATCCAAAAGGAAGGTACCTTCAGAAAAGTGTTTAAATGAGAGAGGTCTAGAATAGGTCTTCAAGTGCCCTCTTTTCTGGGCACTAGAAACAGTCGGGAGTAGAACCCTTTCTCCCAAGACAAGAGATCTTGAAGAACCTCTGGTAAAAAGGGAAGATGTTCCCAAGCAGGCTGAGGAATACCCATAAAAGGAGGATGGGATTTCCACACCATGAAGTACCCTTGATGAATGACTGACAGAACCCAAGAATTCTGAGTGTTCTGAAGCCAAACCAGAAAAGAAAAAGAAAGGTGAAGAGAAAGAGGAATGTGGTTGGGAAGTCAGTCACACAGCACTTGGTTTATCCAGAAAGGAAGGCATCAGAGTCCCCAAAAATTGAGTAGCCTTAGCAGGAGGAGTCTGTTTGCCATTCTTCTCACCTTTAGTAGAAGAATGGGACTGCCTATGAGCAAAAGCAGAGAAGTTTCTCTGAATTTTAGGCGCAGGAGAAACAAATACATGTTTAAGTTCCCGTAAGGCCTTACTCTAATCCTGAAAGGACTTAAACAAATAAATAAACCAGCAGCAGCTTTCCCAAACAAAAGTATAGAGTCCAGAGAAGCATCCATCAACTTAGCTTTAATATCAGGTAAAGATTAAAGCCTAAAGCCAAAAATACCTCCTCATAACTGAACCAAAAACAGCAGCCCTAGAACAGGCATCCACCATATAATAACTACATTTAATAGCATGACATACGACTTGAGAGGAAGTCCCTAGCAAGGAAAGAACAGAAGTTCTACCCTCAGAGTCTGGAAAATCAGAAATAAGTTGACAGGCCTAAGAAAGAAGAGCCAACACGTGCCTAGACATATGGGTCTGATAATTAATAGCCCTAAAAGCTAGGGTAGCAGAAGTGTAAACCTTTTTGCCCAGCCTGTCCATACTTCTGCTGTCCTTGTCAGAAGGCAATAACTTGGGTGAAGGAAGCAATTGAGATGGCTCATCAGAGGGTACGGACACTATTGAGGGGTCAGCAGCAGGACATTTATATAAAAAAAGAATAATTCTCAGGAGCACCATAAAACCCATCAGGCTTCTTGGGAGCAGGGGAGAGAATCAGGCACCTGAGAGGCATTGGAAAAAACATCCAGTAAAGCAACCAATGCAGGAGGAATAGCCGTAGGTTTAGGAGAGTTCAACTGCAACAACTCATAGTACCTATTATGGATATCAGAGACCTGAGTACCATTCCACTTAAAAAAAAATCCATCATCCTAGAGAGTGCATCCCCAAAGGAAATTTCCTCCAAAGGAACATCAGGACTGTTAGATTGCTCCTCCCCTGACCCATAGTCCAAAGGAGAAGGAATTTCAGTATAATACGTTAAGAGATTTGTCAGCAGAATCTTAATCCTGAGAAGAATCCTGGTCTCTAGGCCTTTTAAGAGGAATAGAGAACCAAGGAGGAGCACGAACTGAAACCCCATAAGGAGGCTTTAAGGACATTAAAGCAGAAAATAACCAGAGTAAAAGCCTACCACTCATTTTGGATCCCTAAAAGCAGAAGAAACATGTTTAATTTTTCTTTTCTTTTTTAAGAGAACATCCTGAGAAGGCTTAGATCCAGGACGACAGTCGAGAACTGTAGCAGGAACTTCTTCCTCAACTAAGGAACTCCCCTAAGCCCCTCTGAAAAAATCAATCGTGGTTCCCTCTGAATGTCTGAGACGGACGCCTGCAAAGCTTCTTCGGACATGCTGCCAGCTGGATCCTCGCCATCCTCCAACACAGTTGTGGCAAAGAAATCCGACAACAAAGCTGGGCGAGCTTCCAGGTTCATAATGACCTCTGGAGAAACACCTGGCAGAGGCTGGACAGGGGAAGATTCCAGTCGTACCTTTTTCACCTTCTTCCCTAATGACTGATCCTCAGGGTGGGAGATTCCTTCTATAGTATCTTTACCGAGTAGCTTAAGACACTGGTTCTCAAGATACAAGGAAAGGGAAGGCAAGAAAGTCTACTGTGAAGGGTTTCTGGAGAAAATGCCTGACAAATAGAACAAGACATATGGTCATGAGAAGCACTAAAGCAAAAAAGACACATCATGGCAGCCTCTATGGGGAATCTGTCTCCCACACTGGCATTTACCCTTCCTGGATGACACTAACTTCAAGGAACACAAAAAAAATGAGAAAACACAAAATCCCCAACAAGGTACTTATCTTGCAAAAACAGTAAACAGGTATAGGAATTCACTGGAGGCAGTGTCAGTGTAAACATACATTAAGAAAGGCGGCAAATAAGTTCAGTTTTTGGTAAGCCTGAATGTCACCTTTATGCCCTACGTTACGCAGGGAGCTTATGGTGATGTCTGGCATACCTTTTAAATTCAGAAGTCTTTGGAACACTTGCCAGACATCGGGTTTCCACTGCAGGGAATCCCATATTGTTAGGAATACTGGAGTAGTGAATGTAAGGACATCAATCTTATCCTTGTGGAAAAGTAAATAAGGTTGGCCCACCATGACAGCTTGCAGCTCTGAGACTCGCCTTTGTAGATGTTAAGAGCAATAAGGAAAATAGTTTTCCAAGTGATGAACTCTAAATCATCTAGATTTCTAGAAAGACAGGTTCAAAAGGAGATAAGATCATTTTTCTAAGAACAAAACTGAGATTTCAAGTGGGACGAATTTGTTTTTTAAGGGGAACTCAAGCACAACACTCCTTTCTTAAACTATTTCACCACAAAAAGAGACAAAAGAGAGGTATCCAGGCTGGAATGGCTGCAAGGTGCACCTTGCCAGATGCATAAGATAAGCCATAATTGAGCAGCTCACAAATATTTCAGAATCAGAGGGGAAGATACCATCCCAGGCCCTCTGTTATGAGTTAGATGCTACCTAGATTACCTCTTCACTTGCAAACATAAAATTTTTCTAGCTGCAGGTTTTCTTCCCTCCTTCAACACCCGAGGCACACCCTAATGGAACAGGTGCCTAAAGTATCATGATAGAATAATCCAGACTTTCAGCTGCAATTTCTCCAAGATGGAGTGTACCACTCACCCATGATACTATGTGAGCAGATCCAGAGTGTGAGGAAACTTGTGGTAATTGCTCACTGCCAATTCCATTAAAAGTGACAACCAACTCTTCCTGGGCCAAATGGAGTAACCACAATGAACTTTGGTAATTCTTTCTTAAACTTCAGAAATATCTTGGATATCAGCATAAAAGGTGGAAATCCATTATCTAAAGGAATGAGAATGCATTTTGTCTTCCAAACATTGCTGCAAAGATGTCTTAAACAGTTTCTTCAAAATGTCTGTTTTCAAAGGAGGTAAGCACATCTATTTGAGGGGTTCTGTGCATCTGGACCAAATCCTGAAAGACCTCTGTCCTAGGTTTCCACTCATGGGGGTCCATCCACGATCTGCTTAGTCTGTCTGGCATGATGTTTTGCTCTCACAGGATATATGAGGTCAGAAGTGTCAGAGAATGGTGTAAGGCTAGATCCCAGGCTATCACTGCCAACCAGATGAATCCATCCGGACTGAATGAGCTGGGGTAAGGGGGGGATAAGGGTAGGACTGGATTGACAGACATCTGATCTATCCACCAATATAATTTGTGTTTCACAATTTCCAGAACTTGTATCTGGAACTCTACTGGATGCAGGTGCTAGGTCCAACAATTTTTTTTTAAGTACCATTGAGTCTTTTTCATATGGAGCCTGGCCAGTGGTATCATGAAGATCAGTGACATCATGATGCCTAGAATGTTGTGAAATTCTTCTGCCGAGGCAGCTTTTTGAAGACAGAAATCCCTGAAAATATCCTGAAAATTCAGGACTTTGTCTTCTGGTAGAAAGGCCATTCTTTTTTTTTTCTATGTATATCATACATCCTGGAAGACAATTCTTTGTGAGTGTGTGAGACAGGACTTTTGTAGATTCAACTTGAAGTTGTGAACAACTCTAATGTGATTTTTCAGATCTAAAGTCAATGTGAAACAGTGGAAGGACCATCTGCACGGTGAACATTTTGAATTTGCTTACTTTCAGAAATGTACATAGGCAATGGAGCCTGGAGGATGTTTTGCAGGGAGGTGCAAACCCAGAACCCCCCCCCCCCCCCCCATGCAACTCCCAGCATGGAGCCATTCCAGTGTCCCATTACGTGGCTATTTCTCCCCAGTTGCCATAAACTTTGTTCAAAACTTTCAATATGCATACAGTTTATGCTTTACTTCTACCATGACTACAGATATTTGGATTTAATTTACAACTTTTACTTCAAATTTTATAGCACAAACAATGAAATTTGCTAAACAAAGCAATAGTCTTACAATGAAAATATAATTAACATTAAAACTTCTCTACCTTTGAAACTCACATTCACTGAAACAGCACTGAAACACCCATTCAAAGAAAATGCATCTGGCCAGTGGCAGGTTAAGTTTACCTTTGGGCTGTTTTTATATCATAGGCCCCTTGCACACATTTTTAGGATCATACAAAATTTCTTTGATTCACCTTCCTGACTATTAATTATAATATGTAATAATTGATTTATATCCCTTGTAGAATACAGCACCACTTGTTACTTATAGTTTTGAATATGTTTCCAGTAAGCAATGAAACAAAACATATGACCCAATAATGACAAACTGCCCAATTCAGAACATTTCAACCATAAAAGGCCATTTAAGACTTCTGTCATTACAATCCACCAATATCAGTCAATATGCACAATATCTGCAGAAGTAAAAGTCATCTAAATAATTCCACATTAGAGAGATCTGAAACAAATAAAGAGGTTGTTGCTAAAAAAAAAAACAACTTTATATTTCAGTGTTTCATCTACAAATTCAGTGCCTACTGCCCTTGAAGAATAAATTGCATATGTTACATTAAAATATGGTAAGCTGGTATATTGCAATAGGGAATGGGTGGCAAGTTGAAAAACAAGTTTATAGTTACTAAGCATGTCATCCAAAGGAGGACATACTCAGGACTGCAGCACCCTACCCCCTTAAAATACAAGTCAACAAGCTGTGGGAGTAGAACCTGCAGCCCTCTGCATCAAGATGCAAGTAACACTGCTTTAAAATTCTATACCACAATAGTGATACAATAAACAAAACAGTTGCATGTTTTAAGCAGATTTAGCATGAGCAACAGTAAACTTCTCTTCCACTGAAGCACACAGTTCCTTGAAAATGCACTTGAAAATAAATTCCACCTGTTAACTCAAACTAGGGCATTTCACTCACACACACACACACACACACACACACACACACACACACACACACACACACACACACACACACACACACACACCTCAACCTCTTAGTGCAAGCAATCTGGACAAAGCTTAAAATAAATAGGGACAATTATAAATATTGCTGTCACGAACGTAGAAAATTGCTAGAATAACAGGATTTGCATTAGAATACATTTTTCTAAAGGATATAATGTCTAAAAGTCAAATGTCTGTCATCATCTAGCAACTTCAATCATTTTTAGGAGTTATATAGGGCACAAATCTGGACATTCTGCAATAACCTGGACAGCTGAGAGGTATGCTACCTCCCTTTTATATATATATATATATATATATATATATATATATATATATATATATACATATATATATATATATATATATATATATATATATATATATATACACACACACACACACACACACACACACACACACACACACACACACACACACACACACACACACACACACACACACACACGCACAATACCTCTCGATCTCTTATCACAAGAAATCTGGACAAAGCCTGTTATAATGTTGGGGATAAAGGCCAAAAACTAGTGACACATTTAGAAAGTTGCTAGAATAACAGGATTTGTGTTACAATGCATATTCTGAAGGATAGGAAGTCTGAAACTCAAATGCACGTCATTATTTATTAACTTTAATCCTTAGCTCATCCCAGTGATTTTGTCAAAAAATAATTATTATGAGGAACAGACCAAAAATATAAGGCAAAAATCTGGACATTCTGTGAAAATCTGTACAGTTGACAGGTATGAGTCACACACATACATCCCCCTATCTCCTTAGAAAGTGGATAGAACAAGTTTTGCATTAGTATGCATTTTCTAAAGGATGTGAAGTCTAAAGCTCAAATGTCTGCCATTATTTTCTGACCTCAATCCTCAATGAACTATCAGAAAAACACAATTTTATGAGAAACAAGCCAAAAATCTTGATAACTGCGAGGTATGCACCCCCCTTCCCTGTTACACACTCTCCTACCTCCCTCTTCCACACACACACACACACACACACACACACACACACACACACACCCTACCTTTACCTACTACCGTCTTACATACACACCCCTACTTACTTCTTACATCCACACACACCTGCCTAACTACCTAGTTTTTACATCCACACCCCTGCCTACTTATTACTTACACACACACCTCTTAAACACACATATGCACACAGCTACCTATCACTTGCACATTCGTCCACAGTCCAAATGTCTTCTGGAATTCAAATTCCATGCGGGCACGGAAGATGAAGATGTAAACTATCGCTCACATAGATGTAAAGACAAAAAAACAGGTCACAAACACCTGTTGCATCTGTGTGACTGGACACAAAGGGAGTTCTTAAAAAAGAACTCCCTTAAAAAAATAACTTTTTAAATTAAAATAAAATTAATCTCCCAGCCAGCAGGTTCCAGGGGGGCTGCAACTGCACCACCTTACACCTGTCTGCAGGCACCCTTGTATGTAGGTAAGGCAGATCTAAAACCGGTTTCCACTATGGCTCCTTTTTGGGTACCAAAACGATTCTGTAGTAAAACTCTTTTCCTTTTGTGTACAGGAACTGGTTCTATAACCCCTGCTTGCAACTTGTGAAGGAGTATCCAAGAGAACAGATGTGTCTGGTCTGGCAGGTGCGGGAGGAATCCCCTGAAGGGAGGAGAATTATCTGTCCACTGCCAAGAGTGTCATCTTTGAATTATTCTCAGCACCCATTTGTCTGAGACTATTTGCGACCAGGCTGCTGGATTGAGCGAAACCATGGGGGAAGTGGAAAGGACAGAAGGGACAAGTGGAAGAGCAGGATGCTCTAAGTCTTGGCATAGTCATCCAAAGCAGGGAAATGGTCTTTTTTGGGAAAGGAACCTCTTTTATTTGGTTTGGAACCATTATCCTCCTGCCATTTCCTCTTTGTACCCTGACTCTTGTTAGGCTGGGATTTTTGTTTGTTCTGCCCTATAAAGTTGGACACCTTGTTTGGGGAAAACCTGGGAGTATGAAGCATTCTAGATACCCCATGCATCAATTTACCCTTATCATCCCCTTGATTGGAAATCGGGGTGGCAGCAGGACCAAACAAATTCAGAACTTAAAAAGGAGCATTCATTATCTTAGTTTTAAATCCTCAGAAAAAAAAAATATGGTTATGTAATTAAGCTTACCTTCCCAATACAACAGAAGTGGATACACTTTTGGAAATTGTGTCTGCATCTACTAAGACACTCCTCAAAGCATGTTTCAAAACATGAATCACATTAGGAGCAGGCTCGTTCATAGAACACTTGCAGCTCCCTGGAACCAGCTGGCAGGGAAAAGTCTGTTCTCCCACACAATTGCTAGGGAATGGAGTAACCTCCCCCAAAGTATCTCCTCTGCACCATCCATCTCACTTTTCAAGATATCACTAAAGTCACACCTCTTGCAATCATGGCTCTGCCCCTGTTATCACATAAAATCTTTTCTGCTCTTCCCCCTAACTTGCCACACCTCATCTCCTCACTGCTTACCTCAGCTATTCTGTACTACTCAAATACTCCCTATCAGGAACTACTATCCTACATACTATTTCTCATGCTATGACACATCTCCCAAATAGCATTATTTTCCAGGTTCCATTCCTTCATTTTTATGCTTTGTACTACCAACAGGGAATTCAAAGTTTTGCTATCTATATACTAAACGTGCTCAAATCAAACTAAGGTACGAAAAATCTCCTTGATTGTATATATGCTACTGTACAGAAATTTTCTGTCATTCATGGATTATGTGTTGTCATATAAAGACATAGAGCTCTGACTGTATATATGCCTCTGTACAGACTTTTTTTGTCATTTGTTGTATTTGTACTAAGTTATGGAGCTTTTCTCCACGGGCCTCCTATGTAAATTGACCTTGTTCCAGTCGGATTTTTCCGGTAAACAAATGGAAAATAAAATAAATAAATAAAATAAAATATAAACTGTAAGCATATTGCAAAATAAACCTTCAACTAAAGCCTCGTGATTTAAAATTTTAAAGACTAAATTACTAGAATGAGCCAAACTTTTCCACCCCCTGAGATTCTAACCACTTGCCAAGTTTATCCGGGGGTGTAGGGTTAGAAAAAGCCAAGGCCCTCTCGTTAAAATTGGCAGCTGGAGAAACTGCAGCTGGGTCAGCTGACAAAGGAACAGAGAGCCACAAAATCAGAGTACACTTTCTGTTTAAAGATTAAACCAAGGCCGTTAATCCAGACATTCACCTTTGTAAAAATACAAGAAAATATCTTAATTCTACATATAATATAATATAATCACTGCAATGCACTTTTACACTCCCACCCCCACCCCATTAGCCCAAGATTATAGCCTATTAACTTAAACTTGCTTTTGTTCAGCCTTCCTTTTCTTGTTGCACTCTAAAAGCCTATATTTTTCCAACTTTTGCTTGCGTCCTTTAATATCTTTTACACATACAACAATCACTGAAAAGACCCTCCGCAATGTAAAATACTCCTGACTACTTCACTATATGTAGGTTGGTAAGCATCCTTCGATCTCAAAGGATCATGGGTTAGTGCCTGTATTGGACTGATTCCAGCAGTGTCTTCTGTGGCTATGCAATCCAATCTGGGAGTGGCAGTCATTTCCACACTCTGAGCAGTAATAAACAGATATCGGTCTGGTATTATGGGCACAGTTCTTCCTGAGGGCTCTCTTATCTTCTGCTCTCCTTGCCAAGGTGGTTTCATGCATAGTGGGAGCTTCCTTCACTTCTTGTTTCCAGGCAATCTTGTCTGAAGTGAGAGAATATCAGGTGTTCATGCCGATTGAGACAGCGCTGATGTCACGCTTGCATATGTCCTTGTAGGGTAATTTGAGTCACCCTTTTGGTCTCTTTCCAGAGTCGAGCTCTCCAAAAAGGAGGTCTTTCGGTATTCGGCCATCCATCATGAGTGAGACATGATCCAACCAATGCATACTTCCCTCTTTCAAGAGGATGAAGTGGTACCAGTCCTCTTAAGCACTGTGCTGTTGGGAATCTTGTCCTCCTACAAGTTACAAAGTATGCGTCTAAGGCAGCACATATGGAATACATTGAGCTGCTGCTCCTGTTTTGAGTGGAGAATCCATGTTTCACCAGCATACAGTTGTTGTTGCTGTTGTTGTTGCGTCTTTCGGCTTTTCCCAGTTAGGGGTCGCCACAGCGGAACTCTGGTCCGCTAATGATTAGCAGAAGATTTTTACGTGCCGAGTTGCCAGCCCTGACACACAACCTTCAACGAAGGTACGCCCCTTCGCACATGTCTCCACAAAGAAGACGCTAGTGTGTTCAAAACACAGGCTGTGTAAATGTCCACCTTGGTGTGCACAGTGAGCTTATTATTAGCCCAGACTCTCTTTTTCAGCCTGTAAAATGTTGTGGTGGCTTTTCCAATGCACTTGTTTATCTCGCTATCAAGCAACACATTGTCAGAGATTTATCGCCTAGGTACACAAATTCTTGGACAATCTCCAGCTCATAGTCGCTCACCAAACTAACCTCTGTATATTGTCTTCACTGTTCTGACAAAGGTATTCGACTTTGTCAGTAGGAAAGGTCTTTTTGTGATTCTGGTGGTGAATGGCTGTCCTCCAATACTGCTTAGCATTAGCAGGGCCTTCCATTAAGTAAAAAAGGACCATCCAGTATGACGGATCCACATTCAAACCTTTCACGATTCTCAGTGGAGTAAAGCAGAGGTGTGTACTGGCTTCAACACTGTTACGTATCTTCTTTTCAGTTCTGCTAAAATTTGCTTTTGTAACTGCTACAGAGGGTATCTTTCTCCAGACCAGAATGAACGGCAACCTCTTCAAACTGTTGAGACTTGGATCGAAGACCAGGGTGCTTAGGAAGCATCTAAGGGAGTTCCTGTTCACTGATGATGCAGCCATTGTGGGTCACACTCAACAAGAACTTCAGTAACTCATGACTTGCTTTGCGAATGCATGTATGGAATTTGGCATCATGATCAGATCAGTTTTTACTCTATAGCGTGCAGTATATTGTGAAATGTTTTGTACAAATACTAACAAGAACAAAAAAAGTTTTACTTACAGCTATTTCTTCCCTTTCACTGTCTTTCTAAGCATTAACAACATAAATTGAGGTATAAGCTTTATAGTTCACCCATAAGTTTAAAGGCAACACAATCCAGTCTGCCACTTTTCCTTGCAAAGTTATAGTTCACAAATTTGACTGATGCTCTATGATCTCCCACTTATTCACTATTTTAGTGCTGCTGGTCTTCTTCCAGTTCATCTCCAGCTCCCAACACCAGACTCTAGTTCAAGACATGGACACTCCTGATTCTTCTAGTCAACTTCTGTACTTTTTTGTCTCTCAATATTTTTTTTCCTTTGGAATACTGGAAAAGGTCTCATTGTCAAAGACACTATGAATTTTAATGTCAGAATAATGAGAAGCAGACTCCCCGTTGCATTTGATGGCTATTTTTGTTGGCTAAACTTTTTTTTTATTTTCTCCTTAGCCTGTTCTGCATCAAAAAATGTCTTTGATCCTCCAGGAAAAAAATACTCTAAACACAGCTGGATATAGCAGCTAGAATCTCACATCTGTCTCTCAACAGTCTCCGATTGCCAGGATAAATTTGCTTCTCTTCTGCCTGATGTACAGTGAATAGTCATTTTCCACACACACTCTGCTGTCTAAATGTTTAACACTTCCTTCTGCTGCAGTTTTGTTAGAACCAACTTCTTTTGCTGGTATGACTGCATCTTTACTTATACAGGTCTTGGCTGCCTTCTTGTCGCTATATTTGGAACATACACTTTAAATGCCCTTTCAATTAACAAATTCTGCTGTGGAATACCATTCCAGTTGTTTGTGCGTTCATAAAATGAATACAGTTTGTTCCTTCCAGTTTTTCTGGTACAGCAGAAAATATCCGGTTTTCTCTCTGTGTGCTCTGTCCTCTAACTCATCATTTTTTAAACGTTTATTTTTTGAGAAGTCTAATGCTCAAGCCAGCCTTTTCTTCATTTCAGTCTCTGATTTTTGCAGTTTTATCAGTTCATCTGAACAGCTAGTTAAAGCTTCTTCTATTTTTCCAGCTTTTTGTTATTTGAGTTGATATACTACTTTAGTGTTTCATTTATTTTAATCACTTCGGAGTACATCTGATTTATTTTTTCCTTTAAATTGCTGGAAGCCATCTCTTGTACCAGAGCTGAAGCTTGAACTGTTTTTTCCTGAACACTTGCAGGATTCTTCCCAGTCTGGGTTTTCTCCTTGATTTTCCTTCTGTTTTCAACCTCTTCTTTGCTGGCATCCAGGCAATGTACTTACTAGCCAGTAACTGAATTTTACTCTCAAGCTAACAATATCACTGGCTTTTATTTCTTTTTTCACACTGGAAGAGCTGAAATTATGCTGTTGATCAGCATTCAGCCATCTTGGAAGTCCTCCCACAGGCATACATAGATCACAGTGAATTATCCCTTGTAGCATGTTCTACTCCCTTAGCTTAAATATCCATAAATACCCTGCAACTGTGACAGATACACATTTGTAGAAGGATGAAAGGAGCAGGTTATTACATATTTTTAAGATCACTGTTATTTCAGCCTTATGCCACAAAGTAGGCAACTTGTTAAATGAACCCAGATGCTACAAACAATTGAAATTACCAACTTCCAGACTTCTATATGGCTTTTATCTGTGCCTGGTGTCTTTCCTGAAGACCGAGCTTTTAGTTTCTCTTCTATTTCTATCTGGGTTATAGGCTGAAGTAAATCCCTAGCTTATTGCTTTGTCCACTTGATCATGCTTATGTACTGCAGGAAGTTTCTTGTATGTGGTTGTATCTGCGGATCTTGAGTTTCAGGGGCGTACAACTGACTATAAAAAATCTCTAAGCAAACAAAAAAAAAACAAAATATCTCCCTAGGTTTCCTTACTCTGTCCTATTCTGTCAGCCTTCTGTTGCCAAAGTTTTGCACCTAAAGACTTTAATGCTACTGAAGTGTTAGCAAAATACAATTCTTTATATACACTTTCACACAAACATATTTTTTCATACATGTATTTCTGGATTTCCTTTTTTGCCATGTTTAACTGGGCCTGCTCCTTCGGACCTGACTTGTTAAATCTCAAATCTAGTTTACTTGTCTTCTCTACAACTGCTTTATATTTGTGATTACCTTCCTCCCTTTTCCAGTTTGCATGGCTAATAACCTCGTATTAAGTAGTTTAATGCAAGTTGTCCCAACAGTATGCACTACTCTGACACTTCCTGTAGAAGCTTCTGTGGCATCTCTTTAAAGCAAGTAATACAGTTTTGGTTTCCTGGTAAGTATAAGGGGAAAAACATTGCCTAGCTCCTACTCTATCCTTTTTGACTGAAAAATAACATAATGGGGAGACAGGACTGAAAAACTGAAGTACCTGCCTTCATCTCTTTGGCTAAATAAAAATGGTCCATAACAAAAAAAATGTATCTATTCTTGACCAACATTTATACTGAAAAGAATAAAAGATATAACCTGAATCTTCAAAACAGTCCTTAGCATTCACACATCGCCCAAGCCCATACTACTAACATATCTGCAGAAGAACTTCCCAGCTGTGGAGACTAGTTATCCTGCATCCCTCATTAACCTCCAACATTCCAAGTACCATGTTCCATGACCTCCTTGAGCATCAACATAGATCTGGAGAGGAAGTTTCCTGAAGAGAAGTAAAGGAGAAGGGTTAATAGCTGACCTAGCTGTCTATCCATCTATATTTATTGCGTACACAGCCTGCAGACATCGTTAGTGTTACTGACCATCAATCAAACACACGTTTGCCTCAGCAATAATGTATATGACTGTCGGGCATGCACCTAGTGTGGGTACTAGATGGTACCATTTTGGTATATAAACTACAAAATAAACTCATTTAACTTTACTTAAGTTTTAATAACACTAAGCACCAATATAATAAAAGGCCATTTGAAACACTACAGACAAATAGAAAGCTTGCGAAATAAACCAGTAAATAGTAATAAAAATCAGACAGCAGACCAAAATAACAGATCAAACAGGTTAAAACACTTATTAAATCTTGCCAGCATGGGAGACTTTCAAAAGCAGGGATGAAGATTTCAAAGGAGTGGTACCTGATGACACAATGTACTCGCATTGGAATATTTTAAGTAGACAGTAGGAACGGTTAACCCCAGGGAAGAGGAATGCAACAATCTAGAAAGATTATACAGGCCATGGAGCTTCTTTAGATACAGGGGGGCCATCCTGTGTAGCTCATGAAAGACCAGCACAAGAGGTCTCAAAGTAATTTGAGATGTTATGGTGAACCAGTGCAGGTTTTGCAAAACTGCTGTAATTTGCTGGCAACATTAAATACCAGAAAGTAAATTCTGAATGTACTAACTGCAACTGATCAAGTTCCATCTGGAAATGCTAAGTAAATGAGGTTGCAGTAATCAAGACAAAACAAGACCACAGCATGCAACACTCCAAAGTGCTGATGCAGGAGTAAGTAGTTGAAATGCTTCTGCAGATGGACACAATACAATCAGACTGTAGCAGATACCTGGCCCCTAAGCATCTGGCCACTGTAAAAAAATGACACCGATTCCTGACCTTCTCAACAAACTTGTTTTATCTCCTCAATAACTGAATATAGTATTAAGGGTTGAGAGGCTTAATTGTCTCAAAGTTGCATGATTAGCCATGGCAACTATCCTGGAGGTTTTAAATCTCAGTTGATTACAATTCATCCAGTTCTGTATGCATTCCAACTCCTTGCCTAAGGATTTCATGGGAGACGAGCTGTTCCACAGAAAAGAGAGTTAAAGTTGAGTATCGTCAGCATAGTGATGAGTTCACCATGTGGAAGCATATATATATATATATATATATATATATATATATATATATATATACATATACATATATACATATATAATAAAAAAAGGACCCAAAATTAATTCTTATGGGACCCCAGAGATGATATCATAAATGGGAAAAGAATGAATACCAAAGATAATTTGCTTGTTCCACCCAGACACTAAGCCCCATAGTCAGTCTGCAGATCTAGTAAGATTTTGTAGATGCTCTGCAGATGGACACAAGACAACCAGACTACAGTAGACACTCAGTCCCAAGCATCTAGCCATGTCTGTCTCCATAATAAATGATGGTTGTATTCAGTATTGAGAGGGTTGATTGCTTCAAAATTTTTTGTCCCTTGTGTGGTGCTGCTAATTTCCATCTGAATCTTGCAGCAGGAAGAATGTGTGTGCGTGTGTGTGTGTGTGTGTGTGGACACACATGAACGTCAGAGTGTCTGTCCAAGGTACATACCCATGTGTGGTTTGCAATATCGGACAGAGTAACTGGGAAGAGCACAGTCACCATCTTTAGCACATCTCTGTTCTACTTAGCCTTCCTTGTCTAACAACAACCAAGATGGGCTCAGAATGACGCAGTATGTCAGACTGTGTGTGTGTGCGTGGGTATGTCACTGCCTGTAAATATCTGCATGAACTCTTAATGTGTGTATGTGTGTGTATATATACGTCCCTGCATGTGTGTTGGGGGAGTTTGTGTCTATGTGTGGTTTTCAAAGATGTCCAAAAGGAAGCACAACTAAGCAGTACAAACTCTGAGGAGAAGCTTACTGGACAGAATCAGCACCGTGGTGAAAATTCAGTATGGCTGCTAGGACCAAAACAGAAGAGAAGCTATGTATTAAAGCAAGAATTGGCAACAAATACTCCAAAATACTAGGAAGATGAGTTGTAAAAGGTTGTAGACTACTGTCAATGGTCCATAAGGAAATAAAAAAAAGAGTCCACTTTCTAGATTGACTTCCTTGTGATAGGTCTTTTGACAGAAAAAGATTTAGACCAACCCCTCAAGGTACAAAGGGTCTCTAGTCTTTATGCAAATTGCAGAAACCAAGCAGTTAACATAAGGAAGTGAAGGTGTGAGTGAGGCTTGCCAGATGGGTGAGACTAGAGATTGTTGAACAGATTCAGACAGACAGGTAGGTCCAAGAGATGATGCCAAAAGCAGAAGAACCACACCTGTTGGAGCCAGAACAGGGCTTTTAGGATCACTTTGGCCTTGCAAGACTTAGCTTTCTCTAGAAGCTTATGAAAAAGGGAAAATGGGGAAAAGAGGAGGAGTCCCAGGGCTCACTTCTGGAAGACTGCATCAGTGTGGCATTTCCTGAGAGTGGTATAAAGGAAAATAAATGACTTCATTTAAAGTTATTGGTCAACACACAAAGGTCAGAAAAAATTCCTCCTGTGAATGAACAGGGTCTGTACTACCAGATAGGGTACATGTGGACAGTGGCTCAACTGTGGACAGTGGCTCAACTGGTCTGCTACAGAACTCACTTGTCCCCGGATGGGAAAAGCAATAAAAAGTGACTGTAAGCAAGGGCCCAACCCCATACTTTCATGGCCTCCTCATAAAAGGGATAGGAATGATTCCCCAAGCTTATTTATATACCAACTCACTGTCATATTGTTGGAATGGATAGTAAAATCATACTGGTGGGAAGGTGTCCTTAAACACTGGCAAAGTGAAGAAGGCCAACATTTCCAGAATTCTGATGTGCAGACTGGCCTGATGGACCGATCATATGCCTTGGGCCACCCAGTCCAAATAATACCCTCAAACTGAACAGCAGAGACATATGTTCACAGTCACTATGGGAACAAGTTTTTGCAAGAGTGTGAGAGGCTAAGCTTACAAGTCATGTTGCAACATATTTTGTTATTAGTAAAAGACCTATCCACCAGTTACTACCACCATCACATAAACACAGGCTGAACTTGAGTCAGCATGGTTTTCTAGCTGTTGCTCTCATCTAACCAGCTTGAGCTCTTACTTAAGTCTTTTAGACAGTGTTGATTAAGAGCTGGCTGCTATCATTTATCTAGACCTAACACAGGCTTTTCACTCAATTTCCCATGTAGAAGTATTGCACTTGATATCTGCCAATATAAACATCTATATAACTAGGTGGATAAGCCGGCTGGTTAGTGGATAGGAGATGCAGAATCAGCAAATTAAAAATTATTTTACCTTTATTTTGGGGGTTAGGAAAAATGGTGGAATGTGTAAAGACTGGTTCAGAGACATTTTAGTGACAAGTTTAGGCATAAAGGCTGTCCTTGTGAAAAGGAAAAAAAAAAGAAAAAAGTTGAATAGAGATTGGGGCTTGTAATTCAGAGACCATTTTATCAGAGGTTACAGCAACAAAAACTATTATCCATTTATCATATTACAGAGGCAGACAATCAACAGTTAGTAAAATTAATTTTAAAAGCACATAATTCAGATCCCGGGGGGGCTGATGTGCAGGACAGGACACCTTTTAGGAACTGCTTGACCTCAAGGCGTGAAGAAAAAGATTGAGGCATGGAAAGACATGCTGAGATGGCTGACAAATGTACCTTAACAGAAGTGTATGCCAGACCAAAGTTGAGAAGCTCATTCAAATATTTGAGGATTGAGGATATCCCTCCTAACAGGGACACAAGCCTTTCTTTTGGTACCAAAAAAAGACATTTTTCCATTTAGATATATAAGTTTATCATCCATACCATATGTCTGACAATCTTCATGAGTTCATGAATGAGAGAATCCTTCTGCTGTATCAGCAAGTCCAGCCTATAGTGATTGCCCCTGGTTATTTGGAAGAGAAGGAAAAATTAATGTTGTCTGGGCCAAAAGAGAGTCATCAAGAGAATTTCTGAACTGTTCATTTGAATTTTCAGGAGGACTTTTTGGATAACATGACAGGGGGAAAGGGGAAAAAGGTTGAAATGCATTTCCCTTTCCATGTGAAGGAGAAGACATCTGCTGTCCAGGCTTCCTTGCAAGGGTTCCTGGAGCAAGGCTGGTTCAGACTACAGGTAAAAGGATCCATCTCTAGAGCACAACACTGATGGACAATCTGTAAGAAGACCTATCAGTTCAATACCTGTTCTAGGCAGTCTGCCTTTGATCTACTTAGGTAATCTGGCAATCTGATCTGTTTTGCTGGAATGCAACTGCTTCGATAAAAAATGTGATGAATAGCAATGTCCCAAGCCATCATTGCTAGTCACACAAAGGATAAGATTTTGTGCCTCCCTGTTTACAGATGTACCACATGACAGTTGTACTGTCTGTCACAACCTGAAGTGTTACAGGATACTTTAGATGATGGAGAGACAGAAGAGCCAGAATAGATTATTTCATTTATTTTGTTGATATGCTTTTTTCTTGTAATTTTTGGGACAGAGTCCTTGAATCTTAAAACCTTTTGAACAAGCCCCACCCCTGCCCCAGGCTCTGACTGATGCATCTGTGGATACATTTTGAAGAGCAGGAGGGATAAGAAAGGGAGCACCTAGGTTTGTCTGAGTAATCCACCACTTTGAGGGTCCACTGAAGAACACTTGTGTGGACTTGGGTATAAGTCACCTATGAAAATTGAAGATGTGCTGAAACCCAGGGCAGAAGGAAAGACAGCTACCAGTACCGATTCATTCTGGATTAACTTGGTAACTGTGGACCCAATGGACTGAATTGTGTCCAGCTGTGAAAGGTTCAGCTAACCACTGCTTCCAGAATGCAGCCAATAAGGCTAACTGACTGCACAGACATCTGCTGGGAATTCACATTGTTAATCATTATTCCCAGGGGCAGGAACAGCCTGAGAAGTGAATCCCTAAAGGCAGTTTGTCCACAGTCAAGGCTAACATAAACCAGCTGTCCAGGTATGAAAACATACTGGACCCCAGCAATCTAAGAGCCACGGCCACTGCTGAGATGCATTTGGTGACCATCCTGGGGACTATGGTTAGACTAAATGGGAGTGTCTGGAAATGACTTGCTGCTGCTGTGTTGCTGTGTCTTTTGGCTTTTCCTGGTTAGGGGTCACCACAGCGGAACTCCGGTCCCCTAATGATTGGCAGAAGATTTTTACATGCCGAGTTGCCAGCCCTGACGCACAACCTTCAACAAAGGTACGCCCCTTTGCGCATGTCTCCCCATGGAAGACTCTTTAGCTGAGAATCGAACGGACGTCTTACTGTGAGGCGACAACGCTACCGCAGCACCACCACCGCAGTTCTGGAAATTACTTGCTCCTACCCAGAAATACAAGAACCTGCTTGACTACTTGGCAATCTTAATGTGCAGATATGTGTTCTGGAGGTCCAAAGATCACATCTAGTCTCCTTCAGACAGGAAAGGCCACACTGCACCATAATCGTGTAAAAGGGCTCTTTCAGAATGTGTTGATTTTAGCTAATAAGTCAATAAAAGCTCCAAGGTCCACTGAAAACTAAATCAGACTTGCATAAAAGTCTAGCTCCTTCTTGACTGATGAGACCTTTTAAGTGGCTTGTTCCAAGGAAGAGGAGGCAATGAGCCACTAACATGGCAGCATATTTCTGATGGGATGTTACACCAAAAAGAGAGAAAAACTAACTCAGGAATAGTCATAAAAGGAAATGAATATTCTCCAAATATTATGTGCTTGATCAACCTGTCATCCATGGAGCCTTACACGTAGTCAGATGGATGAACAGATGACACTTGACTGCCTCTAGAGTGGAGCAGTCATCAAGACCTCACTAAGTAGACTGATGTACTGGAAACGGACTACAATATCCTTAATGCCCTGCTAAAAATCAATCTGCTTTGGGAACTCAGTGATACTGGTAGTTACCACATCCTCTACTGTCTTTATCACAAATTATTTTGATGAAAGCATCAAAACTACAACTGATGCAGGCTCTGCTGATTTTGACAAACAGCTATTGAAGGGCTTGGAAGTTCATCCCAACCTTGGAAAACATACTGAAAACTGGATCCAATCTATGGAAACCCTCCTTTTTTGCAAGGTTCACCATGTTCAGGACCACAAGTAATGGTGGATCTGTACCCTTATTTATGAAGTATTTCAATAGCTACATGTCTCAACCCAATTAACCCTAATACTCCTGGAAGAACATACTAAATATCTCAGCATGCTTCTCCAGCTGGAAGTCAAACCACATTTTTATTAGAAGACTAAACTGTTACACTCCCGTCTTTCTTGATATCTTCAACTCCCGATTCCAGGGCCAAATAGCTTCTCTACCTACTAGAGGCTCAGATCTTTTCTTAATTAACACCCCTGCCATTGGCTTATCACCAGTCAACTTCTGCTTCAAAGACTAGTTTCGCTATTGGCACTAATCTATCTATATTCAGGGACTTAAGAAAAATAATCTAGATGTTTTTATCAAGCTTTTCAAAAAACAAATTGATCAGTCACACTGAGTCTCTGAGCACTGACAGAGCAGCCATAACCAAATAATTTTAGAGTTCCTATTAAATCAGCGAACGCTTAAAATAGCCAACGCTGTTTAATCTACCCTGTTTACTTGTATGGTGAAATCCCGAAAGCACAGAAGAGCGATTTGTTTCCCCAGGGGAAAAAAAATCACTGGGCCGTTTTTGGGACTTTGCCTTTTTCTCCACTGTGATGCGATCCTGGAGTTGGTATATTTAAGTAGGGGGGGGGGGTGGTGTGGGGGCCTTTATTTTGTGTTTTTTTTTTTTTTTTAAATACGGAGCAGTGAGTTTTTTCCCTGGGAAAAAAAATTGCTGTTCCGTGTGTTCAGCATTTTGATGTTTTGACATATTAGAGTCATTTATACAATAATATAGACCCTAATTGTATAACCTATTATATCTATGCAAAGAGAAAACTGAACCTTCCCATTATAAGAAAAACAATAAAATGTTTAATATGGAGGAATAATAGAACCATCAATTTATACAACAAGAAATGTAAACTCCTGACATTCTATAAATCTTGCCTCCTCCCAGCTCTTAAAACAAAACTTAACCAAAGTAATAAACTCAAGAATATTATGAAAAGCACCAATGCTACCTATGGTCACAAAATAGCCCCCAGCACTAAAGGCAAGCATAAGGTGTTTTTTATTTAGCTACATTTGTATAATCTGTAGTAATACCCTGCTGGGCTCTGAATGGTGATATGACACAGTTGTACCCTTCCACGAAGTGTGGCCCCTCTAATGACCCAGGAAACTAATAGCCCATAAGTCTCCCTAGCAATATTTAAGCTGCAGTTAGATGGATGAATGGAATCCCATACATTTATCCCAGCAGTCAATGACTACAAACATCTAACAATGCCAAAATAAATCTTATCATACCTTAATCCTCTCTATTCCTTCTCTGTTTCTCTTTCCACTCTCTTTTCTTAAACTTCAGTCAGACGTGGAATACACAGATAAAACCCTGGCTCATAAATTCACCTCTAACGTCACTTCACCTACTATACCACTGGTTCTCCCATGCCAGATAAGGCCAAGCCCGAAGTCATCAAAACTGACCAAGTCCCAGTGCCCTGTTCAAAATAAATAAAAAACAACACCTGCATGGGAACACACAAAATACCTAGTTATTTAATGGAAAACTAAAACGTCACATAGGTAAAATTCTTCTAAACATTTGCAATCAATGAATCTGAGGACTAGAGAAATGCCACAATTGTGGCCCTCCATTAAGGGTGGACCCTCTACTGACCAACTAACTATTAGCCTAAAAGAAGTGCAGGCCTTAGACCCTTCACAATTTGCTTTGTCAAGGCCAGATTGTGTGTATTTAATCTTGTTACCTTGAAAAAAAGTCACCAAAGTCTTGGACAGAAGAATTTCCATCCACATTCCTTATATGGATTTATCAAAAGGATTAGAGACCATTCTTCACTTTGCCATCATAAATAGGCTAACTCAAATGGACATCAATACCTTTGTATTTCAATTTATTGCTAACTGGCTACCAAACAGAATACACTATATCAGAATAAACAGCATCTTATCCAAAATCAAAATACAAGTAGTGGTATCCCTCAAGGTTCTGTCCTCGACCCTCTCCTCTTTGGAATCTATTTCTCTGAACTACAGATGAATACTGATAACCACTGTCTAATTAAATTCATAAATACCTACAAGCTAGGAATCATCCTAAACTCCCCCTTAGATTAATTAACATTCCAACAAAAGAGTTTGCATTACACAAATAAATGCTCTAATCACTGTCTTACTTTAAACACGAAGAAATGAAGTATGATCACCTTCTGTAAAGCTAGCACTCATGCACAGTATCTCATAAATGGATTTATTCTTAACATAGATACAGTTATCTGGGATTTAGGACGTCATGCAGGCAATAAGCTGTCCCTAAATCACCATAACCTCAATAGTGTCAGAAAATCCTTCATCCTGTCTCATCTCATCTGTGGGGGGCTCTTATCCATATCTGGAATCTATACTAATTATTCCCCCTTTACTCTTCCTTCATGTATCCCATCAAAGAATACAATGCTGTATCTGGGGCATATAGCTCTAACTGACTATCACAACTAAAAAGACCCCTGTGTTTTATAACCAACAGAATCCAAGCTTTAGTTTAAAGAACCACTGCTACTTGGACAGAATGAAAACCCTGTCTGGGTCTATATCACCACATCGAATGGTGATAAGTTTGAACGCTCATTGTTCGAACCTAAAAGTCCGAAAACCTTAAACAGCGAACTCACGAAACATCGATTTTTTTCCCAGGGGAAAAAAATCACTGCTCCATGAAAATAAATAAATAACTTTAAAACAAAGTGATGCAGGGGGTTTCGCCCCCCCACACCCCCCAACGTGGTGCCCCCAACACCCCACAACTTAAATATACCAACTCCGAGATCGCACTACAGTGGAGGAAGTAGCAAATCCCAGAAGACGGCCCACCGATTTTTTTTCCTTGCGGAAAAAAAAATCGATGTTCTGTAACTTCGTGATTTAGAACTTTCGGACTTTTTGGTTCGAACAAAGGGCATTCGAACTTATCACCATTTGATGTGGTGATATAGACGCCCCCTCGACCTTATTTTCTGTGTTTTATGGAAGCATGCAAGGTGATCTGTAACTTGCCTTCCAAGCTATGTCAGCCCTACTCTCTCTGACCTACTCTGCAAAACGAAAACCTCCTCAGTTAATATCCATTTCAACGACCTAGTTCTGTGCCAAACTAACAAGTCACAATTTAAGGATAAATTCGTCACCAAGCACCTCTCTCACACATGGAACAAGCCTCCATAGATGTTAGACAGTGTAAATCCTTAGCGACATTCAAACAAATCAGATGAGTGAATGAATGAATAGGATCCCATAAATTCATCCCAGAAGTCTATGGCTACAAACTTTTAACAATGCCAAACTAAATGTTATCACAACTCAGTCCTCCCTATTCTTCTCGACTTTTCTTTCCTCTTTCTTTTCTTAAACTTCCCTTTGGTTCTCCTTCCCTCTAGCAAAGTCTAAGCTGAAAACATTGTATATCTATCTCCCAAATTAGTACTATCCCATAAGATTATCTTTTGAATATTAAGCTTACCTTCATGGAATCTTCTTCTATGACATTGTTGGTTAAGCCTACAATGGTTGCCATACCGCAGGCTTAATATAAGCCTATGAACCTGTGAGCTTTTACTTTCTTTTTTCTCTAATTCAGCTTTTACAGTTTATCCAAACAGTGAGGTTCCATCAAAGGGGTGTTCATGAAATACGAGTTTTTTGCAAATTCTGTAGGGTGAAGCCAAGAAAGGTGATGAACAATTTTAGGTCTGCCAACCTGGCTAAACCACTGATGATGCTATCAGCCAGTTGGATGCTTTGGTTAGCCACTGGGACTGTAATTTCACTTTGACTTCCAAATTTGACAATACTTCTAGGGTGCGTGTTGCTTCACATTTACCTTCTGCTGGGATCTTTACATATGTACCATACAGTTTAATGCCCTCATAGGGCAAAAATACTTACTTCACCAGTCTGTCACTTGAGATTCTTTACTAGGAGGAAAGACATCTTTAGTTTGAGGTTCAGAGGCCTTCGTGAGAGCAGTCAACAATTATGTAGCCTATTAAAGGTTCTGAAACCAAATAGTGCAGTCCTCTGGAGGCCTGGAAATTCTGTCTAGCCTCTTTAAGACAGGTGTCAACATCAGGAGTCTTCCATGCATGTTCCATGAGCAGCTGAAAAATTTCATCAGCCAAAGAAACTACCAAGGCAACAGCCAGAGATACGGAAAGTCTCAGCATGGATGCATTCTGACTCCAATCCTCCCAGTCTTATGATCCATGGGATCAACCCAGGGCCGAAATGTTCCTGAGAAACAGAATGTTGACCCAGGGACAAAAACCAAGGTAAAAATGCCAACCTTCAAGGCTGAAGCAGCTGTTGGTGACCCAGTTGAGGTTGGTGGTTTCAATATTAATGATTAAAAGCCAACTCTGGGGTGGAAAACTCAGTCTCATGTAGGGCTGCTGTCAGTCTTGAGATATCAACCCCGACACCTGCCATAAGAGAAGTGAAGTCAAAAATACTGATGTTGACAGCTTCATCAAACTCTGAGCCAGTGAGTTGAGGCACTGCCCCACCACCTGAAAGTGACAGGGCTCAAACTAGCATAAGTGAGAAAGGGATGGGATCCTAGTCAGAAAAGGTGCACATAGTAGGTGCCCTTGAGTCACCAAAGTTAGCCGTTAAAGTCAGCTAGAAACACATCTACGGCACATTAAAAAGTGCCTGCCACATACTTCAGTGTCCCATTAGACTAAAACAGTACAGTGCCTTGTTACAATTATTTCTGTCACCGTATTAATATAGATAAGATTTTTATACATCCAGTCACAGGAAAATAAGTTTCACTCTGTAACCTTTGTAAAATGAAAGTTATGTACTTACCATAACAATCGATCCGTGTTGTCTGTTTCTGTCTGGTTCAACCTATGGGTTTTCGGATCCGAAACCGGTCAATGCCAAAGTCTTTGAACCGCTTGGCTCCACCTCCCTTAGTCAGAACTCCCTGCTCCTCACCCTAATCCTCAGATCGAGTTTGCCCCATGATGACTGTGTGTGTGTGTGTGTGTGTGTGTGTGTGTGTGTGTGTGTGTGTGTGTGTGTGTGTGTGT